>NC_056727.1:1172491213-1172638713 GCF_019279795.1 Protopterus annectens
TGTATTATTTTAGCGATGAACCTTTGTGGCTGCTCCACCTGTTGCAAATGCCTGGTCAAGTACATGCCAAAGGGTGCACTGTACTCAATTATTGGTCTAATGAGGGCTGCGTATAGTGGGACTATGATCTCCATAGATTTGGATGCCATGCCCTTACTTATAAGTTGGGCCACAATAGAAAGATTTTCTCACCACCATGGACACATGGTGATCAAAGTTCAGATTAATGTCAACCTGAGTTCCCAAGTCCCTTCCAATTGGGCTACTCTTATGGGAGTCTTAGCAATATTGTAATTTGCAGGAGTGATCATCTTACCAAAGAGTATAATTATGCATTTTTTGCACTGAATTTTAGGCCATACTTCTGGCACCATTTATTTGCTTGTGCCAGACACTCCTGAAGGATGTTTACATCTTTGTGGGATTCAATGACTGCACCCAACTTACAATCTTCAGCAAATCTGATCAACCAAAGTCCCTGTACATTTGCCTTAACTTCAGGGAAGTATATTCTGAACAAGAGAGGTCCTAGTACCAAGCCAAGAGAGGTCCTAGTACCGAGCCCTGTGGGATACTGCTAGTAATAGGCCTCTTGGTGAAGGTGGATTCTTCCACCCCAACTTTATGTGTCCAATTCATGAGCCATTTGGCTATCCATTGGCTGACATAAGAATTTATGCCTAAATTTGTGAGTTTGTCTATGATACTTGAGTAAAGCATCATGTCAAATGTCTTTGTCAGGTCAAGGTAGACAGTATGCACCATTTTCCCCTTGTCCATGGCTATAGTGACTTTCTCGAAGAAGTTCGCCAGGTTTAGTTGGCATGACCTGCCCTTGATGAAACCAAACTGGGATGGATCCACTATTTGAAGTTTATCAATGTACATAATGGATGACAAATTAATGTTCACAAAATAAAATGCTGTAGTTTTCAAACAATATAAACATGCCTGGCTGGAGGATAGCTTTAAAAAAGAGTACCTTAAACTTTTTTTTCTGTCTTTCATGAAGCATAAAATAAGTTACATTTTGAAGATGTCTTTACCAGACAAAGTCAGCACTAGCCCTACTAGGCATGTTGCCATTTTTATCAGCATTAGTACACACTTTGTGTGTACCATCATACTTCTGAGAGATCTCTGCAGTATAGTGCCACTCCCTTAGTGTCTCCATGGCAGCTACACAAATGAGAAACATCCCAGCATGCAAATCAACAGTTCACAGTGACAGATGCTACTCACATCAGTACAGTCACTTTGCAAAGCTTACCTGAGCACAAAGCCCCAATGGCAGTAATGTTAATGCTGCCTTTTACCAGTACACCTAGAGTATCCATGTACAGGCACTATGTGCAGGTAGATACAACATCCTACCCTCTTTTTTCCAGTACCAGATGTAGAGCAGTAGGACTGCTCAGCAGTAACATCTCCAACCCATTCAACACACATTTCTAATTCATGAGTCTGTGACTGCTACTGAGTGCCCTCCAATCTCCATCAATACCCTACAGATGTCTAGGGACAAAGCACAGACATAAATAAGGGCACTTATAATTATTAGATCATTTTTCTTTAACTTCACGGCCTTATGACTTCAGAGTGGTGTACTTTCGATGGGTACCCTTCCCAAAATCTCTTACTTCACTTCATACAGTAGATAGTGGTGCCTGCTGAAACAAGCCTTTACAAGTACACAAACAACTGTAGAACCTCTGAACGTAACAAACCAAACAGAAACCTGGTGCAAAGCTGGATAACCACGACACAGCTCGAAAAGTGACAAAATCTTTAATACCAAGTAATAAACATCCACGGGTTAAGCGCTTTCATCTGCAAACATACAGACTTCCTCAGAACATTTAAACACTGATTTTACAGACATTTATATAGCAAAAATGGCGCCAATTGATACTCAAATTTAAAGCAAATTTAAAGCAACATCATCCTATGACACTAAATTGAAAAAAATATATATATGTTATAATTCATACTTGAAATGTGATATATCCAACTTTAAAAACATCTCATTAAAACCAGTAAATGTAATATAAGAATATAATAAATAATTATAATAAAAGCCAATGATAAATATCCAGCATATAAATAATATGAATAGTTAATCCTATGTTAAACATGATAAAATACTTAAAAATTATAACCATATATCTATTGTGGTATGGGGACTGCATAAATAACAAAGAAAAATAAAAATGTATGACTACCCTAATACCAAAAAGGGTTTAATACTGATGCTGTCATTGATGCCAGGATGCCTAGTTGCATCCGTAAGTATTTGCCAATTACTTTCTTTTAATGCCAATAACATCTTCCAATTCCCACCATATGGTTGGCATACTACTTGATCAATGATAGTAAATTTAAATATATGTTGTTCCCCTTTTTTACTTAGGTGTCTATATAATGCATTATTCATATCCTTCACTTGTATCCTATAATAATGTTCATAAATACGCTTTTTTAACTGCCTTTCTGTTTTACCTATATAAAATGCAGGGCAGGCAGTACAAGTGGCAAGATATACCACCAGCTTGGTATTACAATTGCCTGCCCTGCATCTGACATATGTATGATTCATATCTTGAAGCTTGATATGCAATTCTTCATTAATACGTCCACATTGTCTACAATTTCCACATTTCTTCATCCCTTTATGGGTAATCTTGATGTTTACATGATTACTAGCTTTTTCTAATAACTTTTTAATATTCGGGGCTGTCTTATAGACAAAGATAGGATAACTCCCTAATTTCAAACCTAAATTGTCCGACGCTGTTATATAATCCCAATGTCTTGATATAATATCTTTAATAAAACTAACATAGGGGGTATACATCAAAACACATACCCTCTTATTAACCCCTTTAAAAGTTTGTTTGTCTATACTACCACCATCACCAAAACATCTTCCCAACAATGGTACATATTTGATACCCCATTGTTGTTTGACATATGTAACAACATCAATCAGCATTTTTTCAGGGTATCCTCTATTTCTAAACATATTATGGATAAATTCCATCTCCTTTTCCATAATTTCCTTAGTAGATGACATTCGTGCTGCTCTTATACATTGTCCCTTAACAACATTTTTAAACATATATGGTGGATGATTGCTATTATATACTATATAGTCATTGGAAAAAGTTGTTTTTCTATATATCCTAGATGCAAAACCTCCGTACACATGGCTAATGTAGGTATCCAGGTATGCAGTACCTTTTTCATTAGTATTATGTGTAAAACTTAAAAATTGTGTTGTTCCATTAAGGTATTCAATAAATTCAATAATAGCATCTCTTTTACCCTTCCATAAAATGAATATGTCATCTAAATATCTGGCATAGAATGCAACGTCCGAATAAAAACTACTTTTAAACAAATATTCGGACTCCCATTCCAGCATCACCAGATTGGCAAAAATGGGGGCACAAGACGCACCCATAGCTACCTCTTTGCACTGTCTGAAATATTCACCTTGAAAAATAATATAATTGTGGTCTAGGACTAATGCCATCATATCTACAATAAGGCTAATACGATCCCAGCTCATGTTCGAACATTTCCTCAAGCTATTACTGAAAAATTCCAGTCCAATATCTTTTGGTATACTAGAGTATAAATCTGTAACATCAATGGTAATAAAAATCAGATCTTCTTTCCAAAATTCAGTAGTCAATTTACCTAAAAAATTCCAAGAATCTTTCATTAGATGTGGTATATTCCCATATATATGTTTAGTCCATCTATCAATTGCTACCCCTAAATTATATGTTTTTGATTTAGAACCAGAAATAATAGGTCGAAATGGGGGGTTATTAATAGATTTATGGACTTTGGGTATGCCTATAATATGGGCCAAAATAGGATAATCAACCTTCAAAAAAGTGTAAATTTCCTGGGTAATTCTATTATCTAATAGATATTCCTCTAAGGCTAAATCTATTCTTTTATGACCTATATTAATTTGATTGATAGATACCGCCTCATAATTACCAGACTCATACAGTATATTATGTATTTGTGTGTTGTAGTCGAAGGTATTATAAACAACTACACCCCCCCCCCTTTGTCCGGTTTCATAATTCTAATTTCATTATTATGAACTAATTGATTCAAGCATTCGCGTTCCTTTATAGTTAAATTGTCCTGAAAATTGTAATGGAATTTTCCTTTTCTAATGTTACTATTTAACCAATAAATATCTTTACAAACCATTCTTTCAAAACTAGTAACTTGTGTGCAAGGCACAGGAATATATGAACTTTTTTAAACAGATATTTATTTATTTTTATTTTATTTAACATTTGTTGACCGGGAATGTCTGACTAGGTTACACAGAGCCTGTTTTCAGCAGAGGCCCGGGGAGAAATGCTCCAGATGCATGTCTTTGGAATGTGGGAGGAAACCGGAGTACCCGGAGGAAACCCACGCGAACACAGGGAGAACATGCAAACTCCACACAGAAGGCACCCCAGCCGAGAATCGAACCGGAGAACCTCTTGCTGTGAGGCGACAACGTTAACCGCTGCACCACTGTGCCGCCCATATTATCTAATCTAGTTCCTTAGATAATATCTGTTTACATTCTGTTATGGAAAATCCAGAGATTCAGGTTTTATATCATGGACAATATTTAAAGGAAAATACAGATGAAGTGTATGATAATTTAGATAAATGTATTTTAAGAACTTACAATGGATTTAATGTATTTAATTATACCGATTTCACAATTGGCCATGAATTCATTCAACTATTAAGTAAAGGGATGAAATCCATCCCTAATGTTGGATTTAATTTAATTGATACCTTAAAAGAATTTAAGTTATATTGTAGAAGGTTCAATTTAGCCGTCCAATTTGATAACAGAGCGGGTCATGAGGAAGTTTGTAGAATTGAAGAACTTAAGAAAAAAAGTTCATATATTCCTGTGCCTTGCACACAAGTTACTAGTTTTGAAAGAATGGTTTGTAAAGATATTTATTGGTTAAATAGTAACATTAGAAAAGGAAAATTCCATTACAATTTTCAGGACAATTTAACTATAAAGGAACGCGAATGCTTGAATCAATTAGTTCATAATAATGAAATTAGAATTATGAAACCGGACAAAGGGGGGGTGTAGTTGTTTATAATACCTTCAACTACAACACACAAATACATAATATACTGTATGAGTCTGGTAACTATGAGGCGGTATCTATCAATCAAATTAATATAGGTCATAAAAGAATAGATTTAGCCTTAGAGGAATATCTATTAGATAATAGAATTACCCAGGAAATTTACACTTTTTTGAAGGTTGATTATCCTATTTTGGCCCATATTATAGGCATACCCAAAGTCCATAAATCTATTAATAACCCCCCATTTCAACCTATTATTTCTGGTTCTAAATCAAAAACATATAATTTAGGGGTAGCAATTGATAGATGGACTAAACATATATATGGGAATATACCACATCTAATGAAAGATTCTTGGAATTTTTTAGGTAAATTGACTACTGAATTTTGGAAAGAAGATCTGATTTTTATTACCATTGATGTTACAGATTTATACTCTAGTATACCAAAAGATATTGGACTGGAATTTTTCAATAATAGCTTGAGGAAATGTTCGAACATGAGCTGGGATCGTATTAGCCTTATTGCAGATATGATGGCATTAGTCCTAGACCACAATTATATTATTTTTCAAGGTGAATATTTCAGACAGTGCAAAGGGGTAGCTATGGGTGCGTCTTGTGCCCCCATTTTTGCCAATCTGGTGATGCTGGAATGGGAGTCCGAATATTTGTTTAAAAGTAGTTTTTATTCGGACGTTGCATTCTATGCCAGATATTTAGATGACATATTCATTTTATGGAAGGGTAAAAGAGATGCTATTATTGAATTTATTGAATACCTTAATGGAACAACACAATTTTTAAGTTTTACACATAATACTAATGAAAAAGGTACTGCATACCTGGATACCTACATTATCCATGTGTACGGAGGTTTTGCATCTAGGATATATAGAAAAACAACTTTTTCCAATGACTATATAGTATATAATAGCAATCATCCACCATATATGTTTAAAAATGTTGTTAAGGGACAATGTATAAGAGCAGCACGAATGTCATCTACTAAGGAAATTATGGAAAAGGAGATGGAATTTATCCATAATATGTTTAGAAATAGAGGATACCCTGAAAAAATGCTGATTGATGTTGTTACATATGTCAAACAACAATGGGATATCAAATATGTACCATTGTTGGGAAGATGTTTTGGTGATGGTGGTAGTATAGACAAACAAACTTTTAAAGGGGTTAATAAGAGGGTATGTGTTTTGATGTATACCCCCTATGTTAGTTTTATTAAAGATATTATATCAAGACATTGGGATTATATAACAGTGTCGGACAATTTAGGTTTGAAATTAGGGAGTTATCCTATCTTTGTGTATAAGACAGCCCTGAATATTAAAAAGTTATTAGAAAAAGCTAGTAATCATGTAAACATCAAGATTACCCATAAAGGGACGGAGAAATGTGGAAATTGTAGACAATGTGGACGTATTAATGAAGAATTGCATATCAAGCTTCAAGATATGAATCATAGTAGTGTACTAGGCTATCTGCCCTGGGGCACTTACAAGCCTAGCCAACAATGATGTGGCTTACGCCACCCCGTATTATACAGTTGCGCCTCTCTAGTAGTGACACATGTGGGACCCCATTATTTAGTAAACTATACCTCTGTCTAGTAGTGACACTGAGGTGACTCCCGGGGTAAACTTACGATCTCCCATCCATGCATCGAGATTTTTCTTGAACAGTGCCAATGAAGGGCTCTGTCTCACATGAACTGGGATTTTGTTCCAGAGTACGGGTAACCTCTGTGTTATGAATCTATCCCTCCAGCATGTTTTATTCATATTTGTGCAGAGGTTGAAATCTTTAGCTCGCATGGTTCTGGTGGATCTGGATTTTTTGAGATGGAGCATGTCCATCAGTTCTTGGTTGGACATGGCCCTATATGTTAGGCACAAATCACCTCTGAGCAGGTGGTATGCTACTGAATAGAGCTGGAGTTTCTTTAATCTAGCTGGATAAGGCACATGTTTGAGACCCATGATCCTCTTGGTGAGGTACTTCTGGGGTCTTTCCAGTTGTTGCATGTGCCGGGTGAGATACATCCCAAATGGAGCATTATATTCAATCATGGGCCTGACAAGGGAGGAATATAGAGGTACAATGACCTCCTTTGATCTGGATGAGAATCCCTTCATGATGAGATGGGCAAGGTAGAATGTCTTTCTGACCACTTTGGCAACATGGTTGTCAAAGGAGAGGTCACTATCGACTTGAGTCCCCAGGTCTCTGATTACTTCTTCCGTACTCAGTGGGTTATTGTCTATGTGATAATTTGTGGGTACTTTGTTTTTCCCAAAGGGGATGACTATACATTTTTTGGCGTTAAGTTTGAGGCCATGATTCCAGCACCAGTTGTCCGTTTCAGTGAGACCTTTCTGTAGGATGTGTGTGTCAGCAGATGAATCAACTATGGCACCCAGTTTGCAGTCATCTGCAAACTTTGTCAGCCATAATCCTCCCATATTTGCTTTCACATCCGAAAAGTAAATGCCAAATAAGAGTGGTCCCAAGACTGAGCCCTGTGGGACACCACTCGTGACTGGTTTTGAATCTGACATGGTTCCAGCAATTTTGACCTTATGGGTTCTGTTTTTTAGCCAGTTTGCTACCCATCTTGTGACATATGGATTTACATTTAGGCTGCTGAGCTTGTCTATGATGCCAGAGTGTGGTATCGTGTCAAAGGCTTTAGCCAAGTCCAAGTAGGCAGTGTGGACAGCCTTGCCCTCGTCGATGGCACTAGTGACTGTCTCGAAGAAGTCAACCAGGTTTAAGAGGCAGGATCTGCCTTTTACAAAACCGAACTGGGTGGGATCAAGGGTCTGCAGATCTCCAATATCGCCATTTATGAGTTCCATGATGATTCTTTCCATAGCCTTGCAGACCAGGCTGGTCAGACTTATGGGGCGGTAGTTACCAGGGTCAGTAGAATTTCCCCCTTTGTGGAGTGGGACCACTGTTGCTGTGTGCCAGTGTTCAGGTACATATCCTGTAGTGAGGCTAAGACTGAATAGCGTTTTTAGGTGCGGGTTGAGTTAATCTTGAAGTTCACGTAACATGCAACCGGGGATACCATCGGGTCCCATAGATGCTGTGTTTTTTGCTTTGTTGAGTGCTGATTTCACCTGTATGTCTGAGATGACAGGTAGGTTACATTCAGCAGGGATAATTACTACATCTTTAGGGGGTGAGGGAGGGGAGAAATTTGCACTGAACCTATCTGCCAGAATATTGGCAATGTCGGTAGGGTCAGTGAATTTTTTGTCGTTGTGTACCAACTCAGAGCATATCTGAGAATTTCCTCCCAAGGTTCTGACATAATTGAAGAAGGCCTTGTGATTGTCTTTGGTATCCTTGGCAATCTTTCTCTCAAAGTTGGCTTTAGATGTTTTATGAGAGAACGTAGTTTTTTACTTGTGCTGATCAGGGAAGCCTTTCCCTTGTGGGATTTGGCTTTGTCCTGCAGTAGCTTCCTTCTTTTGTTGTACAGTTTGTTTATAGCCAGGGTCCACCAAACCGGGCATTTTCCCTTGGTGGAGAGGGTCTTGGTTTTAGTTGGGATTGCTTGATCCATGCATTCTTGGAGATGTCCGTAGAAGGCTGTTGTGTGGGATTCAGCATTTTGGGATGTGGTTTCCATTAACCCAGTAGGCTTAAAGGATATCATTTCTGACTTAAGGAGTGTAAAGTCAGCTTTTGAAAAATTTTTCACTGTAGTCTTTTGTTCTGGGGGTGGGGGTGGGATATGTACATCCAATGTGATCAGTTTATGGTCAGATCTTACTAGTGAGGGGTTTATATCCGGTGCGGAGCATTTGGACCCCATGTTTGTGATAATCAGGTCAAGTATATTATCTCTCCTCGTAGGAGAAGTGACCAGTTGCTCCATAGCATTTGAGTTAATGAATTCCAGGAATCTTTGGGCTAGGGTGTTAGGGCTAGAATAGTGGGCCCAGTCTATGCTGGGGTAGTTGAAGTCACCCAATATGATGGTGTTTGGTGTGACATTCATATCCTCCAGTGTTTTCAGGAATGCTTGATGGGATTCCTGGGATTGCGAGGGTGTTCTATAACATGCGACCAGTTGTATGGCAGTTTTGCCTATGGTGAGTAAAACTTGTATGGTTTCTGATGCTTCATGGGTAGCCACCAATCGAGAGGTGTAGGTGTCCTTTATGAAAATGGACACTCCCCTCCCTTTGTGGTTCGGCCTGGAACTTGAGGCCGAAAAGCATGATATGAGGTATAGCCTGGTAGCGCTGGAGTGCTCTCAGGAGCCTTGAACCAGGTTTCAGTTACTGCACAGACATCGATGTTCTCCATACTGAGAAGTGCTTGAGTGCCTGCATCTTGAGATTTAGACTTCTGGCGTTGAGCAGCATTACCCTTAATTTTTTCCATTTTTGTTTTACGGAGGTTGATTTGTCTTTTGAGCATTGCCTAAAAAGGCACTATGGGGTGGCAAGAGCCTTGGCCAGTATCCGGAAGCCCAGTGGTGACAGGTGCAAGCCATCCCTTGCGGCAACGGCTTGTCCAGCATGTCATCCCAGGCTGACAGACATTGGATCCCCTAGAATGACACCAGTGATTAAGCCAATTGTTAAAACTGATCATTTTGTCTTTGTACTGAGGCATCATTCTTGGTGAAGGCAGGATGCTGCTCAGGGTCAGGGTCATACCAGTCTGGGCTACATAATCGGAGAGCTCCTCAATGTCTCTTTTCATGTAGTCCAGGGAGGTGCGTCTCAGGTCATTCACACCAGCATGGACAATGACTGCATCATACTTGTACTTGCTTTGGAGTGACCTGAGTGCGTGTGTAATGTGGCGGATCCTAGCTCCCGATAGGCAGCTCACCGTTACCCTCTCCTTATTCAGCCTGGTAAGTGGAACGTCGGTGTGTCTGACTATAGAGTCACCTATTACTAATGTCTCTGGCATAGTGTTTTGCCTTAGGGGCTGTGATTGTGTGACACACCTGTTGTTTGAGGTATGTGTTGTAGGTGTTACGTTTTGTGGGGTGTATTTCTGGGTGTCTGCTTTGGAGGCCTCTGTTGTTTTGGTAAGTTTTTATAAGAGCCTCCGAGTATGTCTTTGTGTTCTTATGTGTTTGGTTTGTAGTGGTGGTGGTTTTATGTGTGACCGGTTTTGCTTGGTGTGGGTACTTTCTCCTCCTGTCTGGTCTTGCCAGTCCTGAGTTGAGAGAGTTCAGCCTCCAGTCTGGCTATATAGTTGCATCTCTCACAAGTATTTGTGTTAGTAGGAAGGAGGAGAGGGTTGTCTGTGTACATGAGACAATTGTAACATTGTCTTAAGATTCCCAGGTTAACCAGCTGAACAAGAGAGGATGCTAGTGGTCTACCACTCGACATACTAGAATATTATAAGGAGTGCTGTGCCTTTAAGGGAAGTGGGTATTCACAGGGGGTAGTGGATGGCTGTAGTGCTTACTTTAGTATAAGATTGCTTACTTTATTATAAGAGTGCTTGCTAAGACTAGAAGTCCCGAAAACAAGTGCTAATATATACAGCTAAATAGACTGAGTAGAGCTTTCTAAGTGAAAAATTGAAGAGCAGACTTGGCGGAGCCAGAAATAGTTTAAACCTGTATAACCGCTGCTGCGCTATGCGCCCAACTGTGCAAAAATGCCCTGAGGCGGATTTTTATACAGGGAACTTGAAAAGAGCTAGAAATGGTCCAAAGCAACCAATAATTTACAGCTCAAGTGCTGAGGTCACTTCCCCCAGGGACAGATAGGCTGCTCAAGGCTCCCCACTCCCACTGGTGAGCTCAGAAACTTCCTTCTATCCAAGTAAGGCAATGGCCAACATAGGAACTACACACAGCCCAGAATACAGCAAAGCCTGTATACTGGTCCAAACTAGTCGAGCAAAGGCGGGAAAACAAGGAGTATTTTTTTTTGTTTTTTGTTTTTCAGGAAAGCACACAGAAATGCAATTAAGCAAACAGTAAAATCGATTTACACAGGCTAGCACACTTTAGTGGGCAGCCTCAGCAGTTAAATTAACAAAAAAACAGTATTAATCGACCAGAGTCGACCAAAATGCTACTTTTAAGTGCAGATACTTCAGAAATCAGCAGATAGACACAAAAACAGTTATAGCTAGTAAAATGAAAGCCAGAGAGGACAATGCAGATAAAAAAAGCCAAAAAATACTTAAATCTGGAAAGTGGTCGCTTCTTTCAGTTCTCTGTTGCCAGGACCCCTCTGCAGGACCATGTGGAGCTCTGCTTGGGTATATAGCCAGAAAAAAATGCCCTGAGATGGATTTTTATACAGGGAACTTGAAAAGAGCTAGAAATGGTCCAAAGCAACCAATAATTTACAGCTCAAGTGCTGAGGTCACTTCCCCCAGGGACAGATAGGCTGCTCAAGGCTCCCCACTCCCACTGGTGAGCTCAGAAACTTCCTTCTATCCAAGTAAGGCAATGGCCAACACAGGAACTACACACAGCCCAGAATACAGCAAAGCCTGTATACTGGTCCAAACTAGTCGAGCAAAGGCGGAAAACAAGGAGTATTTTTTTGTTTTTGTTTTTTCAGGAAAGCACACAGAAATGCAATTAAGCAAACAGTAAAATCGATTTACACAGGCTAGCACACTTTAGTGGGCAGCCTCAGCAGTTAAATTAACAAAAAAACAGTATTAATCGACCAGAGTCGACCAAAATGCTACTTTTAAGTGCAGATACTTCAGAAATCAGCAGATAGACACAAAAACAGTTATAGCTAGTTAAATGAAAGCCAGAGAGGACAATGCAGATAAAAAAAGCCAAAAAATACTTAAATCTGGAAAGTGGTTGCTTCTTTCAGTTCTCTGTTGCCAGGACACCTCTGCAGGACCACGTGGAGCTCTGCTTGGGTATATAGCCAGAAAAAAATGCCCTGAGGCGGATTTTTATACAGGGAACTTGAAAAGAGCTAGAAATGGTCCAAAGCAACCAATAATTTACAGCTCAAGTGCTGAGGTCACTTCCCCCAGGGACAGATAGGCTGCTCAAGGCTCCCCACTCCCACTGGTGAGCTCAGAAACTTCCTTCTATCCAAGTAAGGCAATGGCCAACACAGGAACTACACACAGCCCAGAATACAGCAAAGCCTGTATACTGGTCCAAACTAGTCGAGCAAAGGCGGAAAACAAGGAGTATTTTTTTTGTTTTTGTTTTTCAGGAAAGCACACAGAAATGCAATTAAGCAAACAGTAAAATCGATTTACACAGGCTAGCACACTTTAGTGGGCAGCCTCAGCAGTTAAATTAACAAAAACAGTATTAATCGACCAGAGTCGACCAAAATGCTACTTTTAAGTGCAGATACTTCAGAAATCAGCAGATAGACACAAAAACAGTTATAGCTAGTTAAATGAAAGCCAGAGAGGACAATGCAGATAAAAAAAGCCAAAAAATACTTAAATCTGGAAAGTGGTCGCTTCTTTCAGTTCTCTGTTGCCAGGACACCTCTGCAGGACCACGTGGAGCTCTGCTTGGGTATATAGCCAGAAAAAAATGCCCTGAGGTGGATTTTTATACAGGGAACTTGAAAAGAGCTAGAAATGGTCCAAAGCAACCAATAATTTACAGCTCAAGTGCTGAGGTCACTTCCCCCAGGGACAGATAGGCTGCTCAAGGCTCCCCACTCCCACTGGTGAGCTCAGAAACTTCCTTCTATCCAAGTAAGGCAATGGCCAACACAGGAACTACACACAGCCCAGAATACAGCAAAGCCTGTATACTGGTCCAAACTAGTCGAGCAAAGGCGGGAAAACAAGGAGTATTTTTTTTGTTTTTTGTTTTTTCAGGAAAGCACACAGAAATGCAATTAAGCAAACAGTAAAATCGATTTACACAGGCTAGCACACTTTAGTGGGCAGCCTCAGCAGTTAAATTAACAAAAAAACAGTATTAATCGACCAGAGTCGACCAAAATGCTACTTTTAAGTGCAGATACTTCAGAAATCAGCAGATAGACACAAAAACAGTTATAGCTAGTTAAATGAAAGCCAGAGAGGACAATGCAGATAAAAAAAGCCAAAAAATACTTAAATCTGGAAAGTGGTCACTTCTTTCAGTTCTCTGTTGCCAGGACCCCTCTGCAGGACCACATGGAGCTCTGCTTGGGTATATAGCCAGAAAAAAACGCCCTGAGGCGGATTTTTATACAGGGAACTTGAAAAGAGCTAGAAATGGTCCAAAGCAACCAATAATTTACAGCTCAAGTGCTGAGGTCACTTCCCCCAGGGACAGATAGGCTGCTCAAGGCTCCCCACTCCCACTGGTGAGCTCAGAAACTTCCTTCTATCCAAGTAAGGCAATGGCCAACACAGGAACTATACACAGCCTAGAATACAGCAAAGCCTGTATACTGGTCCAAACTAGTCGAGCAAAGGCGGGAAAACAAGGAGTATTTTTTTTTGTTTTTTCAGGAAAGCACACAGAAATGCAATTAAGCAAACAGTAAAATCGATTTACACAGGCTAGCACACTTTAGTGGGCAGCCTCAGCAGTTAAATTAACAAAAAAACAGTATTAATCGACCAGAGTCGACCAAAATGCTACTTTTAAGTGCAGATACTTCAGAAATCAGCAGATAGACACAAAAACAGTTATAGCTAGTTAAATGAAAGCCAGAGAGGACAATGCAGATAAAAAAAGCCAAAAAATACTTAAATCTGGAAAGTGGTCGCTTCTTTCAGTTCTCTGTTGCCAGGACCCCTCTGCAGGACCACGTGGAGCTCTGCTTGGGTATATACCCAGAAAAAAAACGCCCTGAGGCGGATTTTTATACAGGGAACTTGAAAAGAGCTAGAAATGGTCCAAAGCAACCAATAATTTACAGCTCAAGTGCTGAGGTCACTTCCCCCAGGGACAGATAGGCTGCTCAAGGCTCCCCACTCCCACTGGTGAGCTCAGAAACTTCCTTCTATCCAAGTAAGGCAATGGCCAACACAAGAACTACACACAGCCCAGAATACAGCAAAGCCTGTATACTGGTCCAAACTAGTCGAGCAAAGGCGGAAAACAAGGAGTATTTTTTTGTTTTTTCAGGAAAGCACACAGAAATGCAATTAAGCAAACAGTAAAATCGATTTACACAGGCTAGCACACTTTAGTGGGCAGCCTCAGCAGTTAAATTAACAAAAAAACAGTATTAATCGACCAGAGTCGACCAAAATGCTACTTTTAAGTGCAGATACTTCAGAAATCAGCAGATAGACACAAAAACAGTTATAGCTAGTTAAATGAAAGCCAGAGAGGACAATGCAGATAAAAAAAGCCAAAAAATACTTAAATCTGGAAAGTAGTCGCTTCTTTCAGTTCTCTGTTGCCAGGACCCCTCTGCAGGACCACGTGGAGCTCTGCTTGGGTATATACATATGTCAGATGCAGGGCAGGCAATTGTAATACCAAGCTGGTGGTATATCTTGCCACTTGTACTGCATGCCCTGCATTTTATATAGGTAAAACAGAAAGGCAGTTAAAAAAGCGTATTTATGAACATTATTATAGGATACAAGTGAAGGATATGAATAATGCATTACATAGACACCTAAGTAAAAAAAGGGGAACAACATATATTTAAATTTACTATCATTGATCAAGTAGTATGCCAACCATATGGTGGGAATTGGAAGATGCTATTGGCATTAAAAGAAAGTAATTGGCAAATACTTACGGATGCAACTAGGCATCCTGGCATCAATGACAGCATCCATATTAGGGTAGTCATACACTTTTATTTTTCTTTGTTATTTATGCAGTCCCCATACCACAATAGATATATGGTTATAGTTTTTAAGTATTTTATCATGTTTAACATAGGATTAACTAATCATATTATTTATATGCTGGATATTTATCATTGGCTTTTATTATAATTATTTATTATATTCTTATATTACATTTACTGGTTTTAATGAGATGTTTTTAAAGTTGGATATATCACATTTCAAGTATGAATTATAACATATATATATTTTTCAATTTAGTGTCATAGGATGATGTTGCTTTAAATTTGCTTTAAATTTGAGTATCAATTGGCGCCATTTTTGCTATATAAATGTCTGTAAAATCAGTGTTTAAATGTTCTGAGGAAGTCTGTATGTTTGCAGATGAAAGCGCTTAACCCGTGGATGTTTATTACTTGGTATTAAAGATTTTGTCACTTTTCGAGCTGTGTTGTGGTTATCCAGCTTTGCACCAGGTTTCTGTTTGGTTTGTTAAGCCTTTACAAGTAGGAAAAATCCCAAATAATTATATACAATGATTTCTGTGTTCTTTTTCAGAACTGAAAGTCCATCCTACTGATGAATATCAATCTGATATGCACCAGAAACAAAATCACAACCAAGTCAAAACCAAACGTCTGCTGCTATAACAGGACAACTTATAGAGTAAGAAACAAAATCCTAATGTGGGAGATATGCATTTCATGGCGCTCCCTATCACCTGCACTATGTATATATTTACATATATAAAACTAACTCCGAGGTCACTGTGCCTCAGGAAAGAGGGAATATCAGAGATAAAGGAATTTTGGACTTAATATATCTTCCCCTAATTGCATGTACATTGTTTGCAATATTGAGGAATTCCTTCCTTGAACTTAGAATGGGAACCCCTTCCTACACAACAAGGACCATGCTTGGAAGTACTTCCCAATGGTAGTTTAACTAGAAACTTACCAGTGAATGTAAATGTTTCCTTGATGAAGGATGCATACCTGATATCCTGTTGCCAAAATGTGCATCAGTAATCCTGCTCCCAGTAAGCAGTCCTACAATTTAGTCATGTGTGTCACATGGCAGAAAGAAGGAAAAGGGGTGCAGCAGGAAGTCAGCAGGGAAACACATATACCAGCAAACTGAAAAAAAAAAATAGATAAATAGACAGATGATATGTGTGTGCGTGTGTGCACACGTGTGCTTGTGTGTTATATGTCCATAGGTTCATAGGAGATTAGTAGGCTAAAGACTTAAGAACCCTTACAAGCCTAGCCAATATAACTTGATTTTACCTAATATACATGTCCCCTGGGGCAAGAAGATGGTATAAGTTTGTGCCTATGCTTTGAATATTTTACAGATTGCCCCTGTCCATAAGGGACTTAGTTCTACCCCAGGTATGAATTTGTGATTCCACATCTATTGATCCAAACTGTGTTTGAAGAGGGCCATTGAAGGGCTCTGCTTAACGTGAATAGGAAGCCTATTCCAAAGAAGGGACAGTCTCTGAGACATGTATCTCTCTCATTAGCATGTTTTGTTTGAGTTGCTGACTAAGTTTAGGTCCCTAGATCAGATAACTCTCATGCTGTTTGTCTTGCTGATGTGTAGTAGCTCCATCAAAGCTGGAATTGTGAGTGACTTGTAGGTCAGGTGTAGTTCACCCTTAATAGTCGATAGGAGACGAAGTAAAGGGATAGGGCTTTTAGTCTATCTGCATATGGCATGTTGTTAACACCCTGTATTTTCTTTGTGAGGAACCTCTATGGTCACTCCAGCTGTTGCAAGTGCCTGGTCAAGTACATGCCAAATGGCGCATTTTACTTGATTATTGGTCAAATAAGGACTAAGTACAGTGGGACTATAAATTCCTTTAGATCTGGATGCCATATCTTTACCTATAAGTTGTGCCATATAGAAGAACTTCCTTACCACTGTGGACATTTAGATCTTTCACCTTTGAGTCAATTCTTATGGGTGTGCTATTAATGTTGCAATTTGCATGGGTATTTGAGTTCCCAAAGGGTATAATAATGCATTTTTTTCGCATTTAGTTTTACGCCATGGCTTTTGCACCAATCATTTGTCTGATTTAGTCCCTCCTGAAGGATATCTACATCGCTGAGGGATTCAGTGATTGCCTCCAGCTTGTAGCCATCTGCAAACTTTGTCATGCAGAGACCTTCCATATTAGCCTTGATTTCAGAGAAATATATTCTGAAATGAAGTGGTCTCAGCACTGAGCCCTCTAGAACACCACTAGTAACTGGCCTTTTACTGGATCTGGATTTATCCAATTTAACCACACGTATCCTTGCCAAGAGCCAATTGGCTATCCATCTGGTGGTGTAGGGATTTATCCCCAGTTTTATGAGTTTAGTTATAATACCTGTGTGGGGAATTGTGTCAAATGTCTTGGCCAAGTCGAGGTTGGTGGTGTGTACTGCTTTACCCTCATCCATGGCTTTAGTGACTTTCTCAAAGAAGTCCACCCGATTTAGCAGGCATGACCTGCCCCTGACAAAGCCGAATTGGGTCATGTCCAGTGTTTGGAGGTTTCCTTTGTCATCATTTATCAGGTCCATGATTATTCCTTCCATGGCCTTACATATAAGACTAGTCAAATTTATGGGTTTGTAATTTCTTGGGTCAGTTGATGGTCCCCCTTTATGCAGCAAGATGACTGTTGTTGTTCTCCACTCTATCAGGACAAAGCCATTCTGGACGCTGTGGTTAAATAGAGATCCTAATGTGCCTGATAGGTCCTGATTCATTTGTTTTAAGAGGCAACCTGGTATATTATCAGGGCCCACTGAAGCCATGTTTTTAGCTTTAGAGAGTGCAGCAGCAACCTGTTCTTTGGTGATAATTGGCAGGGGAGTGGTGGAGGGTATTTCTTGGGTGAAAACTGAGGTGATGGGGAGGTGAAATCTGAGCTGAATTATTAGCCAGCAGATATGCATTGCAGGCCTATATTTGAATCTGAAATTAATTATTTTACATTAAGAAACAGCTGCTGATATTGACTGTGATTCAGATAGGTATGCAGTGTACCTCTGCAGTGCTAAAACTGAGGAGATCTGCTGTGTAAAGCAGCAAGAAATAACTAGGCATGTCACAAGCAACATATGAAAGTATATAAGTGCAGATGTACCCAGATGCCCACACATGTCATATGAAGGGCCACCACACAGTCACATGACACAGTTATGTATGCCTGTGGGGAAATGCAGTGACCACAGGATATTGTGTGCAATACTTTAACATATAAAAGGCAGTGAACTGGCACGACAATACATACTTGAAAAATACATTACCATTTAGGGGGAATGCAAAATGGTAACTGCAGATGATATCCAGGTGGATAAACTAGGCAGTGTACATGGGCAGTAACACATGCATTGTGCAGAAGAGCACATATACCTACTAAATGACATACTTTGTCTGTAGGCATACAGGTACATGTATGGCCACACATGGGAGACAGTGCTGGAAAATATGGTCATGCTTTGGAGACAGTACTAGAGAAGTTCACTAGCCAGGAGAATAATAAGGTACAGTAAGCCCTGCACCTACTAGGCAGAGGTGGTACAGATCAGCAGGTCAAGAACCACATTCAATAGGACATAATGCAGGATGTGAATTCTGTGGGAAGTCAAAATAGATCCCTACCACAGGCACAAAGGAGGGTTATAGATATGTTCTCCTATGAAGAGCAGAAGGCTCAGGCCATTGTTGTGGATAAGAGTACCACAGAGGATGGACAACCAACACTGAAACAACTGATAGAGGCTGAGGAGGTTTTGGTGTTTCTGTCTGCACAGGAGGACTGATTCCTCATACCAGATGGCGGCACTGTACCAAAAATAAGTTTTTTTTTTGTTCAAATATTTTATTAAATTTTCCAACAAAAATTAGAAACAACAGTATTCTCATTCTATGACAAAATATTAACAAACTAAGTAAAAACTATTTACAATGGGCAATATTGCATGAAACTTCTGCCATTGTCTGTGGGTTGTAAGTGAAGGTTATCATCCATGGCTCAAGAGCATGTCCTACATTGTCCGCAGCAGACAGGACACAATATTATATGTAGCAAGCTTGCAGAAGGCATGTTACCTATATATACATATATATATATATATATATATATATATATATATATATATATATATATATATATATATATAAACCATTCCATCTGCTATATGTATGCACCTACCAGCTAGTTGAACCTGTGGGAAGTCCTTCTGCAGGATCTATTGGTATAAGCTGGATGTGTACCAAATGTATGAATCCTGTGAACTACCAGGGTGGCACACAGACATATTGTAAATAATACCCTGGACATTACAGACCACCTAACAGCTTAAGGAATGATAGCCATTCTTATTTAAATATCTCTGTCCCTACAGATTGGGAAAGCAACATAGGTACGATCTGTGCTGGCCAGCACCTCAGGGAAGCATGCAGTCTCACAAAAGGCATGTATAACATATGCTTCTCCACATGTTGTAGTATGGCACTGAGAACCTGGTTAAGTGTTCACAAGACACAAGCCTGTGATATTCCAATGTGTCTACCATAGGTTGTTGGAAGGTCCCTGTAGCTAGCTATACATATACCTTTGTGTCCATGAGAATGCGCATACCACACATATCCCTAGATTCTGCTTTACATGACTTCACTAGGTCCCATAGTGTACCTCTATCAGCCCTGACATCTTCAATGTAACAGGTGGCCTTGGCACTCACCTTTGTCAGCAATGGCTCCGATGGTGCCTACCAACACATGCTTTTGAGCTACTACTGATGTTATGGCTAACATGGCTGCTGTCATATACTCCATAAATCATGGTATCCAAACTAAGTGAGCATGGACATGTAGCCTTGCCATTTTGCATGTTTCAATGTTCCTCCATGTTTGCCTCCTGTGTTTGCATATTCCATTTTTCTTATTTTCATGAAAGTTGTCATTTACATGTCATTATTCTTTCATTTTCAAGCTACAAATATAGCACAATTTTGGCCATTGCACTTTCACAGAACCAGAGCATTTGGATCAGCCACACCTTATGCACGACCACTACCTGCACTATTATGTGCTGCACACTATGCATCTCATCTAGAGACCATAGCAATTGTCTTCATCTTTTACCAAATTCCGATTATGCTAATATAAATCTATGAAGTTAATATAGATCTAGTGAAGTTTTTTTATGCTATTCTACTGTTCTCCCAAAGATTGTTAGAATATCTGAGTAGGTCCTAATGTGATGCAGTCACATCTCTGGTAAAATGAACTTTTACATGTCTTGGAAGCAAACAGGTAATAATTGGAGACTTCTGATTCTCCTCCTGCCTAAAACAAATAACTTTGATGTTTAGTCTACTTGAAAAACCCTGGACTAGGAAGACAGTGTTTGCCTATTCTGCACCATCCCATGTATTTGAAAGTACTTCAGTTGTACTGGCAAATAAAGTAATAAAATAAACAACTATTAACATAAAATGTTTCTATATCAGCAAGAAAATTTTAATTCATTCAAACTAAGACAATGTGCTTATAAAGAATAAATAAAAGGCTATTTCAGATGCAGTTAAGTTACATTATTCTAAAATAATAGCCTTTTGGTAAAGCAGCTAAACTCCCAGCTGACCTGGGTTAAAAAATTGGGCCTGAACTATTAGTGGGTAGATGTGAAAAGAAGGAAGGAAGGATGGCTTCATTTCTCCCATACAGCTTTCCTTCCCTGAGGAGCAAGTTGTGACATTATTCTACACCATATCTCTCAACATCTTTGTTCAAAAACCAAGAACAAATCCTCACCCAAAAAATGGAATATGAAGTCCCAAAAATCAGGGACATTTCTTAAAATATTACTGTAATTCAATGTAAATAAATAAATAATAAATAAATTGACTTAAAATGTTTATAGAACAACAGGTTTTGCACTAACGTATTTTCTGAACAATAAGAAATATCAAACTCTAATGTTTGGCATTATTGACTAAATTAATCCTTAGTGATTTACCAGAAAAAAATGAGGGACAGAGAAAAAAAAATCAGGGACATTCTATTAAATCAGGGACTTTTTGCAAAAAAATCACAGACAAGTGAGAGCTATGCTCTGCACAACTGAATTTCTGTAGCAAAATGGTATGCATCAATGTTATAGTGCAGAAAAACATGATTGCTGCCATGAAAACAAGAAAATGGCCAAGTACAATGTTAGGTGGATGGAATGATAACCACAATTTCCTCTACCACCACAACCACCACTACCCTGCTGCAGTGTCTGCAAGTTGCTTTATTTTATTTAGACAGCCCTGCTACAGTTTCTTTTGTTAAAGACTTGTAGACTTGCTGCAGTAGGAAATGCAAGACCCCTCATTAACCACAATCCTAAGGGAGATGAGCTGATCACTGCCACTCCTTCTGCCTCTGCTTCTGTTTCTCTCTCTTTCTCTATCTCTCTATTTTTCATGCTCCCCTCTAGGCTGATCCTGTGCTATTCAGGTCACCCATGTTGCCAATAGCCAAGATGGATAATGTGAAAGTGACTAGTGAAACCACCTATACAAATAAGAATTTTAATGCAGAGCATTGCAATCAGAGGTGCTGCAAAACCGTGAGTCAGGCTAAATAAACTCAGGGAAACAAGAGTTGTATCTTTCATTAGCTGCTCAGATACAAAATATCTTCTATTCCAGGGATTATTATATAAAGTATTTGTTAGATTTCTCACCTGCATGTAGAACTCAAGTCACTCTGTTGAAAATCTAATAACTGTTCAAAAATTTGAATTTGTAAGTCAGCACAGAGCCAACGCTATTTATGTATTAGATAACAATGGGACGTTTGGAGGCCTTTCAATCTTACTTGTGGAGGAGATACAGTAAGGAAGCAATAATCATAAAAATGACAAATGATCTCATGCTACAAATGAATGGGAGGCCAACCTTGATTTTGGTTCACGATAGCCTATGTGTTTCATTTGACACCATTAACCACTGCATACTAACTGAACTCCTAAGTGGATATTGTTAACTGAAAGAAGCGGTCCTAAACTGGTCTCCCTGTTTTCTGTGTAAGAACCTAAAGATTACCCCATGATTACTTTCAGTATTAGCCACTCACATTACCTGTAGTAGTTGTCAAAATTTAGTCTTTCTACTCAGGCTGTCTGACATTAATATGCTGTTGTTGGGACAAATGGTAGAAATAAGACTTGGGTTTTCATTTTTTTATGCTGCTCATACCCTTGTATAATGTTCCTCTGTCTCTAAACCTTAGCATATTGTCCTGAAACTAAAATGCTTCTTTCTTGAAATTGCTGACTGACTGCCACTGAAAAAGTTTAATAGCAAACCAAAACAAGACCACGGTCTAAGTTCCTCAATTTTACTGCTTATACTTCAATTATAATATCTCATGTAAGGCCTAAAAAATCTGGGTGGTAGAGAAGGTTTGCAACTTATGGTAATTTTTTAAATAATGGTTAAAACAGCCAAGTTTTCCAAGGCCCATCGTTTATTTCCACACTGTGATTTAGCAGCTTTTGTAACATCCTTGTCATCTAACATACTGTTACATACTCTTTAGTTGGGTTTTATTTTATTTATTTATTTATTTACATTTGTTTATTGAGACTGTCAATTGGAAATTAAAATCCCTTTTCAGCGGAGGTCCTGGGAGAAAAGATCCACGGATATACACAAAGTTATGACAGTATACAAAACATCTATTAAAGCAAATGCACTGTGCAATACACACATACATTAAAGTGAATGCATTCTAAAACTTTTACAAAAACAATTTTGGAGGTAGTAATGTAGAATACATACATTAAAGTGAATCTTTTGTACAAAAGTAATCCAAAGACAGCTTTGGTGGTTGAAATGTACAATAGACATACTTTAAAGGAAATGTTTACATAAAAATATTATTGGAGATGTTCGATATACAAGTAGTGAGGGGTAATGATAATTATGTACCCATGTTGGGATGATACAAACGTGAAAGAAGGTAGAGAGAGAGAGAGTAATATGTGTGTGTGTGTGTGTGTGTGTGTGTGTGTGTGTGTGTGTGTGTGTGTGTGTGTGTGTGTGTGTGGATTTGTGTGGATTTGCTACACATCAGCAAGTCAAATGTCATGAGAAATAGTCAGTCTAGGGATCTAAACCTCTTCTGCAACATCATCAAAACAGTTTGGAGGGACAGGAATATTTTGCAGAGGCTACCACTGCTATGGAAGAGAATCCCCTTCCACTTAAAAAAAAATCATCCCTGTCCATATTCAAGTACAACTTCCATCTATGGATGGGAAAAATAAATTTAGCCCAGGACTGCCCCCTGTACTACTAATGGACAGAAGCATCTCCTAAATGCTTTATCTCATACATTGGGTCCCCAAAAATTATCTATGGTATGATCCCAGTTATTCTAATCAGGAGTAAGATATAATCATCAACCATGGGATGACTAAGGCCAATCTGTAACCAAATGGGATAGGTTAATATGAGCCCCAGAAAGAAAACTGGCTAGGCAAGGGCAGATAGCCTAGTACTTAACTATGAACCTACGAACATATATTTATGTGTAGTGGACAGGACAGCCTTGAATAAGAATAGAGTAGAAGATTAGTGTAAGTCAAAAATAGACATGAAGTTCTGTGAGTCATGAGTTAGTTAGGAATATATAGCAGAAGATTTAAGAAGTAAATGAGTACCTTGAGGGGGTCAGTGATATATTAAGGGAGAATTCTGATGATGGTTTGTTTAGATGAAGTGAGTCTGTACAAGACATATACTGCAGTTGCAGGTAGCATAGCAATATGCTATTGCATGGGGACAGGCAAATGAAGAGTATGAATCTAGTCAGGTGGTTTGGAACAGTGACATTGCTCTGCGTCAAGAATAAATGATTCTGTATCCTGTTTTTTAAGATTTTTGGTGCATTATTTGGTGGAGGGCAGTTTGGTATGTGTTCCATTGTTTTGCCACATGACGAACATATAATGAGTTCCCATTAGAGTACAAGAAGGGATATACCAGTGAAGTAAACTGCTGAGAGGAGGACAGGCTTATGGATTGTCGAGGATTTTTATTTATTTATTTTTTGCTGTTTATAATTGGCTGAGTTTGAGGAGGATGGGGAAGTTAAGCCAGTTTAGCCTTTTAAGAGTTACACAGTGCTATGCTCTGTTAGGAAGGCTGGTGGTAAATTTTACACATCAAAGTTGTGTTGATTGAAGACTGGTAAAGATTGCAGAGGCATATGTTAGAGGAAGGATAAGGTAGGCTGCAGCAATGGCCTTCCATTCTTGATCAGACAAAATTCTTTGGATTAATAGAGCATACCTAATTATTGGTTGGTCTTATGGGTTACTTGTTGAATGTGTACATCAAATTTTAGGTGCTCATCAAAAGTGATTCCAAGTAGTTTATTGTAGTGGACTAGTTCAGTTAATGTACTATCAGGTGATAGAAGGTAAAGTGAGTTGAGCAGTGTTGATACTAGTTTAGGTACAAAGACCATATGTATTGCTTTGGAGGGGGTTAGGACTAGGGTAGATTTCAGAAGCCAGGTTTCCACAGATGTGAAGAAATGCTGAGTGACTTTTTGAAGTTCAGAGACAGAGGCAACTGAAGAGATAATGGAAGAATTGTCCATGCACTGGATCAGAAAGGAGCTGGTTAGTGCAGAGGGCAGATTGTTGGTGAGCATACTGAATATAAGGGGGCAAAGGATAGAGCCTTTGGGGGACACCAACTGAGATGTGGAGATATGTGGAGGAGACCTGTTCCATTTTATAAAACCCTTGATTTTATGGAGAAGGTGATATTTGAACCTCATGAAAGCTTTGTCTGATAAGTCTATCATGAAGAGTCTGTGAAGGGGATGTGAAACAGTATCAAAGACTTTAAAGAGGTTAGAGCTAATAAGTGCCTGCTGCACATAGGGCTATTTTAAGCCCATAGCCCAGAGAGTAAGAAGGTTTTTCAATAGAAGAGCTTTATTGTATAAAACCAAAGCAATATTCTGTGCCACATTTCTTTTCATTGTTTTTCAGAAAAGGTTGTATAAAACCAGTGCTGTGGGAAATGCACTGGCTGCTAGTAAGATGTCAGATCTCCATGACCAGCATTATAAAGCCTTCCAAGGACTGAGCTCAAAGTATATTGTTATTTCTGAAAAATTAAACATTTGCAAGCCTGCTTGCTGTCTCCACTGTAAGAGTAAGGAACTAGTAAAGAACTTTAAGGCAATCAAGGAATGTCGGCTGTAGGGGTTAGACTGCAACACAGCTACCTTGACAAATTCTTTGCTTCAAAAGGTCCCTGACAGTAATTGTATCTGTGTGCTCAAAGGAATTTTGAAGAACTAACATTTTCAGCAAGTCTTTACATAAAGTATCTAACCTAATGCCATTTACAGTGGAATCTACAAAACATTTTACATGTGTATTTTGTTGCACTTCTACATATTGTTTATGTTGTTAAATCATATTACATTATAGTTGCATCATGGTGACCAGTCCCATTAGGGACACTAGTTCAGAAATAGACAGGTTATAGCTGATAAGAGACTGCTACCTATAAGGGTATTTTAAACCAAGTGACCTGTGGGTTAGGAGTTTTTAGACATTTTGCTCTGAGAGGATTCCAAGCAGAGTTCTGGAAAGATATACAACTGCATCAGAAAAAAGGGCAGTTTGAAGGGTATTCCTAAAAGGGAAAGGAGCTGGTTACCCATTTTCCCCAAGAACATTCATGGAGATGTATCCCTGCTTGTGTATGAGTGTAAGGATTACTGTAGTTTGGTCCTGCATGTATGGGAATATAAAGAGAGCTAATCTGCATTTGTAGTCTGTGTGAATGCTGCTTTCAATGGTCAGCTTCTGAGTGTGCCATTAGTAGGAAGTTCTGTTAAAATGAAAACACTTAATGAATGGATCTTTCTAGGCCAGACTGAATTGTAAAACAGATGTAAGCACATGGAAAACTGATGACTGGACCTGAACAGCAACTAAAATAAAATAGTTTTAGCACCTTTGTCCTACAAATATGAAACTTATTCAGAATTAAATGACCTGCTTCAAACATTTATATACTTTTCAAACTGTCACAATTCACACATCAATCACACATTTAAAGACTCACATTGACCCGCATGCACGAGTGTGCGCGCGCACACACACACACGCTCAATTATTTATTGATATCTAAAAAATTAAAAATCTCATGAACACATCCATTAACATTTGAACGTCTATTTAAAAAAATGCAAACATTTAGGACAGTGGTGAAAACAGTATTTTATCTCAAGGGCCTTAATTTAAATATGCTTTTAATTAATGTTAATGCATTAATTTAAACCAGGGTGGTGATTAGCATTTAGGGCTATTTGCCATGTTAGATTTTTTATATTCCGTTATTGCAATATTGTATCATAATCATCACTTTTTGTGCCTATCTTAGCATATTCCACTGCATTAATTGAACATGCCTTGTATGTGTCACATAACAGTGTGTGCTTATATAAAGCATTGTTCAACAACTGTTTAGTTGTTTAACTCTAATCATATAATTGTGCTAACAGATTCAGTGGTTTAACTTCCTAATCGTATTTCCTATGTAAAAACAGATACACCCAATACATGTTTACATGTTAAGATATATATATATATATATATATATATATATATATATATATATATATATATATATATATAAATGTAGTTCATGGAGTGCTATGACAAAAAAACAAATCTGTAAAGTTCTTCTGTAGCTCAAGACCCAACTGTAACCATGTTTTCAAAGGTGTGTAACAAAGTGCTGTTATAGTCAGATCTCATTTTAAATTAAAGCAGTATTTAAAAACTGTCCCAGACTTTCTCTTGCAGTTATGTGTACTTGTCTATTTGCTTTATTTCAAAGCCAGTAAAGCACTTCTGTTTTATACATTTGTGAGTGTGTGTTTGAATATATATGAATATATATATATATATATATATATATATATATATATATATATATACATACATATATATATATATACACACACACACACACACACACACACACACACACACACACACACACACACACACACACACACACACACACACACACACACACACACACACACACACACACACACACACACACACACACACACACACACACACACATATATAGGTTTATATCAGATTATTTAGTGTTTGGAAAGTCAAACATTATACAACTTTCTGAAAACTCGAACAGTGCAAAAGCAACAAAATCTGTGTTTAGCCCCACCTGCAAATTATATATACCAACTCTGAGGTCACCCTACAGTAGGGAAAGGGCATATTCACTGATCTCCACTGTACAGCAATCGCAGTACAACTACTTTGAGGTTTCAGAAAGTTGATGATATGGTCTCACATATGACATTGGACTTTACGAACACTTGATTCATAGATTTTTACTAGGCTAAGTGCCTTTGTGGGCCATTTTAAGCCTAGCCAATTACCCCATATGGGATTCAAACCCTGCACTTTGTGCTTGTAAGGTAAACACCTTAACCATTATGCCAACCTCCCATGCCTGACAGAAGCAGACATATATATATATATATATATATATATATATATATATATAGATATATATATATATATATATATATATATATATATATATATATATATATATATATATATTGTTTAACGATGATCCAAGCAAACCCAACATACACTGCATTACTACGTTACATTGTTACCTAAAATCTGCATGTTTAATGTTATACTTCACATGCTTATTACACTCCGTTTGTTACATTCCCCTTTAATTAGTCCAAACATTCACAAATAGTACAGTGCAAGACATAAGACTTTTTTAAATCCCATCCAGTGTCACTGAAAACATGTGAAGTAAAAAAAAACTTATTAATTCATTAAACTGATCAGTATAGTTCCATTCCAACAAAGAGACACTCTGTAAATAATGTACATAAAATAAACCATTTTTGAATAAATTCTAATTTGTACAGGAAGTTCTGTTCCCAGTGAATGAATACTCTGTAGGTAAAATAGTGCCACCAGAGCATCCTTTCCCACCGTGATCTGCTGAAAATATTTGTCCTGAAATGTAGAAAAATGTTCTTTATCATAGCATAGAACATGTCACAAAAATCAGTTTCTCTGTCTGTATATGCACACTTTTTTAACTAAAACTTCTGTAACACATTCAACATTTATATCATGAGCTATACTGGTATGTGAAGAAACAATGTCAACAGCAATGGAGGCTCATTTATATTAAATTTACTTATCAACCTATTATTGTCTCACTACATTTGTACTTTCTCTCTTATCCAAACCACTCATAGAAACCCTGGCCCTGTCAAGAAATATGGTGCAGCAACCGTCTAACTGGGATTAGAATGTTCAACACCTGAGTTGATCTCTTTTTTAGAGTGCATGCTTTGGATGTAATAATGAATTTCTATGGCAAGGTTTCCTGATTACACCTGTATTTCTGGAACCATCACCTAATTTCTATATAAACATCCCAAAAGGAATCCTGTACCAGATTCTTCCATAGTGAACCTCAAATAATAGGTGTTAGAGAATTAATAAGTTCAAAAAATGCAGAGGCAGCTGCCCGTCCATAGAAGAAAAAAACAATCCACAACCAATAGGGTATAAAAAAAATTGTTTTGTTGAAATTAGCGAGGCACAATATTCTCTCTTCTCCATCACATCACCACCAGGTTGGTGTGCACATTTTTATAGTATCAAGAAATTCAAAATGCAAAATCAAACACAAAAAAACTATAAATATGGTTTCTGACTACAAAAATGAATATCATTGAGCAGTATTTTACTGAAAGATACCTACAATATAATAACTTGTTATATTGTGAGTGCTTCATCCCAGGCATACAATCAACAATCATCCAAAATCCATATGTCTATTTCAGTAAGGAAAATGTTATGCATTTCATCATAAATGATTTGATAGGATATGTTCTACAGACAGTGATTATTAAAACCAAGCAGGATCAAATTTACTTTACTAAGCCATTAATCCAGAGCTTGTAATCAGTGGGGATACTAGTATAAAGGGATTTGACATCCAGATGTACATGAGCCAGTGAAGTTCTAATTGAGAATCTGAAATAAAATGTAAATATTGAGTCAGAAATACAGAATATGAAAAAAGGAAAAGGACTGTTGGGCGAATCACAGACCATGAACTGTTGGTTAACCTGTACATTGATAACGAGCCTGTTGTTCCCCCTTTGAAAGGTTATGTCAAAACCTTTGAGATAGATTATAATTAAAATGTAAATCCTTCAAAACAGCCTCCTGAAAAATGGCTACATGCTTGTTCATTGGTGGCATAAATTTTTATTTGTGAAAGCGAAATTCAGTAGAGCTAGAAGAAGACTCAGTTGTACCAAAAAACAGTTTTAGATTTAATTTTAAACATACTGTGTCAGTCATTGAAGATTCTTCCAAGGTACTAAAACCTTGGGTGGATTTCTTAAGTATGGAATGAGGCCTTTTCTTTCTCATATCTCTATGGAATTTGCGCAACTTCCTTTCTTTGATAATATTCTCAAAACTGAGAAGATCTCTGGATAATTTTCCCAAGTTCTCCACAAAAGGTGGGCTTCCCTCAAATTGTTTCACATTCTCACATATTCCTTTAACCTCCTGAATATTTTGTTCAATGGTTCTTTGATAATAGGATGTTAAAATTTCAACAAATGTCATAGTGGCCCTTTGTTGAGCCTTATTCCAGTCCTCCATCAATATATCATCTGGTTTTCCAACCAAAGGCTGGGTTCTAACTCTTAGGCCACGCGATGTAATACCTTTACATTTATATGCCTTAAATAATTTTAAGTGCCATGTATTGGTTCTCAAGATTTTCATCTCCTTATTTAACCTTTGAAACAGCAAGTTAAGGTTAAAATCAGTGTGACCTTGTTTTATTTAGAAGATGGAAAAATCCACTATCCAATTGTTCAGCCATTGGGAAAACACCCATTAAATTAACCCAAAAACATATCAGCCTTAACAATAAACTATTACTATAAAGAGAGGCAGGTCCAAAAGCCACTAGTGGGAAATATATAAACCAAGAGGACAAAATGATCTGCTATCTTAAACTAAAAAAATTCTTATATATATATTATTTCTTTATAGAATATTCTCATGGGCATAACATACTCTAAAGCTCCCAGTTTAATTATCCATTTCCTTTCCTTACTAGTAAGTATGGAATGCCAACCTTGTTTGACATTTCGCTCAGAGGAATCCTCCACTTGATAAAGCTCAGAATTCCTCTGAGCCAAAAGAAAAACTGTAGGATATTCTGTGGTTCTGAATAAAGGAATTATTTGAATCTGCCTTGCGCCTACCTGATACCTGATTCCATTTCCTGGCTGTGGGAGCTTTATTTAATCGAGGGCTCAATGACAAGTTATGAAGTAAATCTACTTACAAACAATCTAGTATAATATTTAGTTTATTTGTTATACTGATATTTATAATTGGCATGTATATGATTTACATATACAGCCATATTTATAGTTTTTGTATTGTGTTTGATTTTGCATTTGGATTTTGTAATGAAACAATTAGGGAAGTGATGTCATAACTGCTTTTCTTGATACTATAAAAAGCAGCTTTGAAATTGGAAAGTTACACTGAAGAAGGCTTTTTGCCGAAACCGGTCTGTATGTGGAATTGGAAGATGAAATAAATATATTTTTTCTATGGAGTCCTCAGATGCTGGCTGTATTTTTGTTTAACATCTATGTGTACACCTAATACCCTCTTGATTAGGGATTACCATGAACAAAGACTAGACGTCTAAGGTCACAAGTCTAATGTTCACATTGCTGGTGAAATTGGTAGTTTTATCATACAACATCATTAGGAACTGTTTCGTCTCCCTCAAGATGTACGGATACTCTTCCACTACTGGTCTGAGCTGATCTTACAAATACAAAGATAGGGGTTCAGTGACCCAGCCTTTACCTGCCACAACAGGTCTCATGGGTGGATCAGTGGTATGTTTATGGATCTTTGGTAGACCCTGTATAATGGGCAATAAAGGATGTTCTACTTGCAAAAATCTGTACATATCCAAATTAATAACAGTACTTTTAAATAAATCCTCCAGCATACATGAAATCCTATTAACTCTTTTCTCATTAAATTGAACTACTGAGTAGAATCTTTCATCCTGTAACATCAGGGTCATACTACTCTCATACTTCACTCTGTCCATCACTACCACTGGACCCCCTTTGTCAGCAGGTCTAATTACAATGGTGGTACCATTTCCCAACTTGTTCAACGCTACCCTCAGACCAGTGGGCAGATTCCCAAACCATTTCTGTTGGCTGTTATTCATCTCCAACTTATATAAATCTTCCTGCACTATTCTAGCAAAAACGTCTAATGATGGATGTAATATAGGTACATATGTACTGGGTTTCCTGAAATTAACCAGGTTATGTACAGATTGACCCCCAAAATCCAACTTGTCCAAGGGGACATTAGAAATTATACAGAGAGATGTGAGCTGAATTGGATCATTAGGCTAAGGGCAGACCAAAGACTTGGCCTGAATGACAAGATTCCCCATTAAGCCACTTTTAAAGAACAGAAGGCTAAAGATTAAGTCATAGAGTGATTTATTTTTGCTTTAGAGTTTGTATTATCTGTTTTATATACTTTACATTTTACATTAGATATGTGTATGTGCATTCATGCCTGTTTTTTATATATACTTTTATACATTTTGTTTATATGCATGATTATACAGTTTCTGTATATTTTGTATATTTGTATACATATATGTTTATACATATTTTTATATATGCACATATTATAAGAGAGCTTTAAATTTATACTGAGGTATTGAGATACTTAGGCCCAATGTTACATTGAGTTGTTACAATGGGTTAATGAGGTATGGAAGGAAATGATGTCATTGTGATGTGTTTAAAATGATTTAAAAGATTGTGCCTTTTTACTATATGTTTATGGCTTGATAAAGCCCTTGTCGGGTGAAAGCGCTTGCCAATTCATGCTTCCTTCATAAATCAATTTGTATTTGGGGATTATACGTTTGTGGATTCCTGCTTCCTCTGCTTGGACTTAATACACTTGTGACTTACTGGATACTGTGTTCTGTGCATGTTTCGGTTGACTTACAGCCTTGTTTTGCTCTCCTGCATTCTTTTTATTGGGATTATTTTGCTGTTTCATCTGAAGAGCATTTACTTCCTGGTGACCTGGTTGTTTATTTCATTCTAATTACCAAAGTATTTAACTTGCTGCCCAGATATGTAGCTATGGGTTCTGTCTTTGACCCAGTAAACATTTTGGTGAATTCTCAGAAGTTCAGAAAAGTATACCAACCCTAGGATGTTCAATATTTGAAAATCTGAAAATATCCAAAGACGTTAACTCTTCTGATTGTAGAAGTGAAGTGGGCACAGGGCACAGGTCCATGGTTCGTGGTTATGGTCAGCTTATGGAATGCTGTTCAGTGAGGTGCTGACATCATACTAGGCAGTCAGCTCTACACTATAATTGTAAGTCTCTTTGTTGTGATAGCTGATGACTCAGAAAGTCGTTTTTTACTTTTATTTTTTTTTTTTTTTTTTGCAGTGGGTGGCCCCTTGTCTGTCTTTATATTATCTCTGATGTTGCTCCACTAAGCAAAAAGGGACAAAACAGAAGTTTAAAAAAAAAAACTTTTGGTGTTATTGGCAGTTACAACAAAAAGACTTACACTTGAACATAAGAGCCTAGGTGACATAGGTATGTCTCAGGTGAACCCAACAATACACATGTCATATACCAGTGATAAAGGCCAAAGAGCTGCTGTAGAAGCCACTGTACAACTGCCCCTGCATCTTATTCCGCAGCTGTGCAGGCATGGAGGATCATAGCAGGGACGCTGATAATGGGACATATACATACATGGGGTACAGTACTCAAGAGCTACCAGTAAGGCAAAGATGAAATATTACTTTTATAAAACCTACAGCTGTACATTGTATTTATTGTACAGATTATCAGTGTATACATATTTCTGCCCACCAGTGATGATGCATGATGTTTACATGGGGATGCTTGCATATTAAACATGTGGTTTTGAGTGTGTGTGTGTGTGTGTGTGTGTGTGTGTGTGTGTGTGTGTGTGTGTGTGTGTGTGTGTGTGTGTGGGAGAGAAAGAGAGAGAGAAAGACACTTTGGAGACCACTGTGGAGAAACAGATACAAAATCGTGTGCATGCACGCACCTGATGACATAGCTAAAGCTGTTGACTCAAACCTGATTTAGCCAGATAATCTTCTGTGTGAGCAAGGCTAACATCTGTTGTGCAACATCCAGGTATATTTGACTGGCACCCTCATATGTGACATCTGCCTCTCTAGGTTACATTCCTAACAAACATCTTCGTAATGTTGTTGGTCCAGCATATGTTGTATTGCAACCACAGATAGGGTGTCCAGCTTGATGTTGTACAACACGCAGTCTAGGACTATGCTTCATCCTTTCTTTGGTGCATACTTCAGTACACCATCAGAGGTATAAAATCATCAAAAATGCATCTTTGGTGAGCATTTACATGCTTTGTTATGCTGTAGGTCTGTTGGTGTGTCATTATGTATGCCTCATCCACCTGGGTTGTTAACCACTTCACTGGCATGAGAAACCATGACTGTATAGGGTACATAGTATCTCCCTACCAAGCACAGATGCAGTAGTTCACTCACCAGCTGCCCAGTGGAATTGTGTGCACCTTTTGGAAGTTGTCATACACACCAAGTAGATGTCCACAGTCATTGTGTATAACCTGCACATTCATTTAAAATAAATTTTTGTTTAAATGATTAAATATGAGGAGAAGTGTATTAGATAGTATCACATGTATGAACAAGAAAGAAAGAAATGCTCAAAATTATTCCAGCTACTAGACGAACATTCATGATTTTCATTAAGGACATAATCAAGACATTCTATGTTAATTACAATGTTAAACCCTATTACAACAAAAATAATATCTATAACCTCACAAAGACATGTTTATGTAGTTGAATATTGTCATTCCCTGAAACATTTAATTTAATTAACACATGAAAGCCTAATGTGTCAGTTCTACCTTAGGTTAAAAACAAGGTAATTAATAAAAACAAGATTTGTACAACAAAAGTACTGGCAGTTTCATAAATATGATTAAGGCTATCTTTCGGGGCTGTACTCACTTCTGGCTCGTTTTGGGGTACTACTTTGGTTTGCAGTTATGCATTGTTTAGATTATTTTGCTCTTACTTATTGTAGTTTGCTTTAGCTTAAATCGCTTTGCTTTTCATTTATTTTATTTTAAACTTGTTTTTTTCTTGTAATTTTAAAAGTAATTATTTAGGGCTCTGACTCTAAAGAGATTAAGGCTAGATGACTTGGCTGTCAGAGGAGCTGAAAAGTGGAATTTATTATTTAAGGTAAGCAAAACAAGAAAAAGTTTTATTCATTTGGAACTGCCACTGAACTGTGACTCTGCTGTTATGAGACAAAATTTTCCACCCACTCACCCTTTCTCTGCTGTGCTAGTAAACTCAGTGTTTCTTAAGTGGCCTGTCCCTTGTGTATATTTTTGATTTTGGAAGGTCCTCCTATTCTCATCTTTTCTGCTCTTATTAATGTGCACTAGAAAAAAAAAACAAAGAAGGCCCTGCATTAGGCTGTTAAACTTCAGTTACCTTTTCTTTCCTATCATCCATTGTTTGTTGCACACTGGAATTCACAGAGTATTAATCCATTTTTTTTCATCCCACTTTAAAATCTAAAAACATTTGGGCAAGACTACCAAACACTGGTAGCCTGCAAACTACTTCTCAGGGATCAGCTTTGGATCATCATTTCTGTTTTGTTCCTGGTGAGAGAAGGTGCAGGAGGGCATTATTTTCCAACCTTCCTAGAGACCACCAATCAGTGGAAAGCATGGCAAGTGCTTCTTAGCAGCTTGGGATTGCCGTTGTGCCCCTGCTGAGAAAAGGAGCACAGGGACTTTGGTTCCTGACTATCTCTGACTGGGCAATATGTATGGAACTTCATTGACTAGTCGGTTTTTGGACCATTGTGGAGCTTAGCTCTCCTGCACTGAGCTGCTGTGTGTGTTATCAGGGCACCTACCAGGAGAAGGTTACAATAGGCCTACAGACCCAGACAACACTGACGACAAGACTGCTGATCACCAAAGAGCCTGTCACCTGCTTTTTAAGAAGTAGTTTTAGATTAGTGCTATTTACTTCTGGTAAGAGAATGAGCAAAGTGACATTGATTTCTAATCAAGTGTAGCTGCAGTGAGACCAGACCCAGTAGTAGCCAGGTAGTAGACAATAGGTGAATCATTACTATTTATCATTCTTGGCAAGCCTGTTGTTATCTTTACACTAAGTACTGTTAGATTAGCCACCATCTAACCTAACTTCAGAATATTACTCTGCATGCTTCCTCAACAAATCTTCATGGTTTCCCATAGTCATCACCCTCCAACCCTAAGTACTACAACTAGCCCTTGTTTCCCACTCTCTGGCAACATGGCTCAACAGTTTGCTCTCACCTTATCTGTGGCTAATCTAATTGCATTAGATGTTTTAATACAACATAGCAAATGCCTTATGTTTAGCAACTCTTCACAGCTTCTACCTGTTTTCATTACAACCTGCAAGAGACGTAAATATAAAAGAAATATGAAGGCAAACCTCTTGCAATCAGCCTATTAACTATAAGCATCATACACCCACAATGTCACACAGTTACAACACATCAATAAGCCAACAACGTATGCTGAGACTGTAAAGAAATAAATTGCCAAAGCCTCCTAGAACATATTGTAAAAGATCACATCCTTCAGCATATCAGGAACACCTGGTCCTTCTACACTCTCACATACTGCAACTCCAAACAGATCACCCAAAGGTCACCAGAAAAGCAGGCCTAACCCCATAAGGCTACAGAGAGAAATGTCTTAATCATAGGTGACTCTATAGTATGGCATACATACTCCATACTCACCAAACTGGACAAGAGCAGGGTGACTGTAAGTTGATTGTCTGGTACCAGGGTCTGTGATGTATTTATTTATTTATTGAGATTTGTTTACCGAGAAAGTCCAATTGGGTACAGGGGCCCTTTTTCATTGGAGGCCCAGGGAGACAAGCTTCAGGGTAAGACATTTAATGCAATCAATATTTACAATAATACATTTTATAATGCAGTTACAGTATATACATAGCATAGTATTAAGTATAATAACATTTGTATTGATATTCATAAACATTAATATACAGCATTGTACTGAGAGTTTACAGATAGAAGGGTGGTGTATAAGATAGGTAGGAGTAATTTAAGAAATACAATAGTTGTGAGGTATTGGATGGTTTGCCAGTAGAAGAGAGGAAGTCTTTTAGTAATGGTTTGAAAAGATAAAGGTGTGAGATGGACCTGATTGATACAGGAATTTTATTCCAAGGTCTAGCAACATTATTGGCATAGAGACTGACCCCAACAGCTCTTTGTGGTTTGTAGGTGGTAAGCAGTTGTTTATCATTTAACTGAAAAGGAAGGTTTGGTAGATAGAATTGGAGTATGGGGCTAATTGCTAGGCTGTCAATTGGGGTATAGATGACTTTGTGGGTTAAAATGAGCTGGGTATGAAATAGGTGGTGAGAAAGTTCAAGCCAGTTTAGTGTTTTTAATGCTAAGCAGTGGTAGGTCTATTAAGTTTTTTTGCAATTAAATCTGGCAAGTTTAGAAGTAAGTGAGGCTTGCAGGTTGGTTGGTTGTGATAAGGTCTACTTCTAGGAAACAGGGTAAGAGGTAAGTAGTAGCTAGTGTTACCTTGGCAGAGTCTGTAAGGAATTTACTTTATGAAGTAAACCTAGTTTTTGTTGGGTTTTCTTGATGCTATTGTAATTATGTAAATCAAATTTAAGACTGTCATTGATTGTTATGCCAAGTAGTATTGTATGTGAAGTAACTTCAATCATGGTATTATTTAAGGAATAAATTTTAATGTTTTTCTTCCATGGAAATGGGATTTTGGAAAAAAGGTAAGTAATTTACTTTTAGGGATTTAGTGGCATGTGATTATCCTGTAGACAGCTTTCAATGGAGTTAAAGGATTATTGAGTAATTCTATGAAGATGTATGAGGTGATCTGAAGTGCATACTGGGATGGAATTGTCAATGTATTGTATGAGGGAAGCTGGCTGAGAGGATTTGTAGATTGTTAGTGAATATACTGAAAAGTAGAGAGCCAAAAATGGAGCCTTGTGGCACACCAGTATTGACAGAAAGGAAGGAAGGGAGAAAAGGTGGAGAGCCATTTAACAGACTGGTACCTATCAGTTAAGTAGTTGTTAAACCATAGTAGTGTGGGTTGCAATAGCCCTAAGGAAGACAATTGACAGAAGTTTTGGGTGAGAGACTAAATGAAAAGCTTTGGAGAAATCAAGGGATACAGAGGAAATTACTTAGCTTTTGTTTCTGGCTTTCTTAATAATATCTGTGAAGCATAATAAGGCTGTGGTAGTGCCATGAGTGGGTCTAAAACCATGCTGTGTGGGGATCAGGAGTTTTTCCTTAAGGATGCGTTCAAGTAGTTGTTTGTAACTGCACTTCTCCAGAAGTTTTGACAAAGGAGATAATACAGCAATAGGTATGAAACTGTTTATATCAGATGAGGTTCCTCCTTTATGATGGAGAATGATGAAGATTTTTTTCCAAAGAGAAGGGACATATCATTTCTTGATAGATATATTAATTAGGATAGGCACAGGATAGGCTATAGAACTGGCAGCTAACCTGAGGTTTTCATTTGGGGGATTATTTGTTGAAAGAGAATAGGATTTCATTTTAAGGAGTAGTGATTTGATGTAGGAGGTCTGTATGGGTTTTAGGGTGAAATGAGGTGCTTGCTGTCTGAGGAGAGAGTATGTCAGGATTGTTAGGTGGCAACTCTTTAGTAAGGACTTTAATGATTTTTATAAAATGTGTATTAAATTATGCATCTCTCAGAGGGAGTGTTATTTTGGGGAGGTTTAGAAGTGGTGGTTGTTCCAGGATGGACTATATTAACAGAAGACCAGAATGTTTATAGGGTTGGAACACTGATTCAGTAAGGGGTTATTGTAGTAGATTTTCTTGTCTGTTTTAGTCTGTATTTTAGTATGGTTATGTAATTCTTTAAACTGTTGTAGGTTTTGGACAGATCTATGTTTTAATCATTCCTTCCAAGCTCTATCTTCATGATACATTAGGTGCCACCTGCTATGAGTGGATAACCAAGGGGTGGGGTTATTCTTTACTCATTTTGTTCTACCTGGAGCCAGACTATTGAGAGTTTTCATGAAAAGTGTGTTAAATTTGTGAATAGTTTCATTGAGTGGGATATTCTTCAGGATAGACCAGTTAAAGAAACTTAGGATTCTATAAAATGTATCAGGGTTAAAATTAGTGAGGTTACGTGAAGTTCTAAGTAAGTGTTGTCTGACATGATGGGTATTGAATCTGTTTGCATATACAGGGAGGTGGTCACTGAGTGAATCAAACAGGGTGCCACTACAGACATACTTAGTGGAATCAGACATCAATTTTCAGTCGAAAATCAAGCCACAGTTTTTGGGATAGTTGTAATCTGTGGAGGAGGAAATTAGTTAAGTGAAGTCAAATAGATTGAGGTTAATTGATGGGTATTTTGCAGAGATAATCTGCAAATTGAAATTAATGTCACCTAGAATTATCTTTCATTATCAGGCCCATAATTGAGTACAATGCCCCATTTGGGATGTACCTTACCCGACACCTTCAGCAACTGGAAAGACCCCAAAAGTATCTCACCAAGAGGATCAAGGGGCTCAAACAGATGCCCTATGCAGTTCGACTAAAGAAACTCCAGCTCTACTCAGTTGCATACCGCCTACTCAGAGGCGATCTGTGTCTGAAGCATAAAGCCATGTCCAACCCAGAATTAATGGACATGCTTCACCTCAGAAAATCCAAATCCCTTAGAGCTACACGCTCCAGGGACTTGAACCTCAGCACAGAAATAAATAGGACATGCTGGAGGGACAGATTCATATCCCAGAGGCTCCCCTCACTCTGGAACAAAATACCAATCCATGTTAGGCAAAGCCCCTCATTGACCCTCTTCAAGAGAAATCTTGACCAGTGGATGGGAAATCATAAGTTTACCCCGGGGATCTCTTCTGTGTCCCTGCTTGACAGAGGTACAGTAAACTAACCTTAAAAGGGCTACCTTCTGTGAACTACTATACAGAAGCACAGTCAACTAATCTAAAAGGGTGTCGAAAGCCAAACACACTCTGGCTAGGCTTATAAATGCCCTAGGGCAGATAGCCTAGTATCAACCTATGAACCTATTAGAAATTGTATGTGAGGTCCGGTTTAGAAGGTTTTCCAAGATTGTAGCAGCATTGCCTGGGGGAATATAGAACACTATAATATATAGTTGTATACGGTTATTTAGTTTAAGATGAGAGATGAGGAGTTCAGCATTACGGAATTTGTGAATACGTGTATTATAGGGTAGGATTTTAAGAGAGTCAGGGTATAGAAAAGCTACTCCACCACCCGTTTTTTGAGTCATACCAGCCCTGAAGATATTATAACCAAGGAATGAAATTTCAGAGTCAAGTATATGGAGTTTTCGCCGTGTTTCAGTTATGGCAAGAATATCTGTTTTATTTTGGGAGATCAAGGCAATGAGTTCTGAAATTTTATTATAGAGGATACTGGTATTTAAGGAAATAAATGTAAACAGTTTGGGTGTGTTTGAGTTAGGCGGGTTGGGTTTTGAAGGTTTTGGTGGGGGTGGTATGTTTCATGATTTGGTAGGAGATGGGTGGTCTGAGTAGGAAGGGGTGTTTGGGTTGTGATGAGTTTTGGAGGTTGTGAAGAGTCAGGATGGGAGAAAGAGTTGGGGTGAATATCCCCATAGAATGGTAAGAGAGAAAAAGATGGATAAGTTTGGTAAGCTTATTTTGGCTTAACTTTAAGAGTGAATTTTATTTTGGTGCAATAGGTGTGAGGGTTTAGTAATTTAAATTTGAAGTAAAGATTGGGTGAGTCATTGTATATACTGAAAGTGATTAATGGTGATTTGAATGGTTAGAGGTGGAGCAGAGAGTGGGAGAAGTGTGTGTAAAATTGAGTGATGTCTGGTAATTTGTAAGGTGATAAAACATGAAGAGTAAGGATGCAGTAATGTTTAAGACAAGCGTGGTATGCTGGTTTGTAGAGAGATTGGTCAGTGAGAAAGGAGTTAAACTACTGGAGGAACCAAGATAGGAGGCGGTAAGCGTAGATATATGAGTGAGGTGGATGGAGTAAGTTGTGATCATTTGGGATCAGTTAGTAAATATAATGGAGGAAAGAAAGCTTGAGTGCTTAAATGTAGGCTGATGGTTTAGACATTGTGTGTTTATTATTGTGCCTGCAGTATGTCTATATTTATGTGTTTGCCTTTAACAGCAGTAGGACGTAGGTAGAGTTCTAGGTGGAGAATAGGTCCTATAAATGTAATGCCTTGAGGGGTGGCTGAAGATTAAGCATGGATTCTATATTAGGACACTATGCTCTCACTACCTGCAGTGTAGCTAAGGTGGGGCAAAAGGGGAATGCCGCTACTGCATTTGTGCTCAAACCTGACAGGTGTAGACCTCTGTATGTGGTCTTAACTGGTGTAACTGTTTGCTACATGTATAGCATGCAGTTTGCTACAGTTTAAAAAGAAAATTTAAAAAAACTAAAGCATGAGCACCATAGCACTCCATGCAGGCAGGGTGTAAACTGTAGCAACTGCTTGTTACATTTGGGAATTTTTTTTAGCTGAAACAAGAGTGCTGTACCACTCCATGCACACAATGTATACACTGCAGCAACTGTTTGCTACAGTTTAAAAGAAGAAAGATTTTTTTGAGTTAAATATGTTGAGGGAGGGTAGGGGGCAGGCCACAGAAATGAGACCTGAATGGCTGGGGCAAATGAAAGGGGGCATGTCATGCATCTGGCCACTTGGTTTGTGGGGCAGTAGAAGGAATATGTTTTTTTTTTTTGTGCTCCTCAATGAAAGAGCTGAGGGTGGCGCACATAGATCTAACTGTAATAAGCAGATATCTTATCAATGTAGCGATCGGCTTATGACAGTGAAGTGTTTATTTTGAGGGTGGGGTGCTGGTTCATAGTACTGGCCCAGGGCACTAGTTGAGCCAGCTACACCTCTGCTCACTATTGTAAGACAAAAGACAATAACAAGTAGAACAGCAATCCAATCCAGTATAAGCCTTAAATGAATAATGCAGTGGGTCTAAACAACATCACAATGGTACAGTCTGAGATCCCTGCTGAAACTGTACCTGTGCGACTGAGCTAAGAATGGGATGTGTGAGCAGTATTCACATTTGTTTTTTAATTTTGTTAGCAGAAAGGAGGGTGTTTCAGAGAGAAAGTCTTGTATTAGCTTATCTCTGGAAGTAAGCATGTGGTGTCTTGTACCACTATGAAAGGAGCAAAGTGAAAAATTAATAGTTATAACTTCCCTTAAACCAGACAAACATGATTATGACCCAGTGGCAGCCCACTGCAAGCAAATGACCTGAGGTGCTCCATCCAGAAGGAGATGCACAGAGACATGATGGAACTTACTATTCATGTGTTAGAGGTAGGAGAGGCATTGGTCTTTAGTATTTTGCCTTCACTAAGAATGATGTCTAGATGCCAAGACAAAATAATTGGCTTTAACAATTGGCCAAGTAGTTGGTGTCATTCTAAAGAGATCTAGAATGTGTCAGCTTGGGATAAGCTGATAGATAAAACTTGTTGCTTCTCTGAGAATGGTTTGCATCTATCATTTCAGGGCTCCCACAGACTGGCTAAAGCCTTTGCTGTCCAGATTGTGCCTTGTTTAGGCAGTGTCACCCTATAATTTTGACAACATCATAGTGGCTCTAAACAGAAAGATGTGGGAATATGAGGCCCTCCTGCAACACCTACACATTCAAATATGTGTAGTTCCCAAGGCATGGTTTCAATGCAATTTTAGCACTCCCTTTTTACCAGAGTCTAGCACAGATCATGTCTTCATGCTCTTAGTTAACTGCAAGGCAGTATCTGTATTCATCAGAAATGCCATCACCTTGTATCATTTTACTCACAATTTTAACTTGAAGCTCCTGGAGATCCAAATAACCCTTAACATATCCAAATGTTACTTCTAACCAGATCAATATCCCCCAAAGATAATAAATACAATTGCTGGCTTAAATATCAAATCAAATACCTTCTTTTGGCGACTTTACTTACCCAAGTATTGACTGCCATACTTGCACTACTTAAAATGGATTTGCTCAGCATTTCCTAGACTTTAATATCAATGCATTAGAACAAATTGTAAATCTACCCGCTAAAGGCTCGAATATCCTCAACCTGGTCCTTACTAACTTAGTCCCCTGTATGCACTCACCACACATTTCACATCTGACCACAAATCAATTACCTTTACTGTCAAGCTTAACAGTAGCACCATGTCACCAAATGAAACCATTTCTGAGACTTCTCCAGTGCAAACCTACTTCATTTTGTAGAAGATCTATGCAAAATTCCCAGGAATCTCCCACAAATGGACACAAATGAGAATATTGCCACATTCACCTCTATTTTTAACAGCTGCAGAGAAAAGTCTGTATCCATCCAACCAAAATATAATGGTAAATTCAGGAATAAATCTCTTTGGTGGAACTCCCATGCTAATAAACTGTATAACAAAAGAAGGAAGTAATGAAAAGTTATAAGAAATTACCATTCCACTCCCTCAAGACCACACTGAAATATGTCAGCAAGGAATTTAAGAGCACTAGTAAAAAAGTAAAACAGAGTATGAACTTAAGGTCACTACATATACCAAAAGAAATTACCTAGGTTTCTTCAGTTGTTTCAGGAAATTAAGAAATAATGTTCATCAACTCAATTAGCTCTTCCATAATAATATCACACTTTCCATTCACAAGGATATAGCTAATATATTATCAGATACCCCACCAACCCACATAGTTGCACCTACTACTCCTGAGAATTTAGTTCCCTAGTAATCATTTTTAGACAAGTCTTAAAATCCTGGTAAAAGACTAAAATAATATTTATAAGGGACCAGGTAGCATACCTGGCTTCATTCTTATCAATGCCAAGCAGGTACTATTTGAGCATCTACTTAAACTGTTCATTCTCAGCCTATCCACAGGATGTCCGTCATGCCTGCAGATCAGCCACTGTGGCTTCTCTACACAAAGGTGGGTCCTGTACAGACCCATGTAACTATAGGCCCATCAATGTCAACAGCCATATATGCAAAGTCAGGGAACATATCATAGCAGAACTCATTTATGCTGACAGAGGTGACTTAACTGATCTAGACTCTGTTCAGTTTGGGTTTGGCAAAGGGCAGGTCCTGACTCTTGGAAAATATTACAGAACCCATGGATAGTGGTTAATCTATACATGTTGCTTATCTTGACCTAGTCAAGATTTTTGATATTATCCACCATGCTGGTATTACTGAAAAGTTAAACAAACTTAATGTAAACCTCTTCATTGTCCATTGGACTGCAAACTGGCTACCCAATAGATCACAAATAGTAAGAGTTGCCGGTAGCCTCTCTGAATGTAAAATTGTATTTATTTAAGTAATCATGGATCAGTGCTAGGCAGGTATCCAAGCCAATATTCTTGAGGTGTGGTTGACCATGTTTGCTACTAATTGCAAGCTGAGCACTGTTATTTACACATCAACTGATACTAATCTGCTTCGATAAGGGTTAGAATAAGCACATCACTGGTACACTGAAAACAGTCTCAAGCTAAATGCAAAAAAGTGTAGTATAGTAGTGTTTGGCATAAAAGCTGTTCCCATGTGATATGTTTTACGTGGTACTACTCTTGAAACACATACAGTCATAGGACACCACAGTACTTACTTGGACAACTCTCTCTAATTCGATCATCATGTTTCCACCATAGTTGGAAAATCCTTCTATCTGGCCCATTTAATTTATAATGGAATATCTTGAAGATCCAACGAGTCATCTTACTACTGTACTCTTCCCTTATCAGATTCACCAGTGTATACAAATCCAAGCACATCGTTCAACTAGAAAGGCCCCAACAATTTTAAACAAAAAATGAAAGGCATTAAATCCTTCACCTACCCACTCAATTAGCACTACTCTCATTAAACTCAATAGCCTACAAGCTGCTCCAAGGTCACCTGTCTCTTGCTCTTGCCTTCACCTTCCTCTAATGTCCCTTACTTCCTTCCCCAACTTCCCTTCTTTTATACATGAAAAATGGGTGCCTGTGATCTCGGAGTTGGTATATTTAATTAGCAGGGTGTGGGGGTTCATGGGCCTTGTCCTCCTGCAAAAATGTTAAAAATAGAATTGTTTTTATTTTATTTTTTTTTATGTTCAAAGTTCCAAAACTTTAATCATATGATCTTGGCCAGATGAATTTCCAAGTTTCTGAACTTTGATAATCTGACATAGATCCATACACACACATACACACACACACACACACACACACACACACACACACACACACACACACACACACACACACATATTTTTTTTTTCTTAGGAAGGTGACTTTATCATGCTGAACTTGATTCAAGTCTGTAAAAAATGTTGTTTTACTGAAAGCTACCAATGATTCAAGACTTTTCTTAAGTGGTCATCTCAATATATATATATATATATATATATATATATATATATATATATTTTTTTTTTTTTTTTTTCTGTGTCATTAGGTATCAAACCAAAAAGGGTAAGTTAACATTTCTGTACAAAAATGCAGAAATATTTCCAAATAATTAAACAGTACTGCAATGCCATGAGTTTTTGGTTTCATTATTTTTAATTGTAGTCATGTATGTGATACACAAGTTATACAGTTAGCAATCACCATATTATTTGATAATTATTATCTAGGACAAAAATAGAAATTATGAACAAAAAGAGGTGCCAGAAAAAAATCAGTTTTAGTACAAAACTCAGAATGAGAATGCAAAATGATATCTGTCAAATGAATGTGGCTGTTTTGCTATTACCTCTCAATTGTACAGATTTTTGCAGAATGTCCAAATTTGTGCTTCATATTTTTGGTCAGTTTCTCATAAAGTCTCTCTTTCCAATCCTTTCTAACCTCCTCTGATTGATTCTTATAGTTATCATGCAATATTGTATATGCTCTACTAATTATTCCTTTTTTAATGGCAGCTTCTGTTCTAGATTCTGTTAAAAACTCTACCAGTGCTGGTCTTTCATTTAGAACCCCCAGATTTCTTTCTGTTTGCCTATACTCTGAAAACAATCCTTGGTAGGGAAGGTGATCACGCTACCACTGCTTTCTTCCAGGATGGTGGTACTTCTCCTCCTCTTAAGACACTGTTAAACAAAACCTTCCAGATCTTTATCATTTGTTTCCTCTGAGCTTCCAAACTTCCACAGGAATACCATATTTTCCTGGGGACTTTCCTGTACATTTGTTATACATTACAATTGTATCTTCTCCTATCCTAACTGTTAGTAATTGAGCCTCATCTACATCTAACCTTGGCATATTTAATTCTTCCATAAACACTTCCATTTGCATATTTTCTGAATTTTCATATTTCTCTGTTTTATAGAGACTCTCATAGAATTTAAAAAAATATTTCTAATACCTGAACAGGAGCTCTTGTTACCTTTCTTTTTATAGGCTCCCTAAGTTTGGCGGCAGCCCTTTCTACTTTCTGTTGCCTGAGTCATTGTGCTAAAAGTTTTTGTGCTCTATTGTTATTATCAAAAAGCAGTTGCTTAACAGCAATCTTTCTAAGCTTGTGCATATTACTGAGGTAATGCCTTATTTTCTGTCTAGTACTCTGCAGTTGATCCTCTTCTTGTTCTGTGAGATTCCCCCTGTTCAGCAATACTTTAACATTTGTAAGTCCCTCTAAACAATTTTTGTTGCTTCTTAACCCTCTCATTCCCACCGTATTTTTAAACTCCACCTTAATTTTATCCCACACCCTAGCTGTATTTTCAGAAGAGATTTCTATCCTCTCTAACAGCTCCTGAATAATCTCCACTACCCATTCCTTAAATTCCTCTCATCAACAGATAGATGGGAAAACACCAGTGACTCACTTTTATTTCATTACCCAGTGCTTTTATTTTAGCTATTATTGGCACATGATCCAAAATAGCTATTGGGTGAGTACCAAGACCTTCAATTAAATGCACATGTTCCTGTGAAATGTAAATTCTGTCTAGCCTAGTCCAGTTTTTATATCTTGGGGTATATGTAAATTCACTCCGAACTCCTATTACTGAATTCAGATCTTCCATGCCAAATATTTTCATAAATTTCTTCAAAAATCTACCCTCCTCTGTTATATTTTCCCTTCTGGGTCCCCCAGACACATCTTCACTGCTACAAATCATATTCCAGTCCCCAAATAAAAGTAACATTCCTTGCTGAAAGCTGATTATTTCTCCCAGAATTTTCTTAAGCTCCATTATAGCAGTTTTAGGTGGAATGTAAATACAACAAAGTGAAATTCTCCTCCCTTGCCAGTAGCCCCTTACTACTCCATATCTACAATTATTATCTTTTTTATCTTCTTCTATCACTATTGGAGCTTCTCTTACAATTAATATAAGTATGCCTCTTTTTCTTTGTCCCAGGTATTCCACTGAATAGCCTCCCTGAAAACTTTACTTTATCAAATTCACGTTCAGTTCTTTTTAGGTGTGTCTCCTGTAACATAGCTATTTGCACTCTGCATTTTTAATATAGTTCACTACTCTTTCTTGTTTGTGTTTATCTGTGAGGCCATTTACATTAAAGACATTAATGAAAGCATTGTATTAAAAAGGTATTATTCCCACCTTTTATGTATAATACCTTTTTTGTTAAATGTCTAGTCTCAGCTTTTGTGTTACATGCATACACTTTTTGGCAGGTTGAACTTTTATACAGTTGTTTCTTGTCATAGCCATTTGAGTCTATGTCACATTGTATAAAACTTTTTTATTTTATTGAAAGCCCTCAATCAAAAGAAAACACATCCCCAATGTCCCCCTAAAATCTATTAACTTAATACTAACACACAAAACTATGTACACCTTCAAATACTGAACTTTTACCCTCCTAATAGAAACAAAAGTCCCAGACTGACAGCCACACTCATTGACTTGAGTTAACCTAAAAGAAAGGTTATCCATGCTAAGATGCATGGTGCAGCTTGTGCTTCTACTAAGTGCTGATTGTTTTTGTCTTACCTTTATAGCTCTCCCAGCTGGGAAAACCCCTGAATGTTTTCAGAGAACATTAACTACCTTGGGAAAGCTTCTGAAAGCTTTCAGAGAACATTATATATCTTGGGAAATATCTGAATGCTTTCAGAGAACACTATGTCCTAGCCAATTTATCTTTTTTCCCCAGCCAATCACTGTCCAGCAGACTATAGCCAGTTTCTCTTTGTCAGATTGTCTCCATGGAGACATGAGAATCAGGCAGCTAGTTTCTCTTTATCAGATTGTTTCCATGGAAACATAAAGGCCAGCTGCAGAATTGTTACTAAGCATGCATATCATTTGCTAGAAAAATAGCCTCATAATATTCAATGTTCTTTTTATTTACTTGCTCTCTCTTAAAACTTGTTACTAAATCAAACTAAGGGCTTTCATCCAGTCATTCCTCCATGCAAGAATTAGAAAAAACATATCATTTTTTTTCTTTTTTCATGATTTAACCAGGGTTTTTTATATATATTACCGTGCCTACATTTCTTAAAACTGAACAAGAAGAAAGAGTAAAGAAGGAAGAAAAAAAGAACAGCAGTGCCTGTTTACAATCCCCATTATATGTCATACCTTAGTAACAAGCATGGGAAACCAAATATATCTAAAGAGCAGATGATTGCTTTCAATAACCTTTGCCTTTCCCCTGTGAGGGTGATAAAGCCAGATAAAGGTGGTGGCCTAGTCATTTTCGACATTTCTGAGTATATTACGAAAATGTTGTTAGTATTACAAAGTCCAGCATATACTTTATCCTCATTAAATGAAATGAATGTATCTTACTCTAGAATTAGAGGTTATTTTAGAGACCTTTTTATTGGAGCTAAGATTGATTTTGACACTTACAATTACATTGACATTCCCTTTCCCAAGGTTCCTATCATTTTTGGGATCCCTAAGATACACAAGGATCTCAACAATCCACCTATGCGAGCCCTTATTGATGGCCGTGGGTCTATGACATACCCTTGTGCACAATTGGCCGACAACATCCTTTCAAATACATAAAAAACATTCCGGAAATCTGTAAGGACTCTTGGTCATTTCTTAGTAACATCAATAATTTGGCCTTTGATATCTCTTATAATTTCCTCACAGTTGATGTTGTCGACTTATATACATCTATACCACACAATGAGGCAGTAGAATGGATCACACTCAGTTTTAAAGAGCTTAACGCAACTCAAAGAGAAATTGATGTAGTTTCTGAATTGTTAGATATTATTTTAACATCTAACTTTTTCATCTTTAACAAAGAGAGAATATCGCTACCAGCTTATTGTATATTACCTTGGCTAGTGACGGATTTACCTGGCAATTTTTCCTTTTTTTGCTGTTTCGTACTTCACTGGTTTGTTACAATCCCCATTATACTTACAACTAACTGAGAAAAAAACTTAACTTTATAGCATGTAAGTTTTTAACCCTTATATTTTGAGTATGAATAACCCAGAGGAGGGCAGAACAAGGAGCTATTGAGACATTTACTTGTTGCCCCTAACCAAGGGGGTGATGAGTGCTAACTGGGAATGAATTTGTAGTTTCTCATCCATTCATTCAATTATGATTGAATAGAGTAAGAGAAATAATTTGCTTTATGTGGAGTCCAAGGCTCTTTCATAGAAGTGGTATTCTCAGTGATACAAAACCTATCACTCCAACATGTTGCATTTATTTTGCAAAAGAGAGATTGATATCCCATGACTGGATGTTTATAACACCATTTGACTTACAACTGTGTAATAAGTCTGACAGAATAGGGTCTGTTGAAGCTGTACATGCAAGTCAGAGGCCACCTCTCAGCAGCATGCATGATACTGAGAAGAGAGACAAGGTTTTGAGATGGTCTGCATAATTTTTATGAACTAGTCCCTTGATTTTTTTTTTTATTGAGAATGTGTTGTTGTCATTCCAGTTTTGACAAGTGTTCGTACAAGTACATACTGAAAGGAGCATTTTACTAAATGATTGACCTAATGAGTGATGAGTACTGTGAAAGAATTTCATCCCTGGATTTGGACACAACACCTTTAGATATAAGCTGTGCAATCCAAAATGGCTGAAATGAAAAAGTGACTATGTGGTAATCAAAGGACAGTTCATTGTCAACATAGGTTCCCAGATCCCTAATTACAGGATCAGTTTTCAGGGACATGTTGTTAATCTGATGGTTACAAGGCCTTTATTGGTTAACATATAAATCCTTGGAAGAGGTTTGTCACAAAATTATAATTTTCCCAGCTAGTGTCAGTATCTAATTTTAACTGCATATAGACATACATTGTGTCCCAAATCTATTGCAGGACAGTCTGAAGAATAAAGTAGGTCATACAGCATTTAGTGAGACAAGGCCTTATAGAGTAAAATGAGTGCCATTTGTGCAGTCTTTAGGAGAATGATAACAGACATGGTGATTTTAGACAATGTTCATAACTGAATTCCTTTATGTTGTTTCTCTTTTTGGTATAATATCATTGTACCGTCCATATAAAGATAAGATGATTGGTTAAATAGGAGGAAAATTTGGCACTGTATCAATTACTGGAATGCGCAGTGATTTATAAAGAGGAATTAAGGTCTACTATGACCTCATATAATCAGAGACTATATAATAGAATATAACTGCATGACAAATGGTGTCCTTAGTGTAGATACACTGCAATCAAATGTGAGAGCTTTATAAAGATATCAAAGTAGAAAAAGTGCCATATTTACTATGTCCTTGTTTTTTATGTATGTGCAGTCTGATGCTTACCTGCCAAGTAGACCTCTTAACTGTCTCTGATTTTGCATCATATTTTTGTGCTATCACTCATAAAATATGCAATGCCTATTAAGTCACTGAGGATTACAGTCCAGTAAGCTCAATATTAGAGTTTCCTACTTATTTTTGTTCAGAAAATGCATGTTGATACAAAAATCATTGTTATATTAACTTTTTAAGGGAATCAGATTGATATTTAAAAATCTGTCTCTCATTTTCAGTCATTGTTCCCTATTATTTTTGTTATAGTTGAAAAACGTCCATTAAGTTCTGCTAGTGAAGTGAGTAAACATCACACATATTACCTTTCAGCAATGGGCACATTTATCTACCCATAATGGGTCTCTCATCTGAGTACCAACAATAACTCTGTGAAATAATAATGTTCTCAGAATGAACCTTGCTGAACACCACTTGTGATTTCTGAATCTTGGGAAACTCTGCCCACTAGCTTTGTTCCCTTTTCTGCTATAAAGGCAGTACTGAACCCAATGAATAATCTATTGTTTGTTTATAATTTTGTTGCACTGTCATCCTCTCATGTGAGATTGTGTTAAAGGTTTTTGCAATGTCCAGCTAGTTTGAACAAAGAGCAACTGAAACTTGATCAAAGACTGTTACTAGATTTAGGAAACATGATCTACATATCACAAAACCTTGCTGTTTTTGAACTAATAAAGTTATAGCTCTAGTTTTATTGCCAATGCTTTAACTATTCTTTCCAGCTTTTGCAGGGGATACATGCCAGACTCCATACCTCTCAACTGTCCAGAATTTCAAAGAATGTCCAGATTCTTGCCTCATATTTTTGGTCTGTCCCTCATAACATTTGTGGTTTCTGGCAAATCATTGAAGACTGTAGTCACTAAATAATGACAGACTTCTGACCTTCAAACTTCATATCCTTGAGAAAATGCCTGCTAATGCAAAGCCTGTTAATCTAGCAACTTTCTACGTTTATATGAGCAATTTTCAAGGTCTATTCACGTTTTTAGGTTTTATCCCATCATTATTTTTGTCTTTTATCCTGATTCCTGTACTAAGAGGTTGAGAGGTATGCCAGACTCATAGATTTGAAATATGCTGGGTCTGATTTGAGTGAACCTCTGTGAATAAGGACAATCATGGTCTGTTTGTAAATGACAGATTAACCTATCCAGTTAACTGACCTACAAAGGGAAATTTATTTCTGGAATTTGGAAGTGGGCATTGCTTACCTCCTTTTATCCTTTATAGGGAATAATTATGGGTAATAATTAATAATTAATAATAATATAATATAATAATAATATAATATAATATATAATAGTATAATAATATTAATTAATAATAATTATTCAGGGTGTTAAAGGCAGATTTAGAATGTACTCCATTTCTCCCTGAAATCAAGGAAAAAAAATAAGACTGTATAGCATCTACCAGATTATTTCAAAACTGTCGTTAACCATGGCGAAATTCTAGATGCCTTGAAACTGGCTGACAATGGTATAATGGGCATGTTATATAAATCTATAGCTGATAGACATTAACATCAAGTTAGGTTTCAGAAGACAACAGTGCTCGCCAATATGATTTAGTGTATCATGATATTTAGGCATTGATACGGTGCTGGTACAGACCACTGGAATGGTATGCTGAAAAGACAATCACCAGTACTCAGAGAAGAGAAGCTGAGAAAGGGTCCTCTAATGCAACTGATTCCAGAATACAAGAAAACAGTATCAAAGAAGGTTAATATTTGCAAAGGTTTATTCAGGTAAAAAAACTTGCTTTTGGCTAAGTGAAACAATTTGGCTGGAAGGAAAGGAGTGAACATCTCTAAATACAGAAACAGAAAATTATTATTATATAAAAAAGCATAAAGTTACACAGTTTAGTGATAAGTGAAAAACAGTGGTAGTGATTCATGAACAAGCACAATTCTAAATTATGTGTAGCATGTAATATGACATGGCCCACCTCTACTCAGCTAGTAGGCCTGACATAGCACCAACATTCCAAGGAAAGACCATAATAAAATAGTGTCATTGAATTACAGGGAGGAGCAGTGTTAATCAGGTCCAGTGGATAAGTATCGCTACATAAGGGTGCATGACTGACATGCTGGATATCATCTTCAAGGCAGGCTAGTACAACAAAGTTAATGTGTGCTGACTCCCACAATGAAGTGCTGTATGACCACCATTTGTGGTCATCACAATAGCCTAATGAAGGTCAGCACAGCAAAGTGCCAACCAATTTCATCTTATACATGGAGAGAAAGAGAGAGACAGAATGTGAGAGAGTAGAATAGCAAACACATAAAAACACTTAAGGGTAACCCTGAGGTGAGAAGAAGTGGGGATCGAAAGGGCAAGTCCCTTTGTAAGAGATGGTCCCATTGGGAATATATATATATGTGTGTGTGTGTGTGTGTGTGTGTGTGTGTGTGTGTGTGTGTGTGTGTGTGTGTGTGTGTGTGTGTGTGTGTGTGTGTGTGTGTGTGTGTGTGTGTGTGTGTGTGTGTGTTTACAAGAAGAGAAGATGAAGAAGTGCTAAGGAACAGCTGTGGAAGGGACAGAGGGAGAAAAAAATGTAAAAAAGGTATACAAACATAAAATGCATACACGTACAGAGAGAGAAGTATATACCCAAAATATGAGGGAAACAGGATGGATATAGACAGACAAAAGGTCAACAGCAAGTGATGGTGAGGGTGAGAAAATGAACAAGGTATGAGGGAAAAATACACAAAGGAAGGCACACTATGATGTAGATATGGTAGGGTCCATGAATGGATTCCAGGCCAGCACAGACAGCATAACACTCAGCCTTCAGTAGCTTCCATGGCTAAATGTCAAAACAGGTTGTATCCATGTTCTCCCACTGGTTGGGGCTTGCCAGTCACATAACACAACCAGCCAAGCCAGAATGTACTCCACATTGCCAAAGCAGGCGTTCAGTTGTTAGCGCACCTCAATAGACAGCAGTCTCTGCAACTGATACAATGAGAGGATGGAAACCCCCCAGGCCACTGTCATGGTGGCCACCAAAGCTACACATTACCACAAACATATGGTACACACACACAAGTGTAGTTTTACAGTGGACTAGCATGCATGGCATATGCACTTGTTTGTCCCTTTTGCAGCATTGTGTCATGTTGAACACTTGTTACTCTGCTACTGTAAAACAAAGTATGCACACCTTGGTACCCATGTATAAGGAGTAACATAAAACAAAGAGAAAAAAAATGCTGACAGTGCACATCTGCCTCTGTGTCTTTGTCCCTAACCTCTGCCTACCACTGTTGAAGCAGGTCAGGGTGGTGCCATCATTAGTTGCTGTATCAATGCTGGCAGTGCTCATCAGGATGGATGATGTCAGTGGCATTACTCAGGCAGCCTTGCAAGTTTGTACCAGGCCTCATCCTGCCACAATGGCCATCCTACTGCCCCAGTATGTGCTCAGAAAAGTCCTTATGCAAGAGTATCCTGCACTCCCTAACACACCATGCTGGAGCTCTGCAGCTCACAATACCACAGGAAGTCATGTCCATTCACTCTGGTTCTCTCAAGGAGCAAAATGATAGCCCTGTGTATATGGACACACACACTCAGGCATCATGTTACCAAAACTGGATGCTACAAAATGTCTGCAGAGTAGTCTCATGGCACAACAGGTCTACACCAGATGTGCACATAAGCACAGTGGTCACACACTTCTCATCTTGATGCAGAGAATGGGTAGTGCTGACCAGTATGGGTAACACACTGCATTTCAGTAATGACCCACAGACAGTGGCAATAAATGGCATGATCATAATCACATGCTGAGAGATCATTGTTGGCACAGTATAAAGAATGGGCATCATTTTGGGGAAAAAATGAAGAAAAGACTGTAGCATACAGGACTTAACACAATAACTACAGACTTGGATACACAAATAGTGAAGGAAGAAATCCCAGCTTGCAGTGTACCCAAACACCACAATCAACACTTGGTGGACGTCAGTAATAATGGAACAGATTCCATGTGGTATATATATTAGTGGAACACAGCACAACGGCATAGCACTGTCATGTCCAGATGTGATGGGGGTGGCACATTCTGGGTATCAAGCCCCTGGGGTAGGACATACAACAAGGGACGTTATGATCCCTCCCATGCATAGGGTGAGGTATGGAAACATATTGTGACAGGGTGTAACAAGGCTGTATAACACTATGTGGAGCCAATAGGTAGCTGCAAGAAGGTGTGTAGGAAGAGCATGTTCTTTGCTGAAGTATGTACATGGGTGGGGATATGTAGAGTTACAGGAGCCTGCTAACCAGCTGAAAAATGAAGGGGAAGGTTGGCAGTGTCCATATGGAGATGACCTCCAGAGCTTGCAATATTGAATGATATGTGTAACCCACATAGGGACAGTGTTTGCCATAGGCTGCTGAGAGAGGCAACATCTGAAAGAGTTTACCACCCAGAACAAAGAGGTGTTAGTGCAAGCCATCTACATACATGTATCCCCTAAGCAAATATGCTGTGGACAAACTGTATCAGGATCAGTTGTGGTAAGCAGTGGTGTAGGGTGATCTATTATGTGCTGTGGTCAGCCATAATAGATCTCTGCACCAGATGCAGTGAAGGGTAACCAGTATGATACCCCATGCAAAAGGGAAGGCAGAGGAAATTGTCAAGGACATGTCCACCATAATAGGAAGATGACCAATGCAGAAGCAAAGAGGTGGAGGAGTTCCTGGTGTCCCTGTCTGGGGAGTGTGAGAGAGGACCAAGTGGCTTAGATATGAAAGCAAGTTTTTCTCTCTCATACGTTCATGATATCCCACCTACTTCTCACCTTCACATCTTCTTTCCCAACACTTACTTCTTCTCTCCCCATTTCCTACTCCCGTTATATGCCATATCTCTAGTTATCTGACTCCTGCATGCTATACATTAGCCCTGACACACTCCATCCTTCTCATGCTAAGCCCTGTCCTCACTTAATACAAACTATTTTTAGAGACGAACCCATCCCTTTCCATTAATGTTTCTCAACAAATTTTAGACTACTACAATCATGTATGCTGACCAATAGCAATGCTAGTTGTTTTTAACATAATTTGTCTGTTACAATTGCATAGTTTGTCTAACACTAAAAAAGTTGTTTTTTTCCAATGTAAATGACTTATATTTTTTCATTGGTTCATAGGTGTTTACTAGGCTACTGACCACAAGGGCCTTTTTAAATCTAGCCATGCATCCTAAATCTCCAACAAATTCTGGTACCCTTGGTAACTGTAAGCATGCATTTGGGAGGTGAAACATTTCCAAGCAGGAGCCTGAGAGATAAACCATTTACAGGCTACCTGTGTCCATTGGAGACATAAGTGCCAAACCAGGACTGAATTTCCTGATCCACATCCAATTGTCCAAGTTAGACTTGAATTGGGTTAAAGATGATCTCTGCTTTGCATGGACGGGGAGCCTGTTCCACAAAAGGGGTAGTCTCTGGGATACATACCTGTCTTTCCAGCAGGTCCTGTTTATAAAACAAGCAAGTTTAAGTCTTTAGAATGGGTAATTATGGTGCTGTTTGATTTGTGAATATGCAGGAGGTCCATCAGGGTGGAGTCTAACAATGTCTTGTATGCCATCCATAAAACTATTGTCAACAGCCTGTATAAGACAGAATACAGCGATAGTGCCTTGAGGCGGTCTGCATAGGACATGTTACTTACACCCTGTATTATTTTAGTGAAGAACCTCTATGGACATTCCAGTTGTTGGATATGCCTGGTTAAGTACATACCAAAGGAGTCTTTGTACTCAAGGATAGGCCTGATGAATGCCGAATACAGTGGAACATTTACTTCCTTGGACCTAGATGCCATACCTTTGTTGATAGATTGCACAACATAGAATGATTTCTTCACTACAGTAGACATGTGATGGGAAAAGGTAAGATTATTGTTGATGTGTGTTCCCAAGTCCATGACTAATGGGTCAACTCTTAGGTGTGTGTTATCAATATGATAGTTACTGAGGGTGGATGACTTCCCAAAAGGATACTATTATGCATTTCTTGGCATTTAGTTTTAGTCCATGGCTCTGGCACCAGTTATTTGTCTATGTCAGCCCTTCCTGGAGAACATTTGTGTCAGTGGGGGATTCTATGTCTGCTCTTAATTTGCAATCATCTGCACATTCAGTCAGCCAGAGGCCATTGACATTGGCCTTGACTTCAGAGAAGTAAATGGCAAAAAGGAGGGGTCCCAGTACCAATCCCTGAGGGAATCTGCTTGTGACTGGCCTCTCTGTAGAAGTGGGCTCCCCAGTTCTACCTTCCTAGGTTCTGTCTGTGAGCCACATGGCTATCCACTAGGTGGCATAAGGGTTTATACCTAAACACATAAGTTTGTCAACAATGCCCGAGTAGGGTATTGTGCCATATGCCTTGGCCAGGTCAAGGTAAGCAGTGTGAACTATTTTGCCCTCATGCATTGCTTTAGCGACCTTTTCAAATAAGTCCACCAGTATGAGTAGGCATGACCTGCCCTTGACAAAATCAAATTGGGTTGGATCCAGTATCTGGAGGTTTCCTATGTCATTATTGATCATTGCCATGATAATTCTTTTTATGGCTTTGCATATGAGACTAGTGATACTTATGGGTCTGTAGTTTTCTGGGTCTATAAATGGCCCACCTTTGTTGCTGTTCTGCAAACAAGAGGTATGAAGCCTGTTTGGAGGCTACAGTTAAACAACAATTCCAGAGGGACTGATAGGTCATGTTTCATGCTATTTAGAAGGCATCCCGGGATATTGTCTGGGCCCACTGATACAGTGTTCTTGGCGTTAGACAGAGCATTAAGGACCAGTTCCCTAGTGATAGCAGGGTGAGTGATATTTGATGGTATTTCCTGAGGGAAGGTTGAGGAGGAGAGAGGGGTAAAACTGGAGCTGAATTTGTTGGCCAGTAGGTTTGCTATATATTCTGAATTCAGTATAGGTGGCTCTGCATGCAATTGTTTATTGCCTTTGAGGTTGCAGACATAATTAAAGAATGCCTTGAAGTTGTCCTTGGACTGGGAGGCCAAATTAACCTCAAATTTAGCTTTGGTAGACTTCTATTTCCCCTCTGAGTTGTTTGTTTAGTTTGAAGAGAGTGCTTTTATCCTGCTGGGTGTTGCACCTTCTAATTTTTGCCATGATTTTCTTCCTTCTGTTATCCAGGCTGTTGATGTTGTGATTCCACCAGGGGGGGCTTGTTTTTTGAGTTAGTTCTGTACTTCTTCCTGTTGGGTATAGCTGCCTCTATGTGGCTATTAACATGCTTGTATAGTGCTTCTGTGAACAGTTTCGTGTAGGCTGCAGTGTTCTCAGGGTTTATAGGGACTTTCAAATTTTGCCAGGTTATCACTTAACAGTAGGAAGTTAGCCTTAGAGCAGTTCCTGAATATTCCATGGTTATCTGGGGTTCTAGGTTTTATTTTTACTTCAAAGAAGACCGTTTTGTGGTCTGACTTTACCAGAGAAGACCTTACACTAGTGAGTGTGCAGCAATCTCCCATATTACTGAGGAACAGATTCACTATGTTTGCACCCCTTGGTGTACTGACAATCTGGTCGAGGAAGTTTGTGTTACAAAATCAAATAATCTTTGACTGTACATTTGCTGTCTTATATGATTTCTAGTTAATAGCTGGGTAATTAAAGTCACCCATGAATATAGTATTCGGTTGGATGTGAGGGTTTCCACTAAGTTTAAATACATGTTATGGGTTTCCTGGGTCATAGAGGGTAACCTATAGCTTGCAAGGAAGAGTATGGGATTTTATCCATGGCAATTTGAATGTGGAGAAGCTCAAGTGCATTGTCCTGTTTGACCAGCCTTGAGGTATATTTATTTTTGATGTAAATTGAGACACTTCCACATTTAGCTCCTGTCTGTGTAGTAGCTGGTCTAACTATGTGGAAGGCATTATAGCCTTGTAATGCCATGGTACTCTCCAGCGCTCTAAACCATGTCTCAGTGACTGCACATACATCAGCATTCTCTAGGTTGAGGGGAGCTTGGAGGGAGTGGAGTGTTTTGATTAGACTTCTAGCATTGAGCAGTAACACCTATAGATTTTCTTGGTTTTGATTTGCTATGTCAGAAGTACTTTCAGTTTGACATTGCCTGAAAAAGGCACTATGGAAGAAGACAATGTTTTAGATAATATTTGAAAACTTTCTGGGGAGAGGTGCAGACCATCCCTGGCAAAGCAGCATGGTCTGTTGACCATTTCCTTCAATGCTGACAAATATGACCTATCCTGGTTGGCTCATATTAGCAACACAGTGAAGAAGGCACAACATCATCTGCACTTCCTATGGAAACTGAGGAAGACAAACCTGTCTCAGTGCATCCTCAAAGCCTTCTGCAGGAGAACTATCGAGAGCATCCTCTCAAATAACATCATAGTTTGGTATGGGAACTGCAAAGCATCTGACCACAAGGCTCTCCTGAGGGTAGTGAGGGCAGCGGAAAAAGTCATTGATTCCTCATTCCCATCCATGGATGATCTGCATGAGGCTTAGTGTGTGGGAAGGGCTAGGAAGATAATCAACAATCCCACTCACCCTGCACATCACGTACTTCCGCCTTTCCTCGGGTAGGCAGGATCGTAGCTTACATTGCAAAACATCTAGACTAAACCTGAGCTTTTTTTCCCCTCTATCCATAAGGCTGATGAACTTGAATGCCAGGCATGACAGTGAATAATTAGATCAATATGCCACTTGCTATGAAGTGTCAGCTATAGTAATCAGTCTGGCAAATTGTTTCAATAACTGGTACAGTTAGTCTGATCTCTTATGTTATTACTTCCTGAATGTGCAATAGTCAGGAGTGAATCACCACACCATACAAGTGCAATATGAACATCAGAATATAAGAATATATCATACTACAATTGATGAAGTGCAATATTCTAAGCAATCACAATGTGAAGTCATAGTCTTACAATACCTACTAGTATAATACTGTCTAATGTCTTCCTGTCCAATTGTAGTAATTTATTGTGCTGTTAATATTTTAATTATTACTGTATGTGCATTAGTCTTACTGTCATTCAAATTATGTGTTCATTGATATGTCTTGCACTACTGTGTATATCTGATTGACAATAAAGTTTACTTTGAATTTGACTTGACAATATTGCACCCACTTAGAATGACAAAAGAAACTAAGCCAATTATTAAAGTCAGTCATCTTCTGTTTATATTGTGGCATCATCCTTGGAGAAGATAAAATGCTGGTCAATGCTAGGCTCATACCAGCCTGAGACACATATTCCAAGAGCTCCATGATGTTCTTCATATCATCTAGGGAGGTACATCTCAGGTCATTTACACCCACATGAACTATGACTGATTCATACTGGTACTTGTGGCCCAATGATCTGAGTGCATGCATAATGTGGTGAATCCTGACCTCTGATAAGCAACTGACTGTAGCTTTCTCCTTACTCATCCTGGTGAGAGGAGCATCAGTGTGTCACACAAATGAGTCTCCAATGACCAGAATGTTGGATTGTGTGGTGGCTTGTCTTATGGGCTTAGAAGTAGAAGCTCCATGAGATGTGACTGCCTGTGTTGATGTGGGTGTTGTTTTGAAAGAGTTTATTCAGGGCTGCTGAGGGTATTTGTTACAGGTACTTCATCTAGGAGATCTTTGTGGTTTAAGAAGCTTACATTTAAGTGCCCCAGCATATGTTGGTCTATGTGTCTGCTTTGAATTGTGTGTGATAGGGGCAATGTGAGAGCTTTACCTCCAGTAACATTGTGTAAATTCAGCTCTCATATACCCTATCAGTTTGCTTGAGAATTAGCGGGTTGTCAGTAAACATGATCCACCAAACTGTTAATGAATATATTGGGAAAGTTTGCATCCATGGCAACAGACCCTTTTTATTGATTAGACGGTTGGAACGAGAATATAAAGTAATGTCAGGCATATCTGGTTTGCAACTCTGGAGACAGTGCTTGTTACTACAAACTAGTTGCCCTGTGTACAACTAGGTATTGGTGAAATTTCAAGGGTGCTTTTACATGAAAAATGTCAACTCAAGGTGTTTATACAGGGCACTGCCAAACATTTGAGGGGAAACTAATAAGTAGACCCGATGATTTAAGGATGAAGTATTTAGGGAGATATTCTGAAGGTAAGTTAGACAGAAGCAAATCAAGCAGTACTTACTGAAAAGAAAGAAAGAATTAACTTTGTCAAGAATGAGGAAAACTGATTCATCGGAATGGCTACTGCCTGCCCACAACTTCTGCTGGTCTCACCACCGCTTCATGCTGCTGGGATGTAATGCTCCTTTGCTTCTTCTCTCACCAGAAGCAAAACAGTAGCACCAGTCCCAAGATGACAAGCAGGCCACAGGCTCTTTGTTTATCAGCAGTCTTGCCCCAGATGATTGTCTGTAGGCTTGTTGTAGTCTTTTCCTGGTTGATGCCTTGAATAGTAACCAGACCAATCAGGAAAGTTAAAAACAAACACTCACTGTCCAATCAGAAACAGTCAGGAATCAATGCACTCTGCTCCTTCTCTCACCAGGAGTAAAACAGAAGCACTAATCCCAAGATAACTACTGAAAGGCAGAATATGGGCTCTCAAATCAGTGGTCTTGGAGTAGATATTGCAGGTTTTAAATGTAAGATTAAAATAGGTTAATATCTTAAGAGTTGCAGTCTGCACTTACTACTTAGATATGAAAGGAGTAACTTAAGCTTTAGTTATCTAAGTGGAGGGCCACTCATTTTAAAAAGAGTAAAATAGATTGGAAGGAGGGTGGCCACTTTGTATTCTGGCTCTATGAAATACAGTGGGATGGCCAATAAATGTAAATAGCTGAAGGAGAGTGATTTCACTAAATGATAATTTTGTGCTTATGCACAATAGCCAACGAAAGAGGAGGGGGAAGTAAATATGTGGTCAAATTAGCATAAGGGGCAGGCAACTAGAAAGTCAGCTGAGTTCAAAAACACAACAGCACCAGGGTGGAGGAAAACTTAATTTCTGTGTAACTCACAAAAGACACAGCTGTGGTCTCTTTCCTAGTTTAAATGTGCACTTAAAAGCAGAATACAGGTAAAACACAGTGTAAAGAAAGTAAATCACAATATACAAAATAAAAGAAGATAGTGAAGGAATACAAAACACATACAAAGCTATGTCAAACCCAGAGCTGTTGGACATGCTCCACTTAAAGAAATCCCAATCCCTCCGAGCTACACGCTCTAGAGACGTAAACCTTGTCACCACAATAAACAGAACATGCTGGAGGGATAGATTCCTGTCCCAGAGACTTCCCATACTCTGGAACAGACTACCTATCTATGTCAAACAGAGCTCCTCATTAGCACTCTTCAAGAAAAATCTTGATGATAGGATGGGAAATAGGAAATTCACCCCAGGGATCACTTCTGTGGCTCTGCTTGATAGGGGCACAGGAAAATAATTTTCTTGGGTGGCAAAAGCCAGGGTACATCTTTGGCTAGGCTTATATAGGCCCTAGTGCCAATAGCCTAGTACCTACATATGAACCTATGAACAAGAAAGAAAAAACAAACTAACATTTCCCTCAGAGCAAGCTGTGAGAGAGGTTGAGTGAGTTTTTCTAATAGTAAAGTTGCTTGTTTCTCTTTGTACTATGCTGTTCTTGTATTGCCAAATGGTGGTACACGCATAAAAAGTGTCGTCCGACCAGAACACTTATTCAATTAACAACTGTTTGTATAAATAAATAAGTAAAATAGCCACTGTGTGTCAGTGGGGGATGCATCAAGTCAGTAATAACTGCTGTGTATCCATATTATACAGTAATTGCATTGGTGAAGTGACTGATTCACCAAGGACCTTTTGCATATTTGTTCTTTCAGGTAACTCTGGGCTGCAGATGCACCAATCCACATGTCAAGGCATGTATGCATGCATATGCTATAGACATATCTTATTACCTACCACTATGCATGTCACGGGGGGTAGAGGTATATGTGAGAGTGCTGCAAAAGGAATCCTGTGTTCATACTTTCACAAGTTCCATCGGTTGACTGGCCACCACATTGGGACAGAACATGTGCATTGTTGGCAACTCACTTGTGACAGACAGTGATGAAAATTCATACAAGGCACAGTTCACTGTGGCACTGTCTGCAATATTATTGTTGGTGTGCTCACCAATAACCCCCACATCTGAGGCCTCTGAGGAGGTACAGTCTGAGACTAAAATCACACCAGTGTATGAAGGGTATACTAAGTTGAACTCCTCCCAGACTCCCTGTGAATCAACAGCTCACAAACCATCTGATATTCAAAATGCCTACAAACTGTGCTTCCCATCACAGGGAAAAGGCATGTAGGTTTAAGTTGCTGCCATGACTCCAGGTCAGTCCCCAAGTCGGTGCAACACTTGGCATAAGTCAGTGATCCAGGCACAAACAACTACTGCCAGCAGCATTAAGGAGAAGGTGAGTGTTGTGGCTTACATGCTAATGTACAATGCATACACACTAGACATGGAGTAATGGAACAGAGGGTAGATGCTGCTCAGGTCTCTGGGGGCAAGTGTCTCTATGGGTGATTCAGTGAGGTATATGGCAACTGCCCTCCAGTTTGCTTTCACAGGCCATGCAGTCCATGGCCATAGGAGAGTCCACATGCAAGTTGGCTGGTCATATGCTGACCCTACTCAAACTATACATACTCTTGCTTTGAGATGCCATCCCTGTCAACTATGGCCACATAGCATACCACCCCTGGCTATTAGTAGTCTCACAATAACAGATGCAATTGACCATCTGACTCACCACCTGGGATGCCTAACTAGGCTGCTCACAAATGGTCTCATAATTATACCCCTTCAGTATCCTCTGTGAGCACACAGAGCACCATGCCTGCTTGTGGCTGTCTTCAAGGTAATGGAAAGAATACTCTGTAGGCTTCTGACGTGGGTCACCCTGACATGTGGCACATACATGGTCCCATAATTCTGTACCTTCTCAGCCATGGATCATATTAAGCCCTGAGACAGCAAGCCATTGCAGTGGACATTGCTAATGGTCATGACAAGGCAGCTCAATCCTATTACTAGAGGATGTGATCTGATTCATCACAACCTACAATCAGAGTATGTGGGTACAAATTTCACACCCATGACCCTACCCTACATAATAGTGTTGTTGTCATCTTTCACTGTGTCCACCAGCTATGCATGTGATGAAGACTGTCAACTGCACATCCCCTATCCCGCATGGGTATATCTGATATAAGGTGTGGCTAGTTCATGCATTGCCTTACATGAGCTGGGTATGATAATTCATGCATCACATTAGTCTGTGTTATGATCCATAGCTGCTGGCCAGAAGCCTCATCTTTGCCAGTGCTGTGATGCATGGCATCCGTTTCTACCTTATATGTAGTACCGCTGCTACCTACCTATCTCCAGACTCTACATCCTTCTCTTCCACTGCTGGATCTACTACTATGATGGGACTTACAGGATGTTTCCTCACTGCACCAGATGTTTCCACAGTCCCATATTATGCAACATGACACACACCGCAAAGATTTAGATGCACAACTGAGGTACTTACAGCAACACCCTGCCCGAAGTGTTGAGACAATGGAAGTGTTCCTTGAATTGTCAATGTTCTCCACAACATTCCATGTTTCACCATGGGCTGTGCTGTGTTCCATTTCTGCTATGGTATGCAGAATGCAAATAGAGGTCACAAACTATGGCACATCCAGCACTGCCTGTAACATGCAGTAGTCGCATCATCAGATGTGACATGCTCCTTGCTTGCATGGGAAATGAGTATAATGCCTCTGTGTAACCCACCTACATGTGCATCTACTGCCTGGATGACTCTGTAGGAAGATGTAAGACAGATGTGTGCCTTATGTGTAAACCATGGAAACTGCCTGGGAGATGCATTACCCTGGGTATAATACACTATCTGACAGTTCAAGGAGAGGAAGCCCTTCCTGTTGATATAGCTCAGTCCCTGTGCTCCAGTTATGTACTTGATGGCAATGTTTGGGTGATCAATGGCACCCAGGACCTCAGAGAAAATGGACTGTGCTGTAAAATGCCTGCACAGTGGTAGATCTCCAGGAGAACCAGATATGCTCCTCCTCATTCTATAGCATAATGTCAAGGGACTGTTATAGGATATGCAGTCTAGATGTCTGAAGTATCCTTAACATGTCTTTGTTGGTCACTGGAAGGTACCTGTAGCTATAACAGTTAATTGTACATATAGCTTTGTGTCCTCTGGGATGGACAATCCATGCATCCCCCTGAATTCTGCCAGTAGGCAATAAATTCATCTGGGTTATGCCTTGTCTCTCTCTCTCTCTCCAAATGGCAGCTATCCCTTATCTGCTGATCTATGATGTGATGATATGTAAGGTGCTAATGGTGCATTCTGTGGTGGCACAGAGGGCTGCAAAGCACCATGTCATATGTACTGGTTCCAAAAGGGGCCACTAACACATACTGTTCTACTATTACTGTTTCTATCCCTGGCATCTCCAATCACCTGTACACCACAAAACTCTGGTGTTTAGATTGCATTTATGACGCTACTCTATGCACCTGTTTTATACATTCCTAAATTACTGCATCATGTCTGATATCATTGTTTGCATAATCTGTGTGCATCATTTGCATATCATTGGATGGGAAATAGGAAATTCACCCCAGGGATCACGTCTGTGGCTCTGCTCAACAGGGGCACAGGAAAATCATTTTCTTGGGTGGCAAAAGCCAGGGTACATTTTTGGCTAGGCTTATATAGGCCCTAGGGCCAATAGCCTAGTACCTACCTATGAACCTATGAACCTATTACATGCGCTGTATGCTGCACTATTGCAACACTTGTGCAGCTTCACTATGTGTCTCTGAATCACCAACACCCTGCTCACCCTCATTAAGTTCAGTAATATGCACTAATTGCACTAATCATCTGTGAATCCTGGCCAATGTATGTGTGAAGAACCCGTCTTCAGAGGATGTACCGGAGAAGTTCATATGGACTGTTTGCAGAAGGCTGTGCTGTTTGAAAAAGAAGAGCAATTATACAGAAATGTGTGGCATGTTTTATCTAATGCTTAGTTAAAGAAGGTGAAGGATGTTTGAAGGAAGCGGCTTCACAGAGTTTAGTTCATGTTCTGCTTGAAACTTGTCGATTTGTATTTCATTTCTTCCTTTTATTGAGGAGTTATAAACAGGAATCGGCTTATATAATATACTGGTTATGTGCTTTGTTCTTGAGAGTGTACGTGTCCATTGGTTCTGTGGTTCTGCTCTTGTGTGTGTCTGTGTGAGCGGGGCACATATATACACATATAGACACACACATCTGTGTGTACTCTCATATGCATATTTGTAAGTTCAGGGGCCCTACACATTCAGAAGTAGGTGACCACTAGTGTGTAGGAACTAAATGAACCAAAAAAAATATATATTTATTAAATGCATTTTACCAGATTAATCCACCTTGGCCTCATCCCATTCCCTACATTCCTTAAGCCCCCATCTTGTATTGATCCATTTAGCCACTTGTACCTCTCAGCTTCCCAGTGTGTTAGGATGATGGGAGGGGAAGCAGGAGCAAAAGATCATTACCATAATCAAGTAAGGACAGGAGATTTTATGGCCCTAACATCCCTGTCTTGAACAGAAGGTATGGTGCAAAGCTTGCTACACTGGATTGCAGGTAAATCTGCACTTCCACAAACGTGTGATATTCACTAAAGTGGAGGGCACTCCATATGTTCAGAAGTACATACTAAGGTATTCATCTGTGAGAATCTTAAAAAGGCAAGCCTTATATTTCTGTGGTAGTTTTCAGCCCTTATAGTTTGCATATGAATAACCCAGAGGTGGGCAGAACAAGGATATGTTGGGACATTTATTGATTTTGGACTAATGCACTTCAGAGTCCATAATGTAATTGCTGCAAACACAGCCCTATCCTAAGGTAGAGGTCCTGCTTCACGGCTATGCCAGTTCCTTATTTTGGGATGGGCAAGCTGGCAATGGATGCTGTTTCCTACCATCCCCCCAAATGCTCCTCCAGTGCCCAGGCTTTTATTCAAATTCCAGTCATCTGGAATGTAGTCAGTGCCAAAGTTTCTAGACAATGGAGAAGTCTTTAGATTTTAGCTTGCTTTTAAGGGAATGCAGAGGTCTGTCTATACAGAATGGGGAAAACTGGCCAAAACAGAGGAGACATTTCTTTATCCTTTATACCAAGTGCTAACAGATTTAAGCTACTCCTCATTTAAGCAGATGAAACATGTATGTAATGTCTCATCTACACAGCTGTATAGCCTCCTTCCATCTTCCTAGGAAACACTTTTTTAAGCTACTAATAAAATAAACCCTCCATTACTAAAAAAAGGAATTCTATAAACTGGAAAAGTAGAATAAAAAGGGCTTAACTCAGTCACATAGCTCTCAACTGCTCAGATTTTCACAGAATGTCTAGATTTTTGCCTTATATTTTTGCTCTGTTCCTCATAAAATTTGTGTTTTTCTGGCAATTAACTGAGGATTGAAGTCACTAAGTAATGGTAAACATTTGAGTTTCAGACTTTAAATCCTTCAGAAAATGCATGCTAACACAAAACCTATTATTCTAACAACTTTCTAAGTTTATAAAAGCAATATTTAAAATCTATCCCTATTTTTGGGTCTTTGTCCCCCCATTTTTTTAGGCTTTGTCCAGATTTCTTGCACTAAGCGGTTGAGAAGTACAATCAGCAATTGATAACATAACTGATACAGAAATGCTGGGAACAGCACTGAAGACATAGCTTTCAGTCATGTATCACAACAAAGTTAGCAAAGAAGAAACTATTTCAGATCAGGTCAGCTGTGAAGATTGGGCACACTGAAGGTGCATAATATACAATTACATTTGCTTCATATATACCAGTTAGGCAACTACATTAAATGTAAAATGTATTTATGTAGAAATGAAGTGTCACATGTAGGGAAACATAAAGAAAACATCAAATTAATAAAAAAAAAAGATCTTTAGAAAACTGACAGACTGAGGTTTCATAAGTTGTTTGCATTGTTTGCATACACTTATTAAAAACATGACTGTAAATTCTGAAACACTTCAGATTTTTGCTTCAAGAATGTGGCTTAGTTATGATCCTTAATTAGGAATGTCTGCATGGTATAAAGACCTTGGGGGGGGGGGGGGTAATAATAACCACGGAATTTAAACACAGCTGTGTGAATAATCTGAAAAAAAAACACACAAGCATTAAGAGGCAGCGGTAGAAGTGGTTACATTTATTGTACATTATATATATATATATATATATATATATATATATATATATATATATATATATATATGAGAGGCCTCATTTTGAATATTGGTGCCAGTTCTGCATTCCATATCCCAGAGGACGCATTAAGCAAACTGAAAGGATTATAAGGAGCAACAACAGAGCTGGTTTACTAAGATACAATGAAATATGAAGACAGGCTGGGACACTGGACATGCTTACTTGGCAGAAATATATAACAAAGCGATAGTTATTTGCTTAGTGTGCATGAGAATTAAGAAGAAAGTATCCAGTTCAAAACATCACCTCCCAGAAAGAGACATTTAGCTAAAGGAGAAAATCATCTCTTCCGTATTGATTTTATTATGCTTTTTGAACTTACATAAGTACTTCACTTGAGTACTTCTTAGTGTAAGCCAAGTGGTACAGAAGTAACAAAACAGAGGTTTGTTTCCCTTCCTGCTCTAACAAAATTACACCATTTTTCTTAGAGAAGAAGCAACCGCAAAATAAAAAAAACACATTGATGTGACCTCCCTGTTCTTGAGTTACTTTCAGTGCTAGGCATTTCAAGGGTTTCCAACAACAAAATTTAGTCTGGTTACCCGGCAAAATAATTATATTAAGCAGATGAATACATGTTAATATTCCTAACTGAATCTATTTGCTGTGGAACTTAAAAACACTTGCACATATCATTAAAAAACTGTAAGCATTATACTACAGTGGTTCATGTGCATGGCTTGAAGGTGAAGAAACAAGACTAGGTACCTTCAGCTGCCATTATTATAAGTTTTGGATTTTATCAGTTTATGATTTCCCACAATGCTCTTTGCTCACCCTAAAAAGGTTATTCTTTCACTGTGCCTACCCAGTTAGTATAATAAAGAAAGTGGTAATTAATTCCAGCTGGGATTTATTTTCTTAATCTGTACATGTCCTACAGAGAATCATTCTTTTTCTCAAGCTAATGTCTCATTGTGGAGGTATGACTTCAGAGTCCTGGTATTTTAATGGTAGTAAACTCATATCTTTAATTAACATAGCCTGAATACAACAGTAAAAGAAAAGTCCTTTTAACAACTGTGGCACTTTGCCTAATTAATTCCTAGTACCCAGCCTGATGTAGCCTTAAAAACTCTTAATTCTCTAGTATAAAAGCAAAACAACCAGGGAAACCTTGATGTAACTAAAGGGGTAATATGGAGAATGAATTTTACTCAGACATTTCACGGAGATAATATTCCAGGGACACATTAAGCAAACCCCTTGTACCCTGAGAAATTATTTAACACATAGACTAGCAGTCTGCATGTTCTTTTATTATAAGGCTTTACTCCTAGCCAGATTAGGCTTTTTATCATTCACCAGAGAAATCAAAACAGGAAGCTAAGGGACATGTTTCCTTAGAAGACTCTGCTTTCTTCCAGCTGGAAATGTCACAATCTTAACTGTGCTAGCCCTATCAAAACTTTTCCCTAGCTACATCCCATGAATGCTAGTACAAAGCAGGCTCAGTAATCGCTAACTGCAGTCACTTTTTTAGCTATCTGTTTCTGTTTCCAAGGAGGACTTTTTCTGGCAGTATCTTCCACTCCCTCAGCTGTACTAACATCCAACCATAACTGGCCCACTCAGATAGTCTCATTTCTGCATGCTGCCTTGGATTGGGAGTTCATCATATGAAGAATATAGCCTCAGAGCCATCATGATTTGTCCTAAAGACTATTACATAGCTTAGCCTCTGTGGACTGAAGCCTGCGTCTCTACCATGGTGGGGCTGAGTTGCTCTTAGTTAGCAGACTGATGGCAGACTAGAAGTATAGGAATGGAGGTGAAGGGGCAGAAATCCCAGATGCCAGTTTGTAGGGGACACTGAAATTGAAAAACACCAATGTAAATAATTTCACTTTTTGCAGCTTATTGCTGTGTAGTATGTTTATATTTAGAAAAGTACCTTCTAGAATATTAGGTTTTTCATTAACAAAATCAGAGGCAGAGCCAAAAATACTGAGGAGAGAAAGACCCAGACCTGGGACATTGTTGTACGTGTTTAGAAAGGTGATAGAATGCAGGTTTTACATTAACATGCATTTTCTAAAGGATATGAGGCTCCGCTGAATCCATGTGTTAAAAAAGCTTGGAACAGTCAGAGAGAAAGACAAATGCAGCCCAGAGCATAGGTATTTGCCACTTGTCCAGTCAATGCCCTGCACTGTATTCCATGTAAACATCAGAAAGCTAGGAAACTGACAATGAAGGACAGCACATTGTTCTGGCTCTTCTGCCCTGTTGAGTAAAAAAGACACTGTAAATAATTATTCAGATGAGTTGTCTTGTGTAAGACAGTATTGAGTGGCCATCTTTTTCCTGTATTCTGGACAGTATTTTAAGGTTTAAGCTGCTGCCATGACTCCATGCACTAAATACAGCATAAAGGACGGAGCTATACTGTTGCATTAGGGAATGGGCAGTAACAGGGGCACTATTTGGTTAGCTTACACAACAACACTTGTAAGTTGGTGAAGCCAACATTTAAAGAGGGTGTATGGCTGTCCTGGGATTATATCAATGTAATTAAAAAGCTGTGTCATAGCTTTGCACTTATCAAATCACCACAGATAGTTCATCAGAACCTAAGACATCCCATTTTGTAATAGTTTTGTTGATTTTTCTTCCATATTTGATAGGTATATTCCAGTACTGTACAGTACCTTATGGTTATTGCCTCCACAGTTACAAAAAATATTTTAGGTGAGTTGATGAGCCTACATACAAAGGGCAAATATCTGTAGGACATGGCCATCATCACCATGGTATTTCTTCAGTGTTATGTTGGTAATTATCTCTTTGGTACTTTGTTGTCAGTACTGTGCCCTCTGCCCTTTGCCATATCAGTCAGTTAGTCAGTCATATACTCAAAACAAATAACAGCTCACAATACCAAGTGCTGAAAACCACAATGAAACTAACAGAAGCAAAACTGACTATCACAAAACATAATTTATTAAGTGCTTTCATCCAAGATGGAAAGACTTTTCTCAGAATAACTGAAAATGCCAATAGCATTCCTTATAAGGAAAATCCACAATCACATGGCACACATTAAATAGTCAGCTGACAAGATAACACATACTTAAATATAAAACAAATGCAAATATAAAATATATAGACATAATATAAAAACTATACATTAAAACATTATTGAACTTTCATAAACTTAATAGTTAAATCTGTTTTCTCAACTTCCTTGATTTAAAAAAACATTTAATGTTTATATTTCCATTCCATCACTGGCATGCTATCAGTTTGTAATCTGAGTTGACACACAGTTCATTTTGCTCTTCTCTATTCTTAAAGTCACCTTCCTTCTAATCTACTAAATGCTATCAAAACCAAAAAAACAAAACTTATTGTGTTCTATGTAATCCATCGGGCGCTTATATAGACCATTATTCCCATCCTTTGTTTTAATATTATACTGATTTTCTAATATACACTTCTTAAAACATCTTGTGGTCATACTAACATAAAATGCATCACAGGAAGTGAATAACGCAATATGAATGATGCCCCTAGATTCACAAGTGAAATATTCCCTATATTTTTGTTACAAAATGATAACTGAGTAAACTAGACTTTCAGAGTAAAACAATAAGTTTGACAAGATACACAGCTGTATGTCCCATGTTTGTAATATTCTCCTTTTACAAAAGATGCTTAATGCTACTATTATTTTTTAATACTGTCAGTCGCCTACCACTTTAACTAACTCAGAATTTCCCTTAATAATTTCCCAGGTGTCTACTAAAACAACATAAATTGATGCTGTATGAACTGACATGTATATACTAAATGTCCTAGCATATAAATGTGCATGTTTACTAGCTCCTGAAGTCCTCTCAATAAAATTGGTGATATAATACATATATCTTCGAAAGAAAAATTGCCAAGGACTCCAAAGGTAACCACAAAGCGTTCTTTAGCTATGTCAAGAACCTAAGTGGAAACTCTCAGATCTGCTCTGAGTTAGTGCAGAATGGCACAAAATACACTGAACCGACTGATATTGCCAACATTCTGACAGACAGGTTTAGTGCTAACTTCACCCCCTCTCACCCCCTAAAGAGCCCATAACCATACCAGAAGAATGTAGAGCCCCAGCAATCACTGACACGCAGGTTAAAACAGCCCTATCCAAAGCCAAAAACACAGCTTCAATGGGACCGGATGGTGTCCCAGGCTGTGTCTTACACAAGTTCCAAAATGAACTAACCTCTCACCTAAACACACTGTTCAAATTCAGCCTCTCTACAGGCTATGTACCCATAGAGTAGCGCACAGCAACAGTTGCTCCATAAAGGTGGAACCACAACGGACCCCGGGAAATATCGCCATATAAGCCGGACTAGCCTGGTCTGTAAGGCTATGGAGTGTATCATCATGGAACTCATTAATGGAGAAATTGGGAACCTCCAAACACTGGACCCTACGCAGTTTGGCTTTGTTAAGGGAAGATCATGCCTCCTAAACCTGGTGGACTTCTTTGAGACAGTTACCAATGCTTTAGACAAGGGAAATGAGGTTCACACAGCCTACCTAGACCTCGCAAAGGCTTTCAACACCATTCCCCATTCTGGTATTATAGACAAGCTCACCAGGCTGAACATAAACCCCTACATCACGAGATAGGTTGCAAACTGTTGAGGCTTAATGGTGTATGCACAACAACAGTGAAGGGATCTAGCCAATTGGCACTAGATTGGGCTATACTACTTTGAATCAGCCTTACAGTCACACAGTGTTCCAGTCCCAAGCATTTACTTTTTAATTTGGTAAAGTAATTTTGCTCCCTCCTTATTGACTAAATTTGCTAGTTTACCCCTAGGATCCAATTAACATTAGCCTGAAAGTTGGTGTAAAATTAAAAAAAGAATAAAACAAATGAAAGTGCAGCCAACAACACTGCTTATATACAATCATACAAGCCAAACCAAAAGCCCAAGGTAACTCTCAGAGTCAGTGTTAGCCCCGCTCCACTCTCCCTTGCTGTGCTTAGCTCATTCCACTCCCCTCCCTGCCCCAAATACCACCCGCTCCCCCAGTGCTAAATTTAAATCAGACATTGCCACTCCCTTGCCACTCCCCTCCTACTAAGTTCCAATCAGCACCTCACACATCATTGAGCAACCCTGCCCCCTTAACCCATTTCCTTCTCTCTCATTCTTCCACACCCTGTTAGCACAGTCAGCCATCAAATTTGGCTCGCCTTCTATCAAAATGCAAACAAGCAAAAAAACACTAATTACCCAAATACCTATACTGTTTCTATTTCACCATCTCACTGCCTATGAACAAACACTTAACCATGGAATTCACTACCCAAATGGTCAAACAGACACCCACAACTTCACACATAACACCAAACACGTTACCTTCCCCTGCACACTGAATATACCACCCTCTATAAAATACCACCCCTGTACAGCCACAAAGACTATATAAAGCATATAAACAAACTCCTAAAACTCAGAATATCCTGTCACTATAACCTTATAACACATGGAGACATTCATCCCAACCCTGGCCCACTCACACCCAATAACCTCCACTCCCCTACCACAAACCCCACAGTCAAGCTACCCATGAATACTCCCACTAGTTCCCTCCTAGCATTTCACCTAAATATTAGAAGTATTAGCAATAAGATTCCCAACCTACACACCCTCCTAGCAACCCACTCCCCAGACATTATGTGTCTTACAGAAACCTGGCTAAAACCCAGTACTACTGACAATGAGTTACTACCTCCAGGATACAATATTCACCAGTTAGATTGTGCTACAAGGAAAGGAGGTGGGATAGAAGTCCTATACAAAAATACTCTAATCATTAATAGAGACACCATTCAACCTCCCCAATTCAATAACGCAGAACTCCTCATAACCAAGCTACAGATTAACCAGAACAAACACTTGAACATCGTCTGTGCATACATTCCACCAGGCAACAACCTAAATACCCTAGAAAATCTCCTTTGCTGGTTATCCACTACCTATCCCCAAGAAACCATAGTTCTTGATGATTTTAACACCGACTGGCACCCCTGCTCCTTCGACCCCCCCCCCCCCCACTCATATAAACTTATCTGGGTTTAAATAGATCATAACCTCTCCCACTAGGATAAACAAACCAACCAACAAGGAAAGTATTCTAGACTGGATCCTAGTTAATAACCAACCCCAACTATACACAGCTGGTACTCTCCCTGATGACCTCAGTGACCATTGTCTAACATATATCATAAAACATAAGGCAGGAAACCCTCACCAGCCCGAATATAAAGCATTTAGAAACAGGAAAAACTTTGATGTTGCTCTATTCCAAAATGAATTAAAAGCAGTTGACTGGTCAAAACTAAAAAATCTAACATTAGAGGAGGACATAGATCACTTTAACACTAAATTCCTAAGTATCCTTGATTCCCATTTTCCAGCATGTACAATAAAAACTAGATCAAATACAGCACCATGGCTCACAAAAGATACCAAAGCAAACATCAAAACTAGAAACAGATCCTGGGCCAGCTGGAGAACAACCAAAGTCCCACTTGACCATCTAAAATATTGTCAACTCAGGAATGATACAAAAAAATCTATTTTACTGGATAAAAAAGTTTCTACCAAAATCTCCTACAAAAACACCACAACAACCCTCAAAAGTTCTGGGCAGGCTTAAATCAACTACTTTGTCCAGGTCACTCCACCACCCCAATCCCTGCTAACTACACCCATAGTTCCCCAGAGACAATAGCTAGCGCCTTTAATAACTTTTTCACTGAAACAATCCAATCCCTAGCAAATCAACTAAGCCCCTCTAACTTAAACCACATGCCTAATCTACCTAATAATCACCCGGAATTTGGCTTCCAACCAATATCCACTAGTTTTTATCAAAACGCTTCTAAAAAATCTAAAACCTACCACCCTCGCTGCTGACCTCCTCCCTGCAGAGTACCTGCAAATAGCTGCAGATGCCATTGCATATCCCATATCTATCCTCATCAACAGAACCTTATCCGAAAATGCTATCCCCTCCCTCTGGAAAATATCTCACGTCATCCCACTCCATAAAGGTGGTAGCTCCTCAGACATATCCAACTATAGACCCATTGCCATTCTTTCCCAACTAGCCAAAATAATGGAGAAATGTGCACATAAGCAACTAATACAATACCTTTCACAGAATAACTTACTATCCGACTCCCAGCATGGTTTCAGGCCATACCACAGCACCACCTCAGCCCTCCTTTCCTTTACTACTGCCATAAACCAAAACAGGAATGACAATAGGCTAACCTCTGCCCTCTTTCTTGACCTATCAAAAGCCTTTGACATGGTCAGCCATGAACTTCTCATTCTTTCACTAAAATCTATTTCCCTCAACAAGCCTGCTATCCAGTGGTTCCAGTCCTACCTGACTGGTAGACAGTAGGCAGTACTATGGCAGGGCAAACTCTCCAGCCAGTTACCTCTCACACTTGGTGTCCCTCAAGGGTCCATACTAGGTCCACTACTCTTCTCTATTTTTATCAACAACCTCCACATTGCTATCCCTAAAGCCACCTGCATCCAATACGCAGATGATTCCACTCTCATCTGCTCAGCCACCTCCCCATCCGACTTGCAAATCTTAACCCAAAATACATTTAACACTATGGAGAACTGGCTCACCAATCAACGCCTACTTCTGAACCCCAATAAAACTAAACTTCTACTCTTCTCTCCCACTAGTAGATCCACCACACTTTCATTCCCTGTCACATCTAACAATGGTACCACTATTTCCCCAGATAATCACACCAAACTGCTAGGGGTTATCATAGACAATAATCTCAAATTTGACCTACAGGTCAACAAAACCATACAGACCATCAATAAGAAGCGTGGATCACTGTATAGAAACAGTACATTTTTAACCCCACTGGCTAGGACTGCAATCGCCCGATCACACCTAATCTCTACTCTCTTATATGCCTCTCAGACCTCAACAAATCCGAACTGTCCCATAGCTACAAACATATTGGCAGATTCGCCACCGGCTCCACCTATAGAACCTACCATTGCCAGAACCTTAAAAAACTAGAGTGGCTAGAACTGCCCAGCTTAATTCAATTAAATCAACTCTTAATAGTGCACAACATTTTGTACCACCCTGAGGATACCCCTCACTTAAAAATATTATTAAGCCATATAGCAATCTAAGATCCCTAAGGTCAGCCGATAAACTACTGGTCCAAACCCACAAACCTAATAACTCTGCTGGTGAATCCTTGTTTGCCAACTTCATTGGCAAAACCTGGAATTCATTGCCAAACTATATAACCCTACAATCCTCCAAAAGTTTCTTCAAAAAAAACCTCAAACAGTATCTCAAAGTGAATTGGCTATGCCCATTTACCAACCCTGATTAAGTTATAAACTAAAAGCATATTCTGCAATTATCATAACTTGTAACTACATCACCAAGCTCCGCTTCCAGTCTGATGTCTCTTACTTTTAATTGTCTGTCCATGGCAATTGTGAGTCCATACTAGGGAACACTACTAACCCATTGTATATAATCACTTTGTTTTTATAGTTGTTTGCTAACTTCTGTGTAATCTATGTAAGTTTGTCTTTGTGGAGCTTTTCTCCCCGGGCCTCCACTGAAAATTGACATGTATCCAGTCGGACTATCCCAGTAAACAAATGTAAAATAAATAAATAAATAAAATAAATAAATAAAAATAAATTTTTAATTCTATCTGGTGTTAAAAATGCTCTATGTATGTATTTCCAGTTAAATATTTTCCAGTACTGTGTGTTAGCGGTGTAATTAACTGATAGTAAGATGTTAGATGTGAAGTTGTTCAATCTCGCCGTTTATTCTTACACGTGGGTTTGGAGCTGAACCATCGGCTCCGAGTCAGCCGCTTTACTAGCTAAAGATCTCAGAATAGCTCGAGGCCAAGCTCCTATCCCATGATGCTCTATGTCCTACCCCAGATCTAGTTTGCCGCTGCAACTGATCGCAAGGTCTATGGAGAGCTCAGGCTAGTAGAACTTTATTTCTTTATCTTTTGACCTTTTTGGAAGTGTTTCTTTTTAAAAATTTGATATTTAAATAGTGTGCATTCTTTTATAGGGCTTTTAGGCAGTTAGTCTTTATTTTCATTATTTTACAACTCCACATTATTTACAGAGCGGTTTGCTCTAGGCCTCTGGCTGTTTTTTCTTTGTGAAATACAGGTTGCATTTAAAATTACTGTTCTTTCTTTGTAAAATACAGAGTGTTACATTTATATTACTATTATACCTAGTTGTACAGGGATCTGTCAACTCGGGATTGTTTTTGCTACCCTATCCCTCTTAAATCCAACATTGTGTTTAGTGTGTGTGTGTTCTATCCTTTTTATATATAGATAGTGTGTGAAATACTGAACTTTTTTTATCCCTGGTTGTGCAGGGATTTTATATTGTTGTACATTTTGTTCTGATTATTGTTGTTTCTGTGCACTTGTTGTAATTAAAGTTGATCAGGGCTCTGATAACTTCTGTTGCTTGTATAACATGGCGGATCAGAAGGAAAAGCAAAGGTCTGGTTTCAAGAAGTGTAATTGTGAGCAAAAGATGTCCATTACTGATGGACACATTAATTGTGTTTATTGTTTGGGGCCTGTACACCTCCAAGAAGATTGCTCTATCTGCCACTCCTTTAGCAGTAGGGTCTTATTAGAATGGCGAAGGAAGTTGGTAGATAGAGGCTTGTTGAAGCCCAACTTTCAAGATTCCCTGGATAAGGCTGACCAGACCTCCATGTCCTCGAAGGGGTCAAAGTCCTCGAAGGTATCCTTGGAGCCCAGGTCATTGGCTCCAAGCCTTTCTGTGAGGGCACGGTCACCGGCTCCGCAGCCTTCATAGCTGTACACCAAACAGATGTCTCATAGCCGGTCCCCGGTCTTGGTACCGGTATCTGAAACTCTGAAGTCTCCAACCCTTCGATCTGTGGCATCTTCGGTTCCTTTGACCCATTCATCAAGGACCCTTTCCAGTGTTGATGTGGACCGGGTGGTGCAGAGGCTTTTAGAGAACCCGGCATTGGCTAAATTATTATCGGCTTCATCCCAACTGGGTTTGAAGCCTGAGACTGTCCCACTGACTGTGACTACTCCTCTTCCGAGCCGAGCAGGGCCTTTGGAGCTGGAGGAAGAGGACCTGATGATTGTGGTGCCTTCGGAGCAGAGGCCTGTACCAGTGCCTTCGACTCCATCAACGCTTACTTCTTCAGTTCCGTTGGAAGAGTCTGAGAGCCAACACTCTCTCGTCGGCTCTGGGGGGAGAATCGCACTGATGCGTCAGTTCTGACCCTTCCTCTCGGGGCTTCGGCACAGGTGAGCTCAGCTCCATCCTCTGGTTTGGAGACCACTGTCTTGGCACCAGGGAGGTTTCCATCTTCCTCAGAACTGGCGGCTTCCTCGGGTTGAGGCAGCGGTGCCTTTGATGCCATGAGGAGGGTTATGTTGTCTAAGTCACACATATCATCAGGTCCCTCCTCTTCCTCCCCTTAAGTGCTGAGTTCTGTCTCTATATCACAGGTTCCTGTCAAGCGTCGAGACCCAGAGCCTCAGGTACCCCCACTGGGTGACCCCTGCTCTACTGAGACTTCACCAGAAGCCCCCACTGATGAGGCTCCCAGAAAGAGATTATGCAACAGGAGGCATATAGATTCCCCTCAGGAATCGCTGATGTCAGACACTGACTTAGAGGAATTATAAGGGTCCCCATGGTCCCCCTCGGAGGATCCTGGAAGTCCTAAAGCAGAGGGGTGACTGGCAGTCTGTTAGCCCTACTGAGGATGAGTCGGTGCTCCTGAAGGCCTTTAGGTCTCAAACTTCCACTTCCTGGGTTACTCAACCCTTCGACAAACTGATGGATTTGGTCACTCGAAGGGCGTGGGAGTCCCCTGATTCTATGGAACCAGTCCCTCAGAGGCCTAATAAATTTATCACCTCGCCCCAAGACAAGATGTTTCTTACTAAGGGAGTCCCCATTGATGCCATGGTGGTGGCGGTGGCCACCAAGAAAGAGATGTCAGAAACCTCTTCCATTGCCCATCCTCCTAATAGAGACTCTAGGATGAAGGACAGCTATGGGAAATGCATCTTTAGTTCTGCGACATTTGCCATGAGATCGCTTAACTATTTAACCCATTTTACCCATCTTCAACAAGATCTCCTCAAAGAGCTTGGAGATACTCTAAAGGGCAACACAGATGAAGCTGTCTCTGATAAGGTGACAGCACAGCTCAACACCCTTAGTTCTATTGTGAACTCATTCATGCGGCTCATTTCTTGTGCATCCGATGGATCGAGTCGAGCAGCAGGTTCAGCAATAGCTCTGTGGAGACAATCCTTGATGCGCTTATGCTCCTTTGTGGAAGCCTTCAAGTCTTCCTTTGTCAACATCCCATTTGATAGCTCTTCCCTGTTTGGGCCCAAAGTCAAGGAGACTCTCACTTAGGTATGAGCAGGAGGGAAAGACTCTATCTGCCATAGGAGTCCATTTTTCCACCCCTACTAGACCATACCCCAAAGGGCAGAAAGGTGGGAAAATGTGGTTCTGAAAGTCCCAAGGAGCTTTCCAGAACACACATAGTGAACCCCCCCTCCAGGGGCAGAGGAGGGGGCAATAACAGAAGATGCCACCCTGGTGGAAGAGGGGGTCCGCAGAACCAGGGCGACAGGGAGCAGTTCCTTGGCAAGCCCTACCAGTGCTCCTGAAAGGAGGAGGCCTGACTGACAGTCGGGGGTCACTTGGCTTTTTATCTGGATGCCTGGCTAGGAAATACAACAGATTCTTGGGTACAAAGCATAGTTACCAGAGGATACATCATTCCATTTCTCCAAAGTCCGCCTGTCGGCACAAAAATACCAGATGTTCCACCCAGTCTCAGGGATCAAGCAGCCATAGAAATCCAGAGACTGTAGGAAAAGAGAGTCATCCAGCCAGTCCCAGCAGACCAGATAGGATCCGGAACTTACTCCAGGTTCTTTTTAGTTCCTATGCATCCAATGGATCGAGTCGAGCAGCAGGTTCAGCAATAGCCCATCTTGGATCTCAGCAGACTCAACACATTTGTAAAGAAGTAGAAGTTCTGGATGGTCACGCTTCAGTCTATCTTTCCATTCCTTGGAGTGGATGATTGGATGTGCTCCATACATCTCAAGGATGCGTACTACCACATCAAAATGGCAAGGCCATCCAGAGATCATCCACGTTTCCGGCTGGGAGCCAGTCACTACCAATTCTGAGCACTGCCCTTTGGACTCACAACAGCCCCCAGAGTGTTTACCAAATGCATGGCAGTGGTTATGGCTCACTTGAGGTGTCTAGGATTCTGAGTGTTTCCATATCTGGATGACTGGCTCCTTATCGCCACTTCCAGACATCAACTAATTCTGTCCAGGGATCACACTCTCAATGTCTGCTCTCAGCTAGGCATCACTATCAATTTCGAAAAATCTGCATTGTTGCCATCACAGCATATCTCCTTTATCGGAGCAGAACTAGAAACTATCACCGCCACGATAAAATTAACCCTGGACAGAATAGCCTCTTTATGGACTCAGGTCTTAGACATTCTGCAGAGGAAAAAAAGGTACTGACCCATCAAGTTCTAAAACTCCTAGGCACCATGGCAGCTACGCTCATAGCAGTTCCTCTGGGATGAATGCACATGAGGATTCTTCAATGGTTACTATTCACCCAGTGGTCATACCAACAACTTCCCATGTCATTCTCAATCATGATTATGGACTCTTGCAAGAAGGATCTTCGCTGGTGGTTGACCAGCCAACAACTTACGATGGATCGTCCATTTGTTCTCCCCCCGCCGCTGTCAGCCATGGTGACCACGGACGCTTCCCTGATAGGGTGGGGGGAGCTATTTCATGGAAGTACTGCCCAAGGCACCTGGTTGGAGACAGAGTCACAGTTGCACATCAATGTTCTGCTGAGAGCGGTGCTTTTGGCATTGCAGCACTTTCACGACTCTCTGCCTCTAGGAACGATTGCCATACAGACGGACAACATGTCGGTAGTCTGGTTCATCAACAAACAAGGAGAAACCAGGTCTTACCCCCTGTGTCGAGATGCCTTGAGAATTTGGCAGTGGGCTGTGTACACTGGGCGCTTTCTGATAGCAATGCATATCCTGGGGAAATCCAACGTAATAGGGGACAAATTAAGCAGAGCCATTCTGTTACCTCATGAGTGGTCCCTCAAAAACTAAGTTGCTGAGAAGATTTTCTGCAGGTGGGGCCAACCTTGCTACGACCTGTTTGCATCCCCTATGAATGCCAAATGCAGAAGCTACTTTGCCCTGAATCCTCCACCAGGGGACAGCCCAAGGGACTCGCTTGTACACGATTGCCCCCCAGGACTCCTGTATGCCTTTCCTCCTATTCTCCTGATTCCCAAGTTCTTACAGAAAGCCAAAGCCCTTGGCAGGATGGTAATCTTAATAGCCCCACTTTGGCCTCATCAGATTTGGTTCCCCTTTCTCCGGCTCTACCAACTGGAGGAACCTTGGATCCTGGACCCAGATCCAGACCTTCTGACACATTCATCAGGTACCCTCCACCACTCTCTTCGTTCCCTCAGACTGACAGCTTGGCTGCTCCAATTCCCTTCCTAGCCAGATCACATGATTTTTCTTCAGAGGTACAACACATTCTTGTATCTTCCCATAAAGCTTCTACCAGAAAGTTATATGCTATTAAATGAAAGCGTTTTGCCCTTTGCGCTTCTCGAAACAACGTTGATCCCCATGTGGCCTCTATTGCTAGTATTCTGGAATTTCTCTCTAAACTGTTTTAAGAAGGTGCTGCAGCTGCCACAATTAAAGTCCAATTGGCTGCCATCTCAAATTTTCATCTTGGAGCTGAGGGTTCTAACTTAATGTCACACAGATTATGTTGGCCTTCCTTAAGGGCACCATTCATCTCAGGCCTCCTGTTAGACAGCTCTTTACTCCCTGGAATCTAAATTTTGTACTGTCCCGCATTATTCTTCCTCCTTTTGAGCCTGCATCATCCTGTCAATTGAAGTTCCAATCTTGGAAGACTATTTTCTTGGTTACCATTACCTCAGCACACAGAATATCTGAGCTTCAAGCCCTTTCTGTCAAACCACCGTATTTGGTGTTTCATCCAGACAGGGTTTCACTGAGGACTAATCCTTCATTCTTGCCAAAAGTGTGCTCTGAGAACAATCTGAACCTAACTATTGAGCTTCCAACTTTTTTTCATAATCATTCTAGTCAGTTGGAATACATGTTGCATAAACTTGATGTCCACAGACAATTGAGATACTATTTGGACAGGACAAAAGAATTTCGAAGATCTGACCAACTTTTTGTATCTTACGTGGACACCAAGAAAGGATTATCAGTTTCTAAAGTTACCCTTTCCAAGTGGTTAACTGACTGCATTAAATTTATCTACTCTTTAGCCAACCAAACATTAGAATATGGTGTGAAGACCCATTCAACTAGAGCTGTCTCCACGTCTTCGGCTGATACGGCTCGTTTACCTTTGAATACTATATGTGCAGCTGCCACATGGTCTAAGCCTCATACCTTTATCACTCATTACAAAGTGGACAAGGCCTCCAGGGACAGGGCTTCCTTTGGTTCCACTGTCCTCAGGAATATACTCCTGTGAGCCACCCAGAATTAGGATGCTTGGGACGCTACCCACGTGTAAGAATAAATGTTGAGATTGAACAACTTCACATAAAGAAGTTATGTACTTACCATAACATTCCATGTGAGTTGTTCATCTTACCTTTATTCTTACATTCCCACCCACCATCCCCCTCCAGGGTCTCGAAGAATGGGTAGACTTGGGGTCTGGTAGTCTTTTCTCGGATCCTTACTCTGGCTGGAGTACTTCTGAGTTACCTTTTATTGTTGCTGAGTTCAGCAAACTAGATCTGGGGTAGGACAGAGAACATCATGGGATAGGGGCCTGGCCTCGAGTTATTCTGAGAGCTTTAGCTAGTAAAGCAGCCGACTCAGGGCCGATGGCTCGGCTCCGAACCCATGTGCAAGAATAAAGGTGAGATGAACAACTCACATGAAACGTTATGGTAAGTACATAACTTCTTTTTTTAATTTCTTCTGTTTACTGCAATGACTGACCTTTTGTTAAGAACTGCCAGTATGATGGTTTGGGAATTGTTTTACATGTTCTTAACTCTTTATATAGATTTGAAATGGAATTTTTCTTTTCACAACTATTATATATAAATTCATACAGAATACTTATTAGATTTGGAATATCTTTAAATGAGAAATTATTAATTAATCCGCATAAATCTTGAGTATACATTAGAATGCTTTGTAAGGTTAACCAGTCCTGTGTTGGAATATTGCAAGCAGTTTTTATCATATATATATCTAAAACAAATTTGCACTTTATCTGCTTTTACTGTATTTGTGTTTCTTCCTACTTTATTATCTTATTTTGCTTTTGTCTCTTCTTAAAAGTACTCAATTGTGTTTATTCTGCTGCATTTATTACTGCTTGGTAGTAGCCTGATTAAATTGTAACTGTTATTCTAAGTCTTTTGGTTATTGCACTTGGGCTTCAGACCAGTTGTTTTACATTAAGAAGGTTTGTGATCTGCACTTTTGTGGCAGGACAGGTAGCTTACATCCTTCTAAGTTGGGAATTGCTGATTGAAGGCTCAGTGTCTGTTATTCTAAAAGTGTATTAGTTCTGCTTTAAGCACTTGGGCTTTCAGGCCAGTTATTTTACATTAAGAGGGTTCATGGTCTGCACTCTTGTGGGAGAAGAGGCTGGACTCTGCCCTTCTGAGCTGGGAATTTCTGGTTAAAGGCTTATAGTGCATGCATATCTGAACTGCTTCTTACTGAAATTGGTACACCTTGTTTGCTGTAGCATAGACTAGATCCAGGCCTGCTGAATCTAGCTTTGTTTGTATAACTTGAGCACTAATCCAGGCATTCTTTAAAGTATTCAGTTGTATTTATTACTGCTTGGTAGTAACTTGATTAAAGTGTAGCTATCATTCTAAGTCTTTTGGATTAAGCACTTGGGCTTCAGGCCAGTTGTTTTACCTTAGGAAGGTTTGTGGCATGCACTGTGGTGGCAGGACAGGTAGCTTTCATCCTTCTAAGTTGGGAACTGCTGATTGAGAGCTCAGTGTCTGTTATTCTTAAAGTGTATTAGTTCTGGTTTATGCACTTGGGCTTCAGGCCAGTTATTTTACATTAAGAAGGTTCGTGGTCTGCACTCTTCTGGGAGGAGAGGCTGGACTCTGCCCTTCTGAGTTGGGAATTTCTGGTTAAAGGTTTATAGTGCCTGCATATTTGAACTGTTTCTTACTGAAATTGGTACACCTTGTTTGCTGTAGCATAGACTAGATCCAGGACTGCTGAATCTAGCTTTGTTTGTATGCTTGTTGTTTGTTTGCTTGTTATTTCCCTGGAACTCTAATTCCACCTAAAACGTGGCTTCTCAGTGCTTCTGTGGATCCCTAGTGATATCTGCATTGCTTACTGTACTTATTTCCTTGTTTCACTTGAAAGAAAGTTACTGTTTGTCGTTTTTGCATTTAAGTTACCTGTAACACATTGCACTTAAGTTACCTGGCACTTGCTCACTAAAGCAATTATATAAGTCAGCACTAAAAATTAAAAGCACTACACACTCACTCCCCATTGGCCCTTGTTTTCAATTATAAAGGAATTCCCAATATTATTCTAGCATGTCCAAAGGTCAGTTGTCAATCTCCTCTCTGGTCCAGCTGGTGAATCTGGGAATCTTGAGGCAATGTTACAACTGCCTCATGTACACAGACAACCCTCTCCTCCTCCCAACAAATTCCAACACATGTGAGAGATGCAACCATATATCCAAACTGGAGGCTAGGCTCTCTCAACTCAGTACTAGCATAACCAGTCAGGAGGAGAAGGAAACCACACTCACTACAATTCCAGTCTCACATAGACCTACCATGACAGCAAACCAAACACATAATCACACAAAAACATACTCGGAGGCTCTAAATAAAGATCTGCCTAAGCAGCAGAGACCTCCAAAGCAGACACCCAAGCAACCGCTACCCCAAAACAAAACACTTGCAACACATATCTCACAAAGCCAGTGTGCCAAACAGTCACAGCCCTTAAGGCTAAACAACACACCTGATACACTTGTAATAGGTGACTCTATCATCAGGCACACTGACGTCCCGCTCACCAGGCTGAACAAGGAGAAGGTCACGGTGAGCAGCCTGTCGGGCGCTAGGATCCACCACATAACACAAGCACTCAGGTCACTCCAAGGCAAGTACAAATATGACTCAGTCATTGTCCATGCTGGTGTGAATGACCTGAGACATACCTCCCTGGACTACATGAAAAGAGACATAGAGGAGCTCTCTGAGCATGTAGCCCAGGCCAGTATGACCCTGACCTTGAGTAGCATCTTACCCTCACCAATTTCAACAATTGGCTTAAGTACTGGTGTCATTCAAAGGGGATCCAATGCCTGTCAGCCTGGGATGATATGCTTGACAAGCCACGATGCTTTGCTAGGGACGGCTTGCACCTGCCACCCCTGGGCTTTCGGATATTGGCAAAGGCTCTTGCTACCCCCATAGTGCCTTTTTTAGGCAAGGCTCAAAAGACAAACCCACCTCCATAGGTATCACAAGGGATAAGAAACTAAGAGTAATGATACTCAATGCCAGAAGTCTAAACCTCAAGATGCACACACTCAAAACTCTCCTTAGCACAGAGAACATTGATATCTGTGCAGTAACAGAAACCTGGTTCAGGGCTCCCGAGAGCACTCCAGCACTACCAGGTTATACCTCATACCATGCTTTTCGGCCCCAAAACTTGGACTGAACCACAAAAGGAGGGGGAGTATTGATATTCATCAAAGATACCCACACCTCCAGGTTGGTGGCAAAGCACGAAGCATCAGAGACTATCCATGTGCAACTAACAGTGGGTAAAACTGCCTTCCAGTTTATAGCCTGCTACAGACCACCCTCCCAAACCCAGGAACCCCACTCGGCCTTCCTGAGAACACTGGAAAATATGAAGGTCTCTCCAAACACCATTATATTGGGTGACTTCAACTACCCAAACATAGACTGGGAGCATTACTCTAGCTCCAACACCCTAGCCCAAAGGTTCCTAGAATTCATAAACTCAAATGCTATGGAACAACTTGTTACCAGTCCCACAAGAGGGGAAAACATACTGGACCTGATCATCACCAACATGGGGACTCTATGCTCCAGACCAGAAGTGTATCCCTCACTGGTAAGATCAGACCATAAACTGATCTCACTGGATATTCACATCCCGACCCCCACCCCCTGCCTAGAAAACCACAGTAAAAAACTTCTCTAAACCAAATTTCACACTCCTCAAAACTGAGCTGGAATCCTTCAAAGCCCCCGGGCCTGTGGAAAATATGGCCCAGACCGCAGAATCCTTTATAAATGCATTCTATGAACACCTTCAGGAATGCATGGATCATGCAATCCCAAATAAAACCAAGACCCAATCCTCCAAAGGCAGACGTCCTGTCTGGTGGACCCCAGCCATAAACAAACTATACAATAGAAGGAGGAAGCTACTAAATGATAGAGCAAAATCCCAAAAAGGGAAGGCATCTCTGATCAGTATTAGCAAAAAACTAAGGGCACTCATAAAATTGTCTAAGGCCAGCTTCAAGAGTAGAATTGCACAGGACACTAAGAACAATCACACGGCTTTCTTTAGTTATGTTAGGAACCTGGGTGGGAATTCCCAGATATGCTCAGAATTAGTCCAAAATGACAAAAAATACACTGAACCCACAGACATTGCCAACATCCTAGCTGACAGGCTCAGCACAAACTTCTCCCCCCCCCCTCCCCACCAAAAGGGCAAATATCTATCCCAGCAGAGTGCTGCCCCCCTGACATCTAAGATGCTCAGGTAAGAGCTGCCCTCTCCAAAGCAAAAAACACAGCATCAATGGGACCAGACGGTGTCCTGGGCTGTGTCCTACATGAACTCCAAGAAGAGCTAAACCCAAACATAAAACTACTGTTCAATCTCAGCCTTACTACAGGATATGTACCCAAAGAGTGGTGTACAGGAACAGTGGTCCCTCTCCACAAAGGTGGTGCCTCAACGGACCCTGGAAACTATCACCCCATAAGCCTGACTAGCTTGGCCTGCAAAGCTATGGAAAGAATCATCATGGACCTCATAAATAAAGATATTGGGGACCTACAGATGCTGGATCCTACCCAGTTTGGCTTTGTTAAGGGCAGATCCTGTCTCTTAAAACTGGTCAGCTTCTTTGAAACAGTCACCAAGGCCATTGACGAAGGGAAGGTGGCCCACACAGCCTACAATACCCCACTCAGGCATTATAGATAAGCTCACCAGCTTAAATATAAACCTCTATGTCACTAGATGGGTTGCAAACTGGCTCAAGTACAGAACCCACATGGTTAGAATTGCTGGAGCCATGTCAGACTCCAAACCAGTTACAAGTGGTGTCCCACAAGGCTCAGTCCTGTGACCTCTCTTGTTCAGTATATATTTCTCGGAGGTACAGGCCAACACAGAAGGACTGTGGCTGACCAAGTTCGCAGATGACTGCAAACTGGCATCATAATCGACTCTCCAGCCGACACAAGCATCCTCCAAAAGGGCCTCATAGAAACAGACAACTGGTTCCAGAGCCATGGCCTCAAGCTAAATGCCAAAAAGTGTATAGTCATCCCCTTTGACAAAACAAAGTGCCCACAAATTACCACATAGGTGGTAATCCATTAAGTACAGAAGAAGTAATTAGGGACCTGGGGACCCAAGTTGATAGCAATCTCTCATTTGACAACCACGTGGCCAAAGTGGTTAGAAAAACATTTTATATAGCCCACTTAATCATGAAGGGATTCACATCTAGATTAGGGGAGGTTATCATGCCTCTTTACTCATCCCTCATCAGGCCCATAATCGAGTACAATGCCCCTTTGGGATGTACCTTACCAAACACCTGCAGCAACTGGAAAGACCCCAAAAGTACCTCACTAAGAGGATCAAAGGGCTCAAACAGATGCCATATGCTGCCCGGTTAAAGAAACTCCAGCTCTACTCCATGGCATACCTCCTGCTCAGAGGCGACCTGTGCCTGACGTATAAAGCCATGTCCAACCCGGAATTAAGGGACATGCTGCACCTCAAAAAATCCAAATCCCATTAAGCTACACGCTTAAGAGACTTGAACCTCAGCATTGAAATAAATAGGACATGCTGGAGGGACAGATTCATAACCCAGAGGCTCCCTTCACTCTGGAATAAAATCCCAGTCCAGGTTAGGCAGAGTCCCTCATTGACTCTCTTCAAGAGGAATCTTGATGAGTGGATGGGAGATCATAGATTTACCCCGGGTATCACTTCTGTGTCACTGTTAGACAGAGGCACAGTATACTAACCTCGAAAAAGGGCATAGCAAAATTAATTTAAAATGGGCAGCGAAAGCCAAACATACTCTGGCTAGGCTTATAAATGCCCTAGGGCAGATAGCCTAGTATGAACCTATGAGCCTATGAACCTATAAGTATTTCTATAGCCAAAGCAAATAAAATAGGAGAAAGGGGACATCCTTGTTTAGTACCTTTCATTATATGGATAGATTCTGAGGTGAAAGGACCTAATTTAATGTAGGCTAAGTTATTAAAATATATGTTTTTAGTAATAAGATGAAGGGAGGAGGAAATTCAAATAATGCTAAAGTTTTAAATAGATATTCCCAGTTGAGGGAATCAAAGGCTTTTTCTATGTCTAATCCGATTACAAGTGTTTCTCTATCTTCTTTATTCACAAAATCTATAAGAGTAAGTATCCTTTTAATATTATCATGTGTGTGCCTGTTATATAAAAATCCAGTTTGATCATTATTAATTGTCTTTGAAAGTGGGATTTTCATTCTGTTAACTAGTATTGACATGAATATTTTGTAATCATTATTCAGTAATGATATAGGTCTTTATGAGGTGCAAAGGTCTTGATGGTTTATTATCTTTTAGAATTGGTGTTATGAGAGAATATTTCCATGAAGGTGGTATTTTTGCTTCTGCCTGGACTTATAGCAATGTTTTATGAAAAAGGGATATTACTGTTGAAGGGAAGAGTTTGTAAACTTCTGTAATTATACCATCTATCCCTGGAGCTTTGTTAGATTTACTTTCTTTTATCTTGTCAACAATTTATTTGTAGGATATAGGTTTTTGTAGGTCTAGTTTTAAGTTTTCAGGATTTTTTTTATATTGATATGGTTTGTATCTTAGTTTATTTGGTTGGTATCTAAATCTTTTTTTTTTAAGTGTTCCATATAATGGAACCAAAATGCTTCAAGGATGTCTCCTATATCTGATACTTTTTCCCCTTTCTTTTCATGATATATACCACTAATGTTATTTGCTTTAGATTGTATTTTAATTCTTGTATATAAGTTATGTAGATATCTGGGGGAGGTGGCTAATGAGTTTATTTTTAATTTTTCCAAGGCTAGACAAGTTTTTTATGTTAGAATTTAATTATATTTTTAATTTAATTCCTCAATTTCTTTTCTGACTTCTGGACAATTCTAATTTTTTTTAGATTTTTCTGTCAAGAGTCTGGTTTGCAAGTCTAATGATTCAGATTCCCACTCTCTAACTTTGTTTTTTTAATTTTTTAATTTTCATGTTATATGATGGAATTCTAGTTGAGAGGATTAAAGGTTTAAACTCTGTTTGGAGCTTCATTATCAGAGAGTCATGATCTGAGAAGTGGCATAGAACTATTGAGAAATTGAGGATTTTTGTTTGTAAATCTTGAACTACGAATAATTTGTCTTTTCTGGTTTGTGTTCCAAATCTATTGTCTTTATAGGAAAATAATAAGGATTTATCATCTTTTACTTTAAAAGAGTATATTGAATGAAATGAATCAATCCATCTTTTTAAGGATTTTGAAATAGTTGCTATGCAAAAAGACTTTTTGGTCGTTTCAGAAGCTTCTAAGGTACAATTAAAGTCTCCTCCCAGTATAATATTTCCTTTATAATTGTTGGAAATAAAATCTAGGCATTTTTTAACCATTCCTGCTCCAATTCCTGGGAACCAATATAGATTAGCTAAGGTCCATATTCTGTTATTAAATTTAATTATAATAAACATTAGTAGACCTTCTTTGTTTTCATATTTATAAATAACTTTTGGAGTGATTATGTTTTTCTTCCAGAGAATTGATACTCCATCTGTTTTTGTTCTATGGGAGGATTGAGCTAAGACTATATAGTCCTTAGGGTTCCAAATAAAGATGTCATTAGTCTTAAAATGAGTTTCCTGGAGAAATACTACTTGTGCCTTATTTAGATTTAAATATTTTAGTAAGTTTGATATTTTATTTGCATTATTTAAGCCATTAGTATTTAATGATATGAATGTTAAATCCATTTCAAGTTATTGTTGGAAGAAACATTTTGCTTATTATTTTTATTTTGATTATAGTAGTTATACCATATTCTCAGATAACATTGAATGTTATTTTTATGTGTGTAAACTTGGGAGTGTAATTTAATGTTCTTTCTTCTTTAAATACAAGTAGGGTAAAATTCTGGTCAGGCTTTAAAAAGTATTTCTATAAAACATTAATTCTAAAGTATCAAATACAAGTAAATATGAATTTCCCTTTAAACATGATAGATCTATTGGATTATCACTCATACTTTAACCAAGAATATCAGCTGAGCTCCATATATTAAATTATTATCTGGAGAATTTTCTTAAAAGAAATATAAAATTCTATATTATTCTATTATTATCCGATAGTATTTTATATATCAGGATGGAATGTTAGTAGTGTAAACAATTATTATGTTGACTTAGAAAATATCCAATATTTAGTTACCCTTAAGTGATCCTAAACATGTCAGATATGTCATTTCAGATAAATGAAATGCAACACAGGAGCATACACTAAATAAGCCAACAAATAGATTATTACTAAAATAATTTGACTAAAAGGACTCTGTAGGAGACAATGAGTGATTACCAATGAAATATGAATTTACTGTAGGTGTACTGTCTTCCTTTACTCTCCCACTCTTCAGCTCACCAACTTCAACTTACACTTATGAAAAGACATGGCTTATCAGTGGTATCCTGACTCTGAGTAGAGGCGCCCTACATTCTAGTGTGCAGTGCTTTTACATATTTATAGATTTACAAAGCAGACTCTAAGAATGAACTATGATCACCCTGACAAGTCCCACCCTGCATAGGGCACCTCCTGCTTCCAGAATGGGTAATCACATCAGGTCTAGAATGAAAGTGTAGGTACCCATATGGTAATCAAGACTTACCTTAGGTAAGTATTAATCAAATAGTGTTTAGAGCATCTTAGAGAGTTCTCGGGTCAGTTAGAATACTCTTAAGCTTCTCCTCCCTTGACCAAAAGCATAGATTTCCCTTCCCTTTCTTTCCCTAATTTTAAATCAGTACTAATAAAAGAAATTCAGCAAACATAGGTAAACAGAAATAACATTCAGTAGTCCGTCTTGTACATGACTCACAATCCATTAAACAAGTCAGTGATTAACATCACTTTAGTAAACATTATAAAGACAAATTAGAAATAATTTCCTAGCTCTTTACATTTTCTGATAAAGCAAAGAGTTAACAATAAGCTAGTTTAACTAAAAGTGTAAAGCATTTCAGTTTTTTCTTGCATGTATACATTTCTACTTATATTGTAGTGTCAATAGCTGTCTTTGAAATCTGTACAATACTTCACTTCTTCAAATCATTCCTTTTTCAATTCAGGTTTTGTTTTGTCAAAATGGCAACAATATTTCAAGGGCACAATTAATATTTTTAGACTGATGTTTCAAATAAATAACTTGTCAGTTGCCAATTGAGTGAGTTTAGAATGTATAGTTAGCAGGGGTGGCTCGTGCTATTGGACTGCAGGAGTGCAGTCCCCCCAGCTGTAAAAAATAAAACATAAACAGAAATAAAACAAAAAGAAAATAACAAAATAAAAGTAATGGAGTCCCACATGCACACTCACAGCATTTCCCACTATCCAGACTATGGTGAACCAGTCTGGAGCATGCTCACAGAATCCAGACTGTCTCACCAGCAGTCCAGATTGGGAAGACAACATTGAATTTGCAAATCTCCCAGAAGTCTATGCAGTTAGAACTGCATAGACAGGAAGAGGATCAGACTGCAACTTTCGCAGGCTGGTGTTCTTGCAGGAAGGAGCATCACAGCATGGAAGGGGAAGGACTTTCTTGCTGTATTGTACAGCTTGTCTTCATGGGCTTTCAGCTGCTGCAAGGGACTTATGGAGGAGCTCAAATGGATGATGTCTGTTAGCTGTGGATGGATTAACAGGTAGGGAGAGTGATATGTGTGCATGTGTAATGTCTCAGTTGCTACATGGTGGTGAGTAGAGAATAAGGCTTGAACCCTGTACCTTGGGCCCAAGTGACAAGAGCCTGAATTCCCTACCCAGCACTATTTGTAAAAAAACATTTGCAGATTTTTGCCTCATATTTGTTCTGTTACTCATAAAATCTATGGTTCCTGTATTTTTGTTTCTTGATACAATCAGTGGTGCAGTGGTGCACTGGTAGCATTGTTGCCTGACAGCTACAGGTTCGCTGGTTTGATTCTTGGCTGGAGTGCCTTCTGTGTGGAGTCTGCATGTTCTCCCTGTGTTTGTGTGGGTTTTCTCTGGTGTCCTCCCATCTTACAAAGACATGTTTCTGGAATGTTTCTCCCTGGGCCTCTGCTGAAAATTGGCTTTTGTTCTAAGTCAGACTTTTCTGGTTAACAAATGTTAAATAAAAATTACAAGCATTTGAATTTCAGACTTCATATTCTTCAGAAAGTACATGATAACCCAAAACCTTTTATTCTAGCAATTTTTGAAGTTTATAAACGGATATTTGAAATTTGTCCCTATTTTTGGGACTGTATTCCCCCATTATTGGCTTCGTCCAGGTTTTTTGTGCTAAGGTTGAGAGCTATGGTGAGAACTGAATTCACTGAATATGTTTGGGGGCTGTATTCCCCCATTATTGGCTTTGTTCAGGTGTTTTGTGCTAAGAGGTTGACAGCTATGGTGAGAACTGAATTCACTAAATGGTAGCCATTTAAGTTTCAGTCTCCCTTTCTTTCATAAAACAGATGATTTGGCGTTGTGGTATGTTGCTCTGACTGTTTGGCACAGGGTGCTGGGTTCAATAGTTGGCAATGAAATGTATGGTGGTAGCACAGCATTTTATTCTAGCAACTTTTCAACATTATACATGCAATGTTTAAAATGTGTCCCTGGTTTTTCAGCTTTTGTCCCCTCCCCAATAAATTTTGTTTTTTTCCAGATTTCTTGTGCTGCAAAGTTCAGAGATACAGCTGAGTGTCAAGTAGATTTTACAAGAAGCTGAGAGCTGCAGGGGAACAAAAGATTAGTGCTGCTTATGCTGAGTCTTCTTGCATTGTTAATAGCACAACAGGTAGTGTACTTGGTTTTGATGTAGAAGGCTGTGGGTTCTACTCCCACAGTAAAAATATGCATTGCTGATACTATACTGTGTTGTAAAGGGGGTGGATGCTGCAGTCTTTTTTTGGCGAAGATACCTAGTAACTATGAACTTGTTATCAGTTTGCCATCCATTCCCTATTGCAATATTACTAGCTTATCATTTTTTAATGCACCATAGGCAATTTATTCCTCAAAGGCAACATGCACTCTTTTTGTAGATGAAACAGTGAAATATAAAGTTGTTTGCTAGCAGCAACCTCTTCATTAGTTACATATTTCTTTAATGTGGACTTATTTAGATGACTTTTACTTCTTCAGAGATTGTGCATATTTACTGATAATGGTGGACTGTAGAAGTTTGAGTAGACGTTTATGATGGAAATGTTCTGAACTGGGCAGTTTTGTCATTATTGGTGCATGCATTTTGTTTCATTGTTTACTGGAAAAATGTTCTGAATCGGGCAGTTTTGTCATTATTGGTGCATGCATTTTGTTTCATTGTTTACTGAAAAAATATTCAAAACAATACATTTAAAACACCTTCTAACAACTGTACTGTATTGTACAAGGAATATAATTTAGTACACTCAAGAAGGTGTATCAAAGAGCACATGTATGTTTCATGTGCAAGGGCCTATGATTTGAAAACAGCCCAAAGTTAATCTTTATCTGCCACTGGCAAAATGTATTTTCTTTGAATGTGGGTTTCAATGCTGTTTCAATGAATGTGAGTTTCAAGGGCAGGGAAGTTTTAATGCTAAGTCTGTTTTCATTGCGAGACTGCATTGCTTTGTTTAGCAGATGTCCTTTGTTTGTGCTGTAAAATGCAAAATAAAACTTTGAAATGAAGTCCAAATCATCATAGAAGTAAAGCAGTATACAATTAGCGTTTATGGTAAATGGGGTGAAATAGCCAAGTAATGGTTCATTGGAATGGCTGCAGGAGGGAGGCTCCATTCGACCATGATTTTGTGAGGGGGAAGGGCAGCAAACTCAGACAGCCCCAGCTGAACTACACCTCCCAACTGTCCAGATTTTCACAGAATGAATAGATTTTTGCTTCTTATTTTTGGTTTGTTCCTCATAAAATTTGTGGTTTTCTGGCAAATTATTTAGGAATTAAGTCACTAAATAATGACAGACACTGAGTTTCAGACTTCATAACCTTCAGAAACATGCATGCTAAAGTAAGACCTGTTATTCTATCAACTGTCTCAGTTTATGCAAGAGCAATTTTTAGTACTGTTTATTTGATCCCCCAATATATTTGGCCTTGTCCAGATTTACTGCATTAACAGGTTGAGAAGTACATGCAAATAAATTGCTTTATAGAATTAGGCATAGCCAAACCACTCAACTGTCCCCGATTTTAGCTCAAAATGTTGCTCTTTCCCTAATAATCCCTCCGCAAAATAGCAATTTTGGATGAAAATGTGGAGGGTTTACAATTAAGAAATAACTGTAATAATCAGAGTTATAGATTACTTTTATTTCAGAAATGCATGTAGATTCTTTTATTTTGTCAGCTGCTCAAGTTAGCAGTACTAATATTTTAAAAGTGTCCCTTTGGCAGGTTCCCAGCTGTATTGTGTGGCTATTTTATATTTTTGCATCACATTTTTGGTCCATTTTTCATAAAATTGTTTTTTTTGGGGGGGGTAAATTAGTGGCAAATCATTAAAGACTGAAGTTAGAAAATAATGACTATTCTATTATCTTTCTAAGTTTATAAGAGCAATATTTAAAAATTGTCCTTATTTTTGGGCCTTTGTCCCACTTCTATGTATTGCTTTGTCCAGATTTCTTGCTCTGAGGTTGAGAGGTATGACAAATGTGTCAGGGCCATCACAGTCAGCCAGAGACATTTCAAATTGTGACATACTTGTTGCACCCCACTACCCCATGTAGTGACTCTGGATGTGTCCAAGCAAGGCAAGGAGCAGTTATGCAGTGTAAATGTGCAGAGTATCCCCCATCCAAGGTAGATACAAGTACTACAGTGGCTTTTCATCTGTCCTTGATTTTGCAGAATGGTCTGGTTTCTGTCATATTTTTGTACTGTTGATTTATGCTTATTATTACTCAGAAAGTGCCTGTTGCTCTGTGTTTAAGTAGCAATGCTTTAATGACCATCAGGTAAGCTTGTCTGAGATCATAAGATGCAAGTAAGCTTTAATAAGCATACTGTTAAAGAATTGCCAACATTGAAAGCCTTTTTGTTGTTGCCATGCAGATAATACTTACATAACTAGATAATGTATACGCCTTAGGTATTGAAATGCATATGACAGTATTTGTAATAAAGGACAGGATTACATTATTTTAAGAAGCTCATTACACTTGTTGGAGACTTCCAGTCATCTCTGCAGGCTTTACCTGTAAACTAAACAGAATGCCAATCTATCATGTGGTCCATAACCTGTGCAGTAATCCTTTAAGCAATGTATCTTGAGCTTGTTTCTTGTTTGCTTTTCATTTTTTACTTTGATCATGTTTTCCCCATGAAACAAGTAGATAGGTCTCAGGCAGCAGGTCTTTTTTGGATAAGAAACATTTTTACAAGTGGGGGTATCACAGAGATTGCTACTTTCAGCATGTTACTTGGTACTTTAATAAAGCTGAATATAAATTATAATTAGAACTGCAGTGCAAGGAGAAGTGGTTTGAGTTGAATGCTGCTTGTTTTTCTTATACTTGATTTTGACTGGCATTCCAGTAATGTATTTAAAAAGTAATTATTTTTTTCATGCCTCACAACCTTTTTGTTTCCATCTAGATATTAAGTAAGCTGTCAAGCAGCCAATGCATTGAAATATTTTTTTTCTTCTACACTTCATTTTGTCTTGATTGGACTCTCATAATGACGGTTTGGCACCCAGGGCAGCGCATTTAATTAAAGTAAGTTTTTGTGGTTTTGAGCATAGCTTCTCCCCTTTCTAGTTGAATGCACCCCTTCCTATTGATCCCACCCATTCAGCTGTCTCCTGTAGCCCCCCTTTGATTTGAAGTTGCCAGTCGCCACTGATGGTTAGTGCAAATATAGCATGTTGCAAAAATAATATGTATTTTTTCGTGTGCTCTAGAGACTGTCATATGCAAGTGACATATATAATGTAGCTGTTTACTATCACATGTTCGACATAACATTGTTCGAATGTACAGATGTCCGAACCAAATGTTTGGAAATCTGAACACCGAACAGTGTTAATTTCGAACCGAACATTTCAGTGCAGTCGAATGTCGAAAATGTCGACTACACTGAAATGCTCCTACCGACACAACATACTACAACAGGTTTTTGCAGGGGGGCAAGCCCCCTGCACCCCCCCTACTTATATGTACAAACTCCGAGATCGCACTACAGTGAAGGTAAGGGTACATTTCCCCATCCCCACTATAGTGCGATCTGCACCGCAATGTTGGAGCTGACAACAGAGGCCATTCGCTCATGTCAGCTTTGGCATTGTGGTGATCACCCTATCAGTTCCGCCAAGTGGATTTTGCACATAGTTCATTCGTCTAAAAGACAAACGAACATGTGATAGTAAACTTAATATAGCATATATAGAGCAGACAGCTTATGGATTCAGGTTGTTAAAGTCAGTTATGCTTATTAATCAGGCAGTTTCATTTAAGTTCACAAGTAATTTGGGGACATTTCAGTTGAGTTTCCAGGAATGTGTAGTCCAATGTGAGTAATTGAGCCCACTTTTCCTCATAAACATATATCACAATTCATTAAACAAAGCAGAGCCTAGCATCTGTCTAATAATCATTATAAAGACAAATAATAGTAATTTTCTAGCTCTTCAAACTTTCTGATATCGCAAAATGTTGACAGTAAGCTATTTTAACTGGAAGACTAAAACATTTCAATACTTCCTTGTGAATATATATTTTTACTTTTATTGTAGTGTCAAGAACTGTCTTTGAACACTATGCATTACTTCACTTCTTTCAAGTCATTCATTTTACAGTTCAGATTATATTTTGTCAAAATGTTAGAAGCATTTCAAGGGCACATTTAATATTTAAACTGATATTTTAAATGAATAGCTATCAGTTGCCAAGTGAAATTTGTACAGTGTGAGGTAACTGCAAAGATAACATGTTGCAAAAAGTAATATGTATTTTTTCATGTGCTCTAGAGACTGACAATTTCTGCTTGTGGAATCACCATGTTAAAGTGAGTAATACTTTTTAATCAAGCAGCTACATTTAAGTGCACATGTAGTTTGGGAACATTTCAGTTGTGTTTCCAAGAATATATATTCCTATGAGGATAAATCATAAAATATTTACAAGTAGTCCTATTATGTATTTATTTTACCTTGCTTAGGTTGTTTTTCATTTTAATAACTAAACAACATTACTTTTTCTTATTGTTATCTGTGAAGCTAAATGTACTTCGTAGGTTCACAGTGTCCTTAGAAACTGCAGCAATTGTTTACTGTTGCTAGGGGAACGCAAATAGAATGTGAAGAAAGCTTCACTTCTCTTAACCAACAGTACATTTTCCCTCCTTTATATATATATATATATATATATATATATATATATATATATACATATATATATATTTGTTAATGCTAACAGGAAATAATTCAAAGGACATATGTACTTGAATGGTACATTTCAGAGTTAATCACAAACATGTCCTCAATCCCAATAAACATAACAGTGACTATCAGTCTAATAAATATAAAGTTCAGTCAGATGAAGTGAAATGGATTGTTGAACTTATGGCACATAGGAGTCCTGGGCTCAATGAAGTCATTCCCATGAAACCCGCCCTAAAAAATGGCGGGTTTTTTTTTTTTTAACTGAATTTCATTTTTAAATTGTTTGGATTATGTGAGAAGCTTTATCTGATGAAGGGCAGAGGCCGAAAGCCCATCTTTTTGTGTGTTTGGTGTTTTAAATAAACAGAAGGTGTTTGACTCCAGCAGTGTTCAGTCTTTTGTGACTTTTGGATAATAAATATTGTAATAATTAATTAAGTTCACTATTCCAATTAGTCTGCCTTAAAACTAGATTATTTTAGACTATTATTTATCTATGTATAGATAGTGAGCTATTAAATATATACAGACTATATTAGTATAGTAACTAGGAGAGAATTTAGAAAGGGAGACAAGATGCAGCTAAAATAAATAAAGAGAAAAGAGAGAGAGAGAAAGAAAAGAGAAAATTTAGAAAAAATACACATATACTATGTATGCTGATTTACAGTATAAATAAATATTTTATGTGCTATATAACCCTCCTTCTGTGAAAGAAAAGTAACCTGTTTTACATACCTGAGGTAATGTGAAAACTCTCGTGTGTCATATATTTTCAAAAAATATAGATAAAGATTCCAGTAGTTAGTTACCTTTGTTTTAAAATTCCAAGCAGTCAAATTGGTCCTTTAACGCAATGTTAAAGCAATTCATATCATAGTAGATGCTTTGACAGATTTGGCTGTAACAGTATCAGTCTTTTGCTTCTTCTTTTTGACATCTATCCAGACATTTGTTTCTTTTGTTCTCTTAAGAGAAGGTGACATCCAATCCATATCTTCTGGTAAAGTAATCACATTATTAGTTTTAATAAATGAAGAGGCTTCCTCTAAATCAGTAAAAGTCCTCATCTTGTTGGCATACAGTATTCTTATCTTAGCTGGATATGCAGGTTGTGCCTTGATGTTATTTTGTTTCAGAAACTTTATCATTGGCCACACTTTTTTCCATTGTTCCATTATTCTGGATGAATAGTCGTTATCAAATCTTAACAGGCTCTGTTTATATTTTAGAGGTGCCTTCCTCCAAGCAGATCTTAAAATCAGTTCCTTGTCCAAGTATGAAATAAATTTGATAATTATTGACCTAGGAGGAGAGTTTGAGTTAGTGGCAGGTTTCCCAAGAGCTCTGTACACCCTTTCAATGCCAAAGGAAAGTCCTTCTTTTAAATTTTAAAAGTCAGGGATCCATCTTGATAAAAAGGAAATAATATCCTCACCTTATGTGTTTTCAGGTAATCCGAAAGTCCTGATGTTATTTCTCCTCTCCCCTTCCTATTTTCCAAGTCATCTACTTTATTAACCAACCAAGTGTTTTGTTTAAGAAGCAGTTATTTCTGTTTCCTCTTCCTTAAGTCTGCTTTCTAAGTCATTTAGAGAAACCTATATTCCTGTTATCCTTGTCTGGTGTTGTTGTAGCATTTCCTTGAGGGTGTCAGCCAGTTTCTGACTGCTTGTTTTAAGATTTTCTAGGTTCTCTTTAAAATCATCCCTCTTCAAAGACAACTCCTGCAGGGTTGATGTCATCTGTTGTAGTTCCTTCCTTAAGGCAGCATCCTGGTGAGAATTCCTTGAGTTGTTCATTTTAACAAGAGAATATATCTCCAAGCGTTTTGACAGGAAATTATTTGTAAAACTTCACCAAAGTTTCTAATTATGTAAATTAGTCCTTTAGCTATAAAATTTTATACTTAAAAAAATAATAATTTTTCCTGTCTTATTTAACTAGTTATATGGAGCTCTAAAATACTGCTGCTTAAGTTAGCCATTCAGGGTCCGCCCCCCGGTTTTGGAATTATTGATGCAAATATGAACAAGCAATATTTGACACCTAGAGGAATTAGTATAGCAATAACCCTCACATGGGTGTGGGTAATCCTGGATTTACCCACAGTTGGTGTGGTTTGGCCACGAGGGCGAAGCCCGAGTGGCCAAACAAAGCCAACCATGGGTAAATCCAGCATTACCCACACCCAGAAGTGGGTTATTGCTATTATACAATAACATTATTTAAGGAACAAAAATAATTGCTTTTCTTAAATAATGGCATTGTATAATGCCTCCTTGCTGCCCTTCCACAGCTGTCTGGTATTCTGTGGCAGTTCTGATGTACTGCGCATGCATATGCCTACGCAGTACATCAGAGCTGTGGGCAAAAGCAACGGCGAAAGAAAGATCTCCGTTGCTTTTTACAAACTGTTTCACTATGTTAAATGGGTTTAACATAGCGAGACAGCTTTAAAAAAGCAACAGAGAATCTCCGTTGCTTTTTTTAAAGCTGTTTCGCTATGTTAAACTCATTTAACATAGCGAGACAGCGTGAAGCAATGGAGATCTTGCGTTCTCCGCTGTTGTAAAGAGTTATAGTAATGGAAAAAGTCTGGGTGACCAGACCTTTTTCCATTACTATAACTGTGATTTACAATGTGCATGCTGACCAATCAGTGTGCACTTTTTGAATATTAATGGGGGGTCATTGTATAATAGGAGTTAACTTCATCTAGAGATGTCACTCAGGTGTAATGAGTTAAAGGACCGTGCTTATGATAAACAAAAGCATTTTGGGGGACTCCAGCTGTGGGAGGAGATGAGTAAGTGCAGACTACTTCACATTATGCAGAGAAGGGCTTTGTTTAAACAGCAGACCAAACATCCATACGAATCAACATTTTAGAAGTCACACTGACCAGGTATGCCAGATTAAATCTCAATGATTTTCATGTGTGGTAGCTATGGCATGTTCTGAAGAGGAACTATGCAAACATATGCATACAGCAGTTACCTAGAAGTCATAGTCCTTAGAAAGTGCTAGTCCATCCAACCATCAATATGATTTAAGGAAAGAGGAAATGTTTTATCATTAGCAGTACAGGGGTCAAGTATTATTTTTGAAAGTGTCAGTTGTTAAAATAGAAGACATATCTCCATTCCTAACATAAAAGACTTTCTCACAACCTTTCTCAGTGCTAAACTGTAAGCTAATGAACATATATTCCACTTATATATGTCTTGATCACTGCTGTGGCATTGTGGGATAAAGCCCTGACTATGGCACAGGCAGAGGAGAAGAGGTGTGTTCATCCTGTGGAGAGGGCATGTACTTGGAGGCACCTTACAGTTAATACCTGTCAGAGGCTGGGAATACACAAAGAGATGGCATTGCCCTAAAAGAAATAGGTAGGGAGCATTGGTTGAGTCACTGCAGATGCCGGAAGATAAGCCGGCATGCCCAAATTGCATATGTATCCATGGATATTAACAGGTGCACACAGAAGAGAGACATTAGAACATAAACAAAAACACTCCTTAGCAGCAATATGATGCTTCATCAGGATCCTCAGTCTCTTTACTGGCCCTGAGCATAGGCAGAGCAAGTCGGGGGATATAATGAGTGCCTGGTAGACCCTGGAGATGAGGAGAGGCCCTGGTGCCAGCCAATGGCCAGCTGCAAGGAACCAAACAAATTCATATGTCTTAATTTTTCTAAGATACATTATAACTCTTCAAAGCAATTATTTCCTTTAGTATCCTCTAGGTGTATTTCATGTTATTTCTTTTCTCTCCTTGTCTCTGTGTAACACTCTCATTCATAGGATAAATGGCATTATCTAACTCACACTTCATATTTACATGAAGGTTTCCAGGCTAGTTTTTGGACATTGCTTGCTTACTTCTACCTCACTTCTTACATACAAAGAGAGTCTTATGCTTAAAACCAAACAACAGGTCCACTGGCCACTACAGCTTCCTGAACCACAGTTCAGCACAACTACCACTATCTGAGGAATATTTCACTGAACTGTGAGGACTCTTAAATAATCTGCACCTAGTGATAACCTGTCCATGGTCAGAACACATCAAGGCAGGTTACAGTTCTTTAAAGGTATTGTTTAAGAGCCAGCAACATTCTGAAAAACAATTTATTTTTCATGCAACAGTAGTTCTACTAGTCAGACTTCTCAATTTGTTGTTCTCCTTTAAATAACAAATAAGGCACGTTTATTTACCTTGTGCTTTTACACATCTGCATTATGGGAGTGGGACATATAGCTTTTTGATCCCATTTTCCAAATACACCCATAAATGATCATTATTAATTCTCAGTTGTTTTATGACAGAACAGTTACTGCATATGTTTGTCAGTATATTTACATCAGTGTGTATGAGGTATGCAGCTTTATATTTCGTGTCTGTAGAGAATGTAGTGTTAATGCCTTTCCATTATGTAAACATTTGTGTAAGTTGATTTAGTGTGGTACAGTAAGGTTAATGAAGGCAGATTGGAGGGCTGTAACAGTTTAAACACCTTATTTAAAAATGAAGGGCTGGAAACTACTGAAAGACGGTTGTGCTCAATACTGAGGAAAATAAACTGACAAACTATTGAACTGTTTTCTTGCTTTATTCGCTGTTATACACAAGCCTCTCATTTGATACGAGAAGCTACACACGGAGCTTAATGTTTCATTTGTGATCAGCTAAAACCAGATCTGACTACTTAATTTGAAGTCCAGGAACACCAGGCTAAGTGCACTTTGCATAAACTGCATAATTCTGAGTATACAGTTTGCGTTGTTTTTACTGTTTAATTAGTAAGTTAAGCTTTTAATTAGTTTACTGGTTCCTTCTAGTGTCAGAAGTTTTCTGGTCTAGTCTTTGGGCATTGCTTGCTTCCAGTTATCCTAGTTTCTAACCATATTTTCCTGAACAATGTTTTAAAGCTTGCATTCCAGGTATTCCAGATTCTGATAATTACAGCTCATATTCCTGTTTTATATTATACCCCTTATAATAGCCACATAATGTGATATTCATATGCACATTGTTTTACTTCCTTTAACAAACCTGTTCTAAACAACTTATTCCTCAGTTTTTTAATTAATTCATATAATAAAAAAACATTCTCTGAAGATTCCTCCTTGCATTTATAACAATCTTTCATTCGTTGTTTGTATAACATTGAACCTTCAGCTGGGTAATTTATGCAATATTAATCTCTGTAAGAAATCTCAAATTTGTGAATACCTAAGCATCTTTTTCTTTTCCCTTATATAATTTTCACCTTTGTTTGCAAATCCCTGCAAGATTCAACATAGTAGGTTTTCCTTATAACTTCTTTATATAATTGCCTTTTACTGCCTTTCATTCCTAGAACTTTCTCTGATATTCCATAACGTCATTAATACCCTTTTCATTCTCTTCAACAGGTTTATTTTTGAGTGAACTTATTGTACCTCTTACACAAAACTGTTTTGTATTTCTCAGATTTCATGAGTTTCAAAATCCAAAATAAATGAACTGAGTCCAAATAAACAACTGGCTTAATTGACCCTAATCCTCCTTTTATAGTCTTATTATTTTTATTTTATTTTAGTTGTTTTCCAGGATAGAGCACTGATCTCCATAGAGCTTTTTTAGACTCAGCCCAGGAGTGCTGTCTGGTTAAGTGACTTTCTCACAATCACACAGTTAGGCAATGGAGGCTGATGGAATCAAACCTTGGACCATTGGACCGCAATAAACAGCTCTCCCTCTTGCTCACTGACTCTCTCTCTCTCTTTATATATATATATATATATCCATGTCAAAATGTTCAAGGTACAAAATGTTGAAAGTGGAATTTGCTGTTTCCTCACTGTTGTGTGATCCCATAGTTGGTATACATAGTTAGCAGGGGGGTTGAGTAGGTGTAGCCCCCCACAAGGGTGTTGCAGGGTGGCTTGCCCCTGCATTAAATATATTTAGACATTTTGTGTTTTAGATATTTTGTGTTTTAACATTTTGGTTTTTTAAACAAATATAACAGAACCATATATATATAAATCTCACACCTTTTTCCACAGGATTTAACTTAGAGACCCATAGAATAGAACAGAATAGAATAGAATGTTCTCACATAGACCCTAACTTTCTCAAACTTTCTGATTTTTTTTCTATGTCCCCTTTCCCTGTGTGATATTGACCACTGAACATTCTTTCATCAGACTCTTGCCCAATCATTTTCTATTTGTATGGAATATTCTCTCAGATCTCCTTGGATCTGAGCTGTATGGAGAGGCCATCAACCAGGTAAATGTCCAAATGTTTGGTGCTTTAACTAATATCCTGCCATGAGAGCATTTGTATGAATGACCCTTATCCCTCCCCTTCCAGGGTGATGTGGACACATACATCATTATAGGGATTGACATCATGCTCCCTGGATACACCTGACAAAGGCTACCCATCACCAGTTTGTGTGGCCATGCCAACATCATCCCTGTACCAACCCCCATCCACTGAATCTGTCCCTGCCCTCTATCAGAGGTAATTTCATGGAGTTGGAGCACAGCTAGCTGGCACTGTTCCCTCCTTCCCAGGAGTGACATGTCCAGTTTCCCAGCCTGGACAATCAAGCACTTAAGCTACTAACTGGACTTGGGTCACCTGAGTTCTTGGTAGGACTTTATTCCTCTATGCCACAAGAGAGGCCAAAATGACTAAATTTATCAAATACACTTTTTCAGAATAAGTTGAAAATGTTCCATAATATTCCAATATATTTTTATTTCCATTAACAACTTGTCCCATTACTTCATTATTATTTTTTGTTTTCCAAATGTTACTCCTTAGATTGTCATTTTTGTTATTATAAATAACAGCTAACAGTAGTACATCCCTGATAGCGTTATGTTTTTCTTTATTCCTTAGACTGTCACTTTTGTTATTATAAATAACGGCTAACTGTAGTACCTACCCAATAGCCTTATGTTTTTCTCTATTTAACAACAAGCCTAGGTGCTGGCATTTCAGCAGCTTTTCTATCACTTTTTTACTAATTCTGCCACCCATAGTTGTTTTTTTGTTATTAATAATATGTCATCTGCATGCGATATAACCAAAGGTATCTTTACCTTGTCTTGAAAAAATAGACTCCCCATCCTGAAGTGTATTTATTACATTCCCTGCTACTGTTTTCATTACTAAAGGCAACAAAATGCTACTCATGGAGCATCCCGGCATACCTCTTTTTTAGTTTTAATACCCCTGCTCACCACCCATTTTTCACAGTTCTCATATAACTCCTGCTATATGCTAAATGTAAGAGATTTAATATTTGCTCACATACTCTAAATTTATAACAGTCCATAACCAAATCTAAAATTATAGAATGCTTAAACACATCACATATAACCATTCTAATATCCTCCACTCACAAAAAATGTTATATGCCAATTATTCCTCATTTTTACCTTTTTACCTTCATCTTAGCACTCTTTCAGTACTTCCACAAAAATAATTGTATTACTCTACCATATTTTTTATAAAACTTACAGTCCAAGCCATCTATAGCAAGTACTAAATCCATCCATTCATCCACAACCCCTTTTCCCATTTTGCACATGGGGTCAGGGTGTCACTTCTGCAGTAATAATCATCTTGAGCCAAAGATTACATCACCAGGTGGCTAGCCCTACAGAGATAGTTCATTTGTACCACTCACTCATGCATGCACTCTCACCTATAGCCAGTTTAGAGTCTCCAATCCACCTACTGTGTGTCTTTGGAATGGAACCAGAGCCCTTGGAGGAAACCCATGTGACTGCAGCTGATCTCTACAGGGTCCTACTTCTTCTTTTGTACAGTTATTGGATAATGTCTTATATTCCCTACATTTTTCTTGCCTCAATGTCTTTACTTATTGCAAGTTCATTTATTAACATTGCTTCTTCTCTAACTCTCTTTCCTAAAAAGGTAAAACATCTTTTCTTCCTTGTTAACTGTATTACTGCTGCTTTTCATTTTACAGATACTCAATATATTCATTTTCATGATTTTATCAAACTTTTTAACAAAACTTTGGTATTTCCTTATATTTTCTCATACATTCTCTCAGCTTCCAAATATAATATTTTTTATATTTCTTCTTATAACTCACCTACCACTCCACCCAAAAATCATAAAATAGCCTCACTATTATGCAACCCTTCTACAACTGTTTTTGTTTTTTATTTAAAATTTCTTCACCCACATTTTGAAATATTTTCTTCAAACCTTTTATTCTATCAGCACCTCTACATAGTTACCTGTCAATGCCCAAATATCCATATGATCTGTAAATTCTACATTTATATAGTTCCTTATTGTATTTAATGTAATGATTCAGAAAAAAAATCACACAATCCATCTCCTTTTTTGTGTTGCTCTAACATATATGTATTTTCTCTCCTTCATACACATAAAATACCACATGCTATTAACTCCTCATGCTTAATCACGTCCTATGATATATTACCCTCCTATTTCTTAAATAACAATTGAAACATCCTATTATAATACTACATACATTTCCCAAAGCATAAGGTTTCATTCCTTCCAAAAGCTCTTCCATTTCCTTTGTATTAGTATCCGAATATATTGCTATTATTATCACATGGTGCAAGGTATTTCTTATATCTACAACAGATATCTTCCTACATTAAGGAATATATAATCTAAAACTTTAATGGCAGATCTTTTATACAATACTGCTATACCTAAATGTGATTCTACCTCAAAATTCCTTAACACGTCTTTTGTTTTCCACAGTACTTAAAGCTGCTTTCATTTATATTTATGCAAATATCTGCTATCCATAAATAAACAGTATATGCAAAATACAATTAATGACATGTAGTCCAATAGACACAAACTATACCAATGAAGAAGCAGGCTTTGTTTTACAAAAGGTTAATCGACACATTATAGGTTCATAGGTTCATAGGTTGGTACTAGGCTATCAGCCCTAGGGCATATACAAGCCTAGCCATAACAATTCCCTGGATATTTCTTCCCACAATATTTACTTCCCTGGACCCCTGTCTAGCAGGGCGACTGACATGATCCCCAGGGTGAATTTCCTATCTCCCATCCAATCGTCCTTTTGAAGAGGGCCAAGGAGGCGCTCTGCTTGACATGTATGGGCAAGTGTATTCCAGAGTATGGGGAGTCTCTGGGTCAGGAACCTATCTCTCCTATCTCTCCAACATATTTTGTTCATTGTGATGAGGGATTGGGATTTCTTTAAGTGGAGCATGTCCAACAGCTCAGGGTTTGACATGGCCTTGTATGTTAAGCAGAGATCACCTCTGAGTAGACGATATGCCACAGAGTATAGCTGGAGTTTTTTCAGACGGTCAGTATAGGGCATCTGCTTTAGGCCTGTGATTCTTTTAGTGAGGTATTTCTGTGGCCTTTCCAGCTGTTGCAGATGTCTTGTGAGGTGCATACCAAATGGGGCATTGTACTCTATAGTGGGTCTAATGAGGGATGAGTACAGTGGGACAATGACCTCCTTTTTTCTGGATGAAAAGCCCATAGTGATGAGATGTGCCACATAGAAGAATTTCCTGACTGTTGTGGTGATGTGGTTATCAAAGGTGAGACCACTGTCCACCTGTGACCCTAAGTCTTTCATCACACTTTCGGTGTTTAGTGTACTGCCACCTATGTGGTAATTCATGGGTACATGGTTTTTCCCACAGGGGATAACTATACATTTCTTTGCATTAAGCTTGAGCCCATGGCTCTGGCACCAAGCATCTGTTTCTGTAAGGCTCTTTTGTAGAATATCCACATCATTTGGGGATTCAGTAATGACTCCCAGTTTGCAGTCGTATGCAAACTTTGTTAGCCAAGAGTCTCTTAATGTTGGCCTGTACTTCAGAGAAGTAGATGCCAAACAAGAGCAGTTCCAGGACTGCACCCTAAGGTACTCCACTTGTCACATTATTATTACATTTGGTATACTATAAAAAGCAGACTTCATTATAAAGAAAGTGATCTGATGCCTTTTCTGTTCATCTCAACTTGAGGGTTATCAGATCTGACTTGGATCAGACACCAGCCCTCTCAGAATCTTTAGTCCAATAGCTCCCTTTCTTCTATCCATAATACCCTGCTCTAACTGCCTTTCTGCATATCTTATTTGCTGCCATCGAGTTCATGTCATGGTCAAGAGCTCCATCAGCTTTGTATCCTTTTTGGGTATTTTTGTGCAAAAAAAATTTTGCTGTCATCCTCTACCATATAGTCTTATTACAGTTAACTTTAGTAGTAGTTTTAATCAGGTGTAGTTTTGTGGTAAGATGTAGCTTGTTTGTGTGTATCTTCTAGTAGGTGGGTAGTTAGGGGCTTGCATAATACTTAAGGTGCATACCTCACAGACAAGAGGTGCAAGGTTTGATTCTCACTAAGGGAAATTGGCTAGGCTTAAAATGGTCTACAAAGACAGCTAGCCTAGTACTTAACCTATGGAAGTATTAAGGTAGTTTTCCTATAGTTCTTAATAGTAGTCTTTTAAATGTTAAAGTTATTAATACTTAATAGTTATTAATAGTTAATAATAGCTAACTGTTATAGGGTTAAAGTAGTCTTCTGTCATAGTGTGCAATACTTTCTTAGTGCTTGGTGTAAGTGTTGTAGTATTGTGTTTTTTGGCATTTCCACCCTTTTTCCTGATGTTGCGGTATGTATTGTGTTCTGTAAATTTTCTTCTTCCCCTGAACATGGAGAAAGCTTCAGCATTTAAAAAATGTATATTCCATGGGCACAAACTTCCATTACAACATACCCATAAAAAGTGTTTCTACTATTTGGGAGTGGCACACTTGGAGACAGACAGCCAAGCTTCAGTGACTTTCAGTGCCAGAGCCCTCAATGAAAGGAGGACCAACCTTGTCATTGCCTTCTTCAACCTTCAACTGTTTCTTCATTTATTCCACCCCCCAGCAAGAAGACCAGAGAAATTGGAGAAGGAAAAGTCTAGGAACAAGGAGTCAAAGTCCCATGATCTTCCTTGTCTATTGATGGGCAGTAGCAGCCAAGGGTACACCGTCCTTTGGCACATCCATCTCCAATTTCCATCTCCAATTTCTTTGGGTCTGTTGGTCATCCAGCTCCCCCAACCTGCTTATATCAAGTCCCTTCCTATCTAACAATCCTTCACCCCATTCTGACAAATATCAGGTCTCCTTTCTATCCATTTACTTCAGTGGTGTTTTCTGCAGAACCATGCATATCTCCTTCTTGATTCCAGTCTTCACCCTTCCAGATCCAATGAATACTAGGAGGTTGTCCAAGCCATCTTCAGTAGCTTTTTTATCTAGGACTGCTAGGTCAGTTGAGATCCTCAAACTATCAGATCTGAAGCAACTGATGTGATCCTTTCTTCAAGCCCAAGTGCAGCTAGAAATCATCCAATCACATCCTCAGCTCTGAGGCATGAAATTTGTGCTCCTAGTGCTGCTACTCTTACCTTGGTTCCTTTTGTTCCAGGGTTGTTGAGTCCTCCTGTGTTCCCCTCTCCCCTGGTGTTGCCAAGAGCTTGGCCACTTCAGGAGCCAGCTTTGTCCTTGGTGTTCTCAACTCTGGCACTCTCAGAACCTGGTGCTCTTTGGAGTCGAGTGTTCAGATCTGGTATCTCAGGGTCAGGACTGATATTCGGGGATTCACAGACATCTTTGTTTCTGGGTGTGTCAGCTCTCAGTAGCTTGACTCCAATCTCAATATTGGAACCCATTGAGTCAGCACTGGGCTAGGGTCATTTGCTCAAATCCGCTGATCTTAGAAACACTGGGGTCAGCCAGCTGGCTTCAGTTTTGGCTTCTGACATTGTGGACAGGATTATCTCCCATTTGGAGCTGGGAGCATTACCAGTTTCTTTGGATCTGTCTCAATCACTCCTATTGTCTAAACCTGTGGATCCACATCAGACGCCCCCAGGACAGCCCATATCCTTTGGTCTCTAGGCTCTCCTGTAGCCAGGGTCATCCATTTCTTCTGTGTCTCTTCCCACTTCTTCGGCTAAGGAGGTGCATGAGAAGAGTAAATTTAAGAAGAAGCATTTGAATTCCCTTGAAGATTCCCTCACTGGGAACACCAACCTCACTGAAGGGAAAAGCTCTCCTAAATTCCCCCCAACACAATGATGCCTCCTTTGGTGATTTACCTGAATTGTTGAAATAGTATGGGGGGCACACTGAGGCCTCTTCCCTAGAAGAGCTGCTTTTTCTGGAGGCCTTCGGTATGTGCCCATCCACATTCTGGGTGGCCCTACCCACAGGTTTACTTTCAGACCCAGTGTCTCGGACAGCTTGGAGAGAATCCAATAAGGTGGAACCAATCCTCAGGAAACCCAATAAAATTCTGGTCTCTCCCAAGGACAGACCCCATTGGAGCAAGAGTCCAGTTGTGAACACCATCATGATTGTGACAGCCACTAAAAAGGACATTTCTGAGGAGACCTTTTCAGTCCCACCCACCCAACAGAGAATCTCAGGCTTTGGATCATTTGGGAAAGTACAAGTACACTTCAGCAAACTTTGCATTGTGTGCACTGAATTATCTTGACAAAGATTTCAGTGGAACCTTGTCTCTGAAGTGTCAAAGGTTGTTAAGACCCAGCAGCCTCTGGATGCTCAGAAGACACTGGAGGCTCATTTGTCTGCAATGCAGTCCATATCCAACTCCAACTTCTCCATAAGGATGTTATCCAAAGCAGCTGATGAGACGGCTCATGCAGCAGGCACTGGTATTGCCATTCACAGTCACTCCTGGATGCATTTAGGTAACTCTGTGAACTGCCTTAAGGCATCCTTTGTTATCACTGCTTTTGATGGTTCTTCCTTGTTTGGCCAAAAGGTCCAAGAGACACTGACTAGGATTGAGCAGGAGAGAAAGATACAGTCTGCCATTGGAGTTGCTTCCCTACCCCTCAGAGGTCATTCTCCAGGAAGAAGAAGAGTGGAAAGCACTGCATTTTTCATGAAGTGCAACAACCTTTCCAAGACGTTCCTAGTGAGTGTTCCTCCCATGGTGGGGGGGTAACTACACTGGATGCCACCCACAAGACAGGGGCAGTCCTCAGAACCAGGGCTTCCATGGGTCTTTCTTAAGGAGGACCTTCCAGCATCTCTGCAGGGTTACCCCACTGCCACATTCTGGAACCATTCGGGGGTCATTTGTCTCTCCACACAAAAGTTGGAGAGGCCATCACATCAGATGCGTGGGTGTTGAGAGGTGTGTTCAGTGATTATACAGTTTCTTTTTTGGTCACTCCCAAAGACTCCCAAAAAGCCCTTCCAGATGTACCGCCCTGCCAGTGAAGGAAAACAGCAGTGTAAATTCAAAAGTTGCTTATCAACTGAGTCATCCAAGAGGTCCCACCAGATAAGTGAGGATCTGGGTTCTGTTTGAGATTCTTTTCAGTACCGAAGAAAAACAGAGATCTCTGACCCATTATGGATATCAGCAAGTTGAACCTGTTTGTCAAACAAACCAAATTCTGGATGGCCACGGTACAGTCCATTCTACCTCTGTTGAGGAAGAAAAACTGGATGTGCTCAGTGGATCTCAAGGATGCCTACCATCACATAAAGGTAGCAAGGCATTCCAGAAGGTTTCTGCACTTTCAGCAGGGAGCCTGTCATTAATAGTTTCAGGCTCTGCCCTTTGGTCTCACCACAGCTCCCCAGGTATTCACCAGATGCATGGTAGCAGTGGCAGCCTAGCTCAGGCTACAAGGGTTCCAGGTCTTCCCCTACCTGGACAACTGGCTCCTGACTGCTTCCATAAAGGTGTCCCTAATCAAGTCCCAAGATTTTCTGCTCCAGCTGCATCTGTTCTTGGGCATAACAGTAATTAATGAGAAGTCCAGTCTCCAACCAGTTCAAGTACTGGAATTTATTGTTTGCATTTGGATACAGTCACACAGCCAGCCTAACTACCATTATCAAGACTAAATACTCTCTGTGGGATTCTCACATCCTGCAGGTTTACAAACCATCAGCAGCCTCAGTTCTTCATCTCCATGGACATATGTCCACCTCTATTTATCTAGTACCTTTAGCATGGTTCCACATGAGGGTGTTACAATGGATGGTAGCAGTTCAGTGGTCCTATCTAGCTCATCCTATGAACTTTCCAGTGTCTCTAATAAGTGTTTGTCATCACCAAATTCACTGGTGGCTGGAATCTCCTCTGTTCATGGCAGGTCACCCTTTTGTTCTTCAAACCCAGGCCACGGTGTCCATGGACACTTCCCTTCTGGGATGGTGGTGCATTTCAAGGGGAAGATAGACCAGGGCACCTGGTCTCAGTACAAGACCAACCTTCACATCAAAATCTCAAAGATGAGGGTGGTCCTCCTGGCATTGCAGGCATTCATGATCTTTTCCCTAAGGGTGTGATTGCCATGTAGACTGTCAACATGTCAGTGCTATGGTACCTGAACAAGCAAAAAGGAGCTTGGTACTATCCTCTGTGTCAAGAGGCCATGAGGGTTTGGTAATGGGCAATATCCTGGGGAAATCCAACATACTGGAGGACAGTCTGAGCAGGAGCATTCTTTTGTCTCATGATGCAGATTTTTAGCCCCTGGGGCAACCCCTGTTGTGACCTATTTGCTTCCCCTTCCAGCATGAAGTGCAGCAGTTTTTATGCCCTAATCCCTTCAGAGTGACAGTCACCAAGGGATTCTCTTCTGCATGCTTGGCCCCCAGGTGATCTTCTATATACCTATCCCCCAATTTATTTGATAATCAAGTTTCTTTAGAAGGAAGCCTGATGCAGAATGACTGTCATCCTTATTGCTCCATTCTGGCCCTGTCAAGTTTGGTTCCCCTTCCTTTCCCTCACCTACGTTATGTGCCTTGGGTGCAGGACCCTTTTCCAGGTCTGATTTCTCAGCCTTCAGGATTATTTCCCTCTGAACCTTTACTCCCTCAAGCTAACCACCTGGTTCCTCCAATTATGATGATGGCCAGGAATAGCAAGTTCTTCAAGAGAGTTATTCACATTCTTTCATCATCTCAGAAACCTTGTACTAGGAAGGTTTGTACTACTAAATGGAAGTGTTTTTTTCTATATGAGCTTCTTCTGAGGGCTTAGATCCTTTTTTGGCACACTTACCTGTTATTTTGGACTTCTTGGCTGGTCTTTTTCATTTTGGTCTTAATTGTTCTGATACTAAGGTACAGCTAGCCACCATTTCCAACTTTCATATTGGCATGGATAATATCCCTCTGGTGGCTCTTAAACTCTCTAAGGCCTTTTTGAGGGGCACCTTTTTATTACATCTACCCATTCATTATCCGGTGCCTCCTTGGGACCTTCCTCTACTATTGCAAGTTCTCACAAGGCCTTCCTTTCAACTAGCAGCCATTGTGTCCCTAAAACATTTGTCATGGGAAACTCTTTTTGGTGCAAGTCACATCAGCCAGAAGAGTGTCTTTACTTCAAGCACTATCCTCTATCTCCATTTGATTTTTCATAAAGATAGGGTTACTTAAGGACCAACCCTTCTTTTCTATCCAAGGTTGCTTCTGAGTCTAATTTGAACCAGCTCATTCATTTGCGGGTTTTCCTTCCAAAATTCAGTAACAAAGGAGAATAGTTGCTTCATTGTTTGGATGCTTGTAGATAACTCTGATTCTATTTGGACAATCAAAAGTTTCAGAAAATCTGACCAAATTCTTGTATCCTTTTCTAAACCAAAACTTAGTAAGCCCATTTCTAACTTACCCTATTCAGATGGCTCTCCTATTGTATCTCAACTGCATTCTCCTCGAAAGGAATTTCTTTACTTGTGAAACCTAGAGGTTATTCCTCTAGAGCAGTGGCTACTTCTACCATCTTTTTGCTCTGGTTTCAATTGATGATATTTGTGCTGTGGCTACTTGGTCTAACATTCACACCTTTGTGTCCCATTACAAACTGGACCACCCTGGGGTTTCGCCGGCTAGGGACTCTGTCACACAATTTGAGATGGACGTAAAAGGCAACATCAGATACAAAAGTTATGTGCTTACCATAATGATGGAGATGTGTTGTCTTCTTCCATCCTTCTCAACCATCCCTCCCACTCTCCATGCCCTCTTCAAATTGTCACTTTTCATGAGTTGCTCCAGACAAGCCTTGTGGTTCAGCCTTGAAGCTATGTGTAAGAGGGTCTTTATGTTGCCCTTTGCTTATTGACTGCAGAATGGTCACGCTTTTCCCCATGTTTTATGATTCTGGGAACATTTATGCAGCAAGCTTGATTTGAGGAGAGGCAGCTAAAACAGGGAATTATGGGTAGACAAAGCAGACTGAAAATTCTGAAATGGATGGTGTTGGATCCAATTTGGATATGATAACCCAAAAGTTGAGAAGGACAGAAGCAAACATCATAAATCTATCGTTATGCTAAGTACATGACTTTTGTTTTGTTTTTTTTCTAAAATGTAATATTCTAATTCACAGGGACTGAACCATTAAGTAGACTGGAAAGTGTTTTTGCAGAGCAAAAAATATTAATAGTTAGCTGTTATTTTGCATACCTGTATTAATGTTTCTTTAATTGGCTCTAGTTATTTTGTTAATTTAGCTTGTTTTTTAATGAATTTGGTTTGTATGATGCAGTCATTAATTATTCTGTTTTTTTTTAATATTTATTTATTTGTTTATTTTATCATTGATTTTCTTATTCTCTCTCCAAAGGCTTACTACCAAGACATCAAGGGAAATAAAGCTACAATGTTGGAGGTCTTTATCATTTATTTTATTAATGTTTTTGGAATTTACAACAAATAATATATACAGTTATGTTTCACACCATTGTACATGTAGGGGGAATTTAATAAAGCCTACATGCTTTTTTTCCATGTAGGCATCATGCCATGCTGCTTATGCTGGTGAAAACATTTATAAATTTAGTAAGCACTGCTGAGCGGTGCTCATGTACACACTGACACAGAAACTTCTGTAGCATGCAAATCACTTCATAAGCAAGTGAATCTCATGCAAATGAGGCTGGTAGAGCGATCCAGCAAGCAGATAGGCATCTGTTTAGACCCCGTGCCAGTGTCTGTAGTGTACTCAGAAAAATTCCATGTACAGGAGTGTAGAGAGACAAAAGGGGTTGTAAAAATGGAGATATACGGACAGAAATGTTATACCATATGCACATATGAGCAAAACTATTATCCTGTATGTCAGAAAAATTAAAAGAAATAAGTTAAATCAAATGTTTTTTTTTTTTTTAATAATCTGGGCATGTTTGCACAGCATGCCACAGTGCACAAACATGCTTTATAGAAAAATACAAAAATGGGGAAAAAAATAATATTATGTGACAGAAATGTATTACAGGACCGTGAGTGGAGTCCCTACAAATGGTCCATTGGTGCTGTTGCTAACATGGTTGGGCTATGAAGCATGTAGTTTACAGGCTGTGAGCATGGGTACCTATGCAAATGAGGTAGAGTTACAGAATAGCAGAAAAGAGTAATCGTGTCCACATATCCCCTTCATGTAGGCTTAGATCCATGTTGCTGTTTACAAAGGATGTAGCTGACACTGCGGGGGAATGTATCCACTGACTTCTAAGCTCATTTCAGCTTAGGTGCACGTGTTTGCATGGCACGTCACCTGGCTGACCGTGTCCCTTCAGGGGGTGTGTCCACTAACTTCTAAGCTTTGTTTACCTTCCATGCATGTGTTTGCATGGCAGGGCACAATTTTAAGTGTGTCTGGAAAAAAGAAAATGCATTTAATTAGTTTTGATCCTTGTTTAAGCTAAAATAGGGTCATTAAATGATGTTAATTATATTGTAGGTAGGTGTAATGCATCATAGTTAGCCAATCACACATTCTGCACTTACAGCAGAGCTTTATAAGTATGCATACACTCTACGTTCTGATTTTTCCCAATACTCTGGACTATTGGAGTACAGACTTGGGACTTTTAACTGAGAGCATGCTAGGGGCTGCTGGAAATCTGCTACATCTGTATGTGCTAGATACTGAAGTCAATACTGCTGCTGATGACAATAGGCCTAGACAGAGAAGGAGAAGAGTGTTCAGGCCCAGGGTAACCTTCCAGGAGCTACATGAGCTGGAGATTGTAGAGCACTATAGGGTGGAGAGAGACATACTACAAGATCTCACTGAGCTCTGCCGCCCTCAACTCAGACCCAGAGCTAACAGAGGGGAACCCAACCCAGTGGAAACAAAGGTATGTGTAGCCCTTAGAATACTAGCTACAGGTACTTTCCAAATGCCAGCTGTAGACATGATGGGGGTCTCACAGGCATCTGCTTCCATGGTACTCCACCAGCTCGTGGATGCCATGCTACCACATGCCAGTGAGCACATTTCTTTTCCCCTCACCTCTAAGGCAAGGGCCAGCAATATGCAACACTTCTGCCATGTAGCATACCACCCTGAAGTACTGGGTGCCATAGATTGCACTCATGTACACATCAAGGCACCATCCTGTGAGGAGGGTAGAATTTACATCAACCACAAGGGGTACCACTCCATCAACTGCCAAGTCGTGTGCAATGCCCAGGGGAATTATCATGAATGTGTGTGCTGGCAGCCCTGGCACTTATCACGACTCCCATATCTGGCATGCATCACAGCTGTACCAGATGTTTGCTGGGGGACATCCCACATGGCCATTTACTGGGGGATGCTGGCTACATCCTGGAACCTTGGATGATGACACCCATCAGAAATGCACACACACCCACAGAAGAACACTATCATGAGGCACATGCACAAACTGGGAACATCATAGAGCATGTGTTTGGGCTTCTGAAGTCACAGTTCTGGTGCCTCAATATATCTGGTGGAGCCCCGCAGTACTCTCCAGCCACATGTGCACATATGTTCATAATATGTGTTATGCTGCACAACATGATCCTGTGGAAACAGCTGCAGCAGGATCAGCAAAGGGAAGGGATACACAGCCTTCCACCAGTGCCTAGGTCACCATAGCCTCAGTCACAGAAGGACTTGGAGGAGGAATCCCCTGATGATATCCCTATAGGGAGACATAGGCATGGCCAGTTCCCCCTGGCTTTGGCTAAGGGACAATGCATAGCACATTCACTGACAACCTAGGGTGCTAGGAACTTACACCTTACTCCTACTCACCTACATATATTAAAATTGATGCCAGGCAACCCACACAACCTGTACATATCCATGTATTGGTTGTGTGCTGCTTGCATCAGATAGGTTCATACCTGAACTACAGTTCTGTCAACTGCTGCATTTGCAAGGTAAGTCCCTAACCTACACACTACTTGTAAGGGATTACTATAATATGGTATTGTATGTATGGATCTGCTGCATTTATGCAAGGAAATATAGTGGGCTATTTGGACACAAGTAACATCCACATTGGACTACAGTTACCAAATCCATTAGTATATGTTTCTTAACATTCACTAGGCCTCATGGCTGGAATATGCACTACATCAGCCAAGGGAGATGTTAAACTGTGGAGTCACATGACATTTGGACTACTGTGTATCCCAGCAGAACATGTGCTGCTGTTTGTCCACACCCAACACAGCAGTTTTCCCATATAACTGCTTTAACTGTAGGTCATCAATGGTATATCAGCAGTCCAGGCAATCTCAGGTTAGCAACATAAAAATCGATCACACATTGTATGTCTCACTTAACATAGGAATAACAACATACATATGTATGCTGTTGATTATGTGATGAATGACTACTCTCTGGCTGGCAGCTTGCGTGGCTCAGTGGACTAGGGAAGTTTGAATGGGTGATGCTGTTGATGGTTCAAATCTGGCAGTATCCACATCTTTTTCATATGAGGTATTATTATGTTGGTGTTTTCCCAGACTGTCAGTCTGTGTGTGGTGCATCATTATGAACCTCTGTCACATATTAATTACATCAGACAGCTGGAGAATGCCATGGACAATTTGAGTGAAATGCAGTACTGCAGAAATAGGGACAGATGCCAGTGTCTGTAACACATAAAATCCCAGACTGGAGTGCAGGTACCTGTGAGCTGGAGTCACATTATAAGTACTGACAGTCCCACCAGGGATGCCCAAATGCTTAGTTAAACTAGTTAAACTGAGTGCAATCCTGTGGACCCTTGATCAAAATGACTTATTATGTATAGATATGTCTATACATACATACATGTATACATAGCCATCTGTCACTATCGCTGTCTCTCACATACACAGTATATCTATCTCTATGTATATTCAAATAGATATATGCATATATATATATATATATATATATATATATATATATATATATATAGGTCCTCTTCAGTAGATCGAACATAAAACAAGTTCGAACTTCATATGGCCGAGACCATATGTTCGAACTTGTAAATGTTCGATCGGACTGAATGGAGATCTCCATACAGTGTGGAACGGGAAGATTTCCCTTTTCTGCAATGTAGTGCGATCTCGGAGTTGGTATATTTAAGTAAAGGGGGGGTTTAATTTTTTTTTTTGTTGTTTTTTTCTATTTTTACTTCAGTGTTCAAACTATTACAAGTTCGAACATATGGTCTCGGCCATATGTGGTTTTAACTTGTAACATGTTCGATCTACTGAAGTAGATCCATATATCTATATCTATCTATATATCTATATATCTATATATATATATATATATATATATATATATATATATATAGTGTGTGTGTGTGTGTGTGTGTATATAAATATATATATATATATATATATATATATATATATATATGTGTGTGTGTGTGTGTGTGTGTGTGTGTGTATATATATATATATATATATATATATATATGTGTGTGTGTGTGTGTGTGTGTGTGTGTGTGTGTATATATATATATATATATATATATATATATATACATACATATATATATATATGTGTATATATATATATATATATATATATATATATATATATATATATATATATATACACAAATATATATATGTGTGTGTGTATGTGTGTATCCCCCTGCCAAACAACTGAGAATTCTTTATTGGCTGTCAAACTGCAATGGTTATGCACTTTCTGGTCCTGTAAGTTGCTGCTGGCTTCCAAACTTCCCACTTCTACAAGGCCTGAGGATGTCATCTACAATAAGTCTACCAGCTGCCATTATAGATTTGACTTTAGCTGTGGTGCATGCATTAAGTATTATGATCTATAGTGTGTAAAACTAGATATACAGGGGTTCTGATCTTACTGCAGGCCATTTGGTGCATATGTGTGTGTGTGTATCCCCCTGCAAAAAAACTGAGAACCCCTCAATGACTATCACACTGAAATAGTTAGCCACTTTTTAGCCCTGTAAGTTGCTACTGACTTCCAAAATGCCCTCTTCTACAAGGTCTGATGATGTCATCTACCTTAAGACTACCAGCTGCCATTATAATATCTGACTTAAGCTGTGGTGCATGTGATAAATACTGTGATCTGTAGTGTGTAAGACTAGATAAGTAGGGGTTCTAATCTCATTTCAGGCCACTTGGTGCATGTGTATATGCTCATGTGGCATAAATATGATCATCTCAGTAACTTAGAAAGAGGTAGGATTTAGCAGAATTTTATTTCTAGCAGGTGATGTGGCCTTCCAAATGCTTGACCACAACTTGGCCTGCTGATGTCATCAAGCATAATATGTCCTAAAACAATAGTACTGTCAAACATGAGGTGTGTTATTTGCATCACATACTGTGATTTGTAGTGTGTACCATTACATATATGTGTTTTAATCTACATACAGCCAACTTGCATTATGTGTGTGCCATGCCATGTCCTGTAATCAGTAATTGGAAGTAGTGCTATCCTCCATGTAGCCATGTTTGTGTGTGTGGCTGTTAGAGCATTTTACATCAGCTTATGGAACCATAGGATGTTTAACTTTACTAGCATAATGGCCATACAGCCATCACAATTGTAGACAACTGTATATCCTTATTTACATGATCAGCTCATATTGCCCCAGTCCAAGAGGGACACAGGCAGAAGTACTGTGGTGAAATGATCACCCAGCCAATCATCCATATGGCATGTGCTGAGGTGCACTGAGGTGCTCTGCTTGCCATTAGCCAGGGTTCTGTTTCAAAGTTGGGTTAGGTTCTGCTAGACAAATGTTTCCCACCAGCATGTATTACTAACGTCACATACTAGGTTAATGTCCTTAGAGTGATTAATTCATCTACTATGCCACCTACAGATATGCAGCATTTACAATCAAGCACAGTCACACATTGCCCCATATGTAAGGCAGAGATCACATCTGAGTAGTCTATATGCCACAGGCTATAATGACACTCATTTCAGATGTTCCCCATTGAAAAAAATGCTAAAATGTGAAGTTCCCTTGTGAGGGACCATACTGTTGTGTGCAGTTGCCAGTACTGCTTGGAAATGTCCATTGCTAAATGGCCATAGCACTCAGATATTGTCAAGCTGAGGGAAGAGTACATGGTGGTTATGGACATTTCAATTACAGGTGATTGTGCCCTCAGCTATGACATATGATTCTAACATACCACTGGGGAAACATGTTGATCTCGGGCACAGTAGGTGTAAACCTGTGTGGCCAGGTTTGTGTGCCCAGTTCTTTCACCCCTGAATATGTATATCACATGTTGCAGCTGATGTGCTACTTATGAGGTAAATAGGTCTAACTGATGGAAATGATACTACATATATATTTGCATGGAGTTTATGGCCATTACTATGTCAACAGGCATTTGTTCATCAATACCCTCTTGTATGATATTGACATAAATTGCAGACTCCATGAATGCTCACAGTTTGCAGGCATCAGCCAACATTGTTAGCCACAGACATTCAGTATTCACCTGTAGCATGGTTAAATGGATTCCAAGCAGTAGAAACTCCAGAACTGAGCCCTGTTAATCATTGCTGCTTACAGGTCAGATATTGGAGGCAGATGTTCCTATGTTGACATTCAGTATTCGCTTGTATCATAGTTAAATAAATTCCAAGCAGTAGAGACCCTAGAACTGAGCCCTATTGATCATTACTGCTTACAGATCAGATATTGGAGGCAGATGTTCCTATGTTGAGTATGTGTGCCATCAATGGGCCACTTAGTGACCCCTACAATGTTAGTACCATGGATGCCTAAGTGGGTGCTTTGTAAATGATGCCTGAGTGGGGGATATAGTCAGATGGCTTGGCTTAGTCTAGGGGATTGTATGCCCTGATGCCCCCTCATCCAGGTTCTTGGTGGCTGCCTCGGAAATGTCCACCATGTTTAGCAGTCATGATGCCCCTATCAGACATCCAAATTGTGTACGGTCAACTGTGTGTATCACATATATGTGTGCTGATCAGCTCCATGATGATTGCCCCTACAGCCATACAGATATGGATACTCAGGCAAAGATATCTATAGCTCTGGTTGTCAGTGCATGCACCACCTCTGTGCAAGGGTATAACACATGCCATTGTCCAGTCAGCTGGAGTGCAGCCAGTGGTTTTAGTATGATTGCAAGGTGTTCCTAATGGTGTTAGTAATCCTTGACAGATCCCATGTAGGATGCAGCCTGGGATATTAGCATGTGGAATAGATGCTCTGGATCCTCCATAGGGAGACCATTTATGACCTGCTCTGTAGATATGGAAGTTAAGGGACAGGTTGTAGGAGTGTCATGTGTCACATGTTTTGGGGACAGGGGAATGAACTTGACACAGAACCTGTGGGACTACAGGTTAGCTATGAGTACAGACCCATTATATGTGGCATCATTATGTATGAGTTCACTGACAATCTGTGCCTGTCCTTTGAAGTTACACATGCAACTACACTGTGCATTGTGGTTCTGGTTTGTGTGGTGGCTAATTTTGTCACTTACTGTGTCTACACAACATCACAACAACACTATGTGGTTGTTTTAGCTGAGGAGGTTGTGCCTCCATTTTGGGGGGGGGCACCTTCACCCCAACTGTCACACAGCAATGTCCACCTCTTATTGTACAGCCTGATAATGGCAGTTGTCCATCATGCAAGTTTGCTGTACCTATGAGGACTCTGTGTTCCTCCTGTGAGGTACAGTCAAGTTCATGCAGTTGTAATGCTGCTGGCATAATGCATGGGTGTAGAGCTCTGCATACTTGCCTGTCCTATCAGAGGGAAGAGGTGCAATCAAGCTATGTAAACCATCCCACAGGGGATAATAAATGGCTTTGTTGAAATATATGTCTGTATTGTCTGCAAGTGGGAGTTAGTGCTGGTAGTTTTAATGACCCTGATCTGTGGTCAGATCCCTCCAAGAGGACCTCATATTTGGGGGCTGCTGTGGTCACCTATATTGGTAAACACATAATGCAATGCAGTGGTTCCCCTTGGAGGGATGTCACCACACAGCACCAGGGTGTTGTAGTTAAGAACATAAACTATCCTTTGGGCAAGTGAGCTGTAGCATGGCTAAGCAACACAGTTGGTGGTCACTTAATGCCACCCCACACCATGGTGTAATGATATATCTTGATAGACACATGTACATACAAATACACACAATGGGTATCTGGATTCATGGAGCTGCTACTGTAGCTGGCTGTTGCTTGATTATGTGACCTTCCATTACTGAATGACACCTGCAGTGTCTCCGGGAAATCACAGTGTTTCACAAAATCTGGATGTGTATCTATCCTTAATGATCTGGCCATGGTGGTGCAGTAGCTAGTGTTGTTGCTTCACAGCAAGAGGTTCTCCAGTTTGATTCTTAGTTAGAGCACTTTCTGTGTGGAGTCTGTATGTTGTCCCTGTAGTCCAGTGAGTTTTAAAGACATGCAGGTAGGTGTGTGTGCCTACTCTGAAGGTTGGGCACCAGGCTGGCAACTCAACACCATAAAAACTCCACTGCCAATCAGTCTGCGAACCAGTGAGCCACTGTGGCAACCCCTAACCGGGAAAAGCTAAAAGACATTGTTTGCATTTCAATCTATCCTTAATGAGTATGTATACACCACCTGCATTACCTTGAACACTGTCATTTTGAGGTGTGAAGATGTGGATAGACGTGTAGTCTGGTATGGCTGTGGTGCTGTCCACAGCCTTGACCCAGATGTCCTTGACTGCCCACATGTCTGCATAATCCAGGGTGGGGACACATTCCACAGCGTGGGGTTCAGTGTTGCCATACCCACCATGTAGCATCATAACCATGATGTTGTATAAAGACGATGCTCTCATTGCCAACTTTTCCCTGAACAGTGCATCTAAGATGCATTTTGGGGGTGCCATTAGCCTTGGCCAGTGCTCCAAATCTCAGGGGTGAGAGATGAAGACCACCACTGGTGAAGCATTGATGTCTGTTGAGCAAGGCATCCCAGGCAGACATGTAGTAGATCCCCTGAGAATGACACCACATGCTAAGGCAATTATTGACTTCCATCAATTTCCATGTGTATGAAGCCATCACCCTAGCTGTGGGTCAACTGCAGCCAAAAGCTATGCATATACCAGCAACAGACACAGACTGGCTAAGCATATTCATATGGCTGCATACAGGCCTGTGACATATGTCCCTAGTTGTACACACCTGCAGGAACTATGATGTCAATATTATATTAACTGATATTCCTTGATTTGCGGCAGTGTGTGGTAAGGTATATTGCATCAACCCACATAAAGCTATCTGTGTTCTTTCGCATATGTAGCCACTTGACACAGATATCAATGTGTCTCATGATGTAATCACCTCTGACTAAGAGGTGTGATTTTGTGTTTTCCTTGGGTGTTTGGTGAGAGAGAGTGGTGCATGCAGTGTTATGTGTACTGTGTACTCCAGGGGAAGGATTTTCTGAGGTGTCTGGCAATGTGTCTGTTAAGGAGCTGCACACATGCAGGTGTGTGTGATGTGGGTGTAGGTGGTGCAGGATGTGAGCTGTGCATGTTGGCATAATGCTCATTGCCATATGTAATGACTGTTGTTGAAAACACCATGGCAGCAAGGTTTGAAATGCAGTTGCATCTGTCACATATTGTGTTTGTGTGTCATAGGAGTAGAGGGGTGGGGACACTCCCATCATCTCAGCAGTAGGTCCTGCAAAGGTAGAGTTATGCTGCCACACCCTTGGAGCTGACAGCCTGATATACAGTGTTTGTAGCCACACCTTGCAGTGAAGATGTGGATTCCTGTGCATGCATAGAGGACTTGTTCAACTTTGCTGAAATTACGGTGGCCTCGCAAGTGTATGATGTTTGTCAAGCAACTAGACAGCACACTGGTTGTGTGACATGATGTGGGAACACAGACATGTGTTTTGGGTACATAACTGTACAGTATGACATGCCTAGGACATGTGGCAGGTGGACACACATTGGCCAAAGGTGGCCAGTCTGCTGCAGTAGGTCTCGCAGCCATGTCCTGCAGATATCCACCAGTAATCTGTTGAATGGCAGTATGCATGACTAGCTGTAAAATTGTCACCTACAATGGCTTACCACCAGTTTGTTGATTGTTACAGCAAGAACTGACATCTATGTCAATGGATAATGTACATTATATTGTGGCACTACAGCAGTGCTACTAGTCCCCCTCTTGTCAGTTCCCTAGTGACATACCACCAACCCTGGAACAGACAGCATAACACATGCAAAAGCCAGATGAGTGCCCAGGTTGCTAATCAAGGTATCTACCTGGAAAAGGGTATTTGAAGCCTACAGAGCCTTTCATGATGTGGTACAGCTATGCGGACAAACAAACAGGCAGTGTCCTGCTTGTCATCATGGGCTTCATAGTATCATTTTTCATGTGATAACAGAAAACATATTGGATCATAGTATCCTATGTAAGAGTGGTGTCAGTGAAACCAGCTGTAGTAGTTGCCAGCCACCGACAATTCTGTGTACTCCCATGCTTAACACAGTCTTCACAAGGTAATTGTGTCCCTCCAGTACACTCCACTTGGGTAGTGTCCAACTGCGGAATACCTGTGTAAAACCCCCACCTTACCTTCACAGGGTACACATATTACACTTACTTAACGTGTTTGTCTGCACTCTGTACAGACACTTTGGATGACTCTCCTCTTGGAACATGCTGGAAGCAACTGCAATACTTAGTTGCACAAAAGACAACTAGCATGTAGTGCCAAGCAGTGTCCCCAGATCTTTGAGTCATGTGACATGAAATGCCATGACAGGAGTTTGCATGGATACGAGCAGTCGTACACCTACTGACACTGGACCACACACTGTTTGTTATGCTCAAGGCCAAATCATGCCTACTGAGTATAACTGGTGGACCCCATTGAGTGTTACACAATGCAATGGATGGCAGGAATATTACTCACTCTACCTACCATGGCCTGACAAGGTGTTTGGCAATATTAGGCCAGCAGGCCTTGCTGGAAACTGTGTAGGTTATCTACAGAGTGTTTTGTCAGCTGGTGAATAGACAAGTGTCTGACAGTCATAATCTGGAAATACAGCATTGTGAGGCCTACGCTGCAATGATGCCTGTCACCAGTGGACTTCCCTCAGACATCATTAATGGAGTACCCCTTCTAGCCATTCCATCTCTGCAGTCACAGCCACTGTCAATGCCCTCTGACTGACTACATTAGCAGGTGATTGCATATCAGGAGCTGTCACTGAATTCCACACAGAACCAACAGTTAGTCAGGATAGCCTGAGACACACATTCAGTTGTTGTTTGAGCCACTGACAAATAGTAAATACCAACAACTGCACAATACTATCCTTCGGAAAGTCATCCACCCCTGGCAAATATAATAGTGTCTGCACACCTCACACATTTGAGCCATTACTCATGGATGTTTGGACACAGAGAGTAATGCAACCTTTGACTTTCACTGGTCAGTAAGATGTGGGAATGCATTCAGTGTTGTACAACCTAAAGAGAAATGTCTGTGATGTAACACCCAGGCTGTTATTGCTATACTGAATGTGACACCCATCACACCTGTCATTGTGTACAATGGCACCCCTGCTATGTCACTACACAGGCATGTCTTGCAACTGAAGCAGCCACACAGGTTCCATGATACAGCAATATGCATTGCAAATAACATGTCCTATGGAGTCAATGTCAAGACTGTATATGTGTAGTCTGTCTCATAAATGCTTTTGAGGGGATGTGTATGGCTGCCATACAGGGAGGTGCCAGATCCCATAGTGTACCTCCTGCATATCCATGACGGGACTAATACATGTCTTACCTCTTCTGCGCACCTACACCATCACTGTGGTATAAATAGTACATGCTGGAGAAACAGGCAGGTAACACAGACAGTACACCCTATATGTAACAGGCCCTTCATGCATGTGAAGCACACATCTGCTGTGACACACATCATGTTCAGGATACACAATGGGAACCAATCATAGCTGTTGTCAGACAAATGTCTGTACTGGACACATGAAATTTGTAGATGGGTCATCTCCATCACCACAGCTTGTACATGGGTTAGCTCCCAGTACCCTGGTGACACTTATCAAGGGTAGCAGACCTTTTCACAGATTAGGGATGCATGAATACAATGAATAATGCCATTGTCCTTGTTAGCCTGTTTTACAAAAATGGACCTATGAAGCCATGCACTTATAGTGCTGTACTTTGCTGAAGACATATTTCTTCTGTGCTAACATTCTGTCCTGTGCTGTGACATCTACGGCTTTATTGCTGCTGTGTATCCATAGGTGTCCCCAACAGAATCCTGAAACAGAAATATAAACAGGTCCATGACATGAACTTTTATTGTATAAGTATACAGCCATTACAACATCATACAACATAAGGTACACAAAGTTATGTGGCTTACTCATTACAAATGTCAGTATACAGTATCAGTCAGTAACCACTACAATTGGCATAGCAAAACAACAATGCATTACAGAAGTACATGTTAATTTATATAGTCACCCAGTGGATCAGACACATAGCTTCATTTCCATGCATCAATGGTGAGGATGACAGGGATGTGGCACAGATATCATCACTTACACAGGGTGCTGTCTGGGGGTGCAAGAGGCCTAGGCTGACCCAAAAGGTTGTCAGCATGTCAGGAAGGGAAGCAAGCAAGATAGACCATGGAAATGTTCTGTATGTGTCTGTAGGTGTCCTGCAATTTACAGTCATGTGTGACTGTGCACACGTACACACTCAAGCTCAGTGCTAGCCCTACATGTGTATATGTCTGACAGATTTGAACCGTGCATGGTAGAGCTGACAGTTCACCGTCTCTAGCCCCAAACATGAGAACTGGATCTGCCAGGAGTTGCACTGGCACCTCCATGCCCAAGGTCAGAAGTGTTGCTATTACCTGATAGTGACTGCTGTCTGCTGAGACTGTGTCCTCCATGGGAATGCCAATGACGACAAGCTCATGGCCTGCCACGTATAGGTGTGGACAGCACACTCCCCTTTGTAGCACTAGATGCACTGCCACTACAGGATTGTAATTGTGCATGGCCATGTGGACTCTCAGCAGATGGGGTTGCTGACCTACATCCACAAGGCTGATGCTTAACTCCAACCACACATTCCAGCACAGACAGTGTGCATTCCAAGACACTGTCTCAGCCCATGTTATTTCCACTGCATCACTGAACTGATCCAGGGTGTGACCAGTGCAGTGGAGGCAGTCACAGATGTCAGACTGTGCTGCATCCATATCCCTGAGCATTCATCTGGAGTTCCTTTCAAAACATGCCTGTGCCTCCATGATGGCCTGAAACATATGCTGAGTGAACCATGATGTGACACCTGCAACAGGTGGTGGAAGGACAGCTTGCCTCCTAGGAGCACCCCTATCACTCCACCTCTGTGGAACCTCACCAGCTCTCTGGCTATGGCCAGTGTCTACATTCACTTGAGCCATAGTTGCCACACTTTCCTGTTCAATGACCCCACCCTCTGATTGTCCAATATCTGTGACCTCCAGGGACTGGGTATGTGTAAGCATACTGATTGAGTGCGTTGACAATGAGGGCAGAAGAGTGATGTCAACCTCTGGGACAAATTCAGCCCCTGAAACCCCCACCTATGCCTCACTGTGGCCACCATCATCAGAGTCTGAAAACACTGGCATCAGGTTGTGTAGGGGCTAGAGACCAACCCTCTGGTCTCCAGTGATAAGAAAGGAAAAAGCAGTACATTAATTCCTAAACTATTATGCTCTGCAGTACAGTGTTACAATATATGTACAGCTCTATACACTGTTGGCGCTATTACAGACCTGTTGAAAACCCAACCTTGTATAGTAGGACAAGAGGACATTACTCTTCCTACAAACAGCTGTCGTTACTTGTAAAGAAAAGCTCTTTACACAGCAATGTCATCAGCAACAATTAGGTGCACTGTTGACATTTGTGAAGACTCTGCACAGTTGACACATATGACAATCTGCAATGTCCTGAAAATACTGTCACATCTATCACTGTGGTCACACCTACAAGGCATACATATAGCTCTAACATTTGTACAGTCAGAAAATATCTGTGCAGTTGGCAATCATGCCAACAGTGCACAAATCCAGGCAGCAGGCCTGGAACGACACTTTAGGGATTACATTGCTGTAAACCTACATCTATAACAAAACAGTGTCATGCTTACCAGGAGCAGGACCATGGGCTTCTCCAGTACCTGACAGACCTGTGAAAAGTTGAGGAAGAGATAATGTCAGTATCACCGCATGTTGCACCACAACAGGGTAATACATCCATATATCTCACATTTACAGTAGCTACTGTGTTGACTGTTATATCAGTTAACAACTGAGCATGAGAGTCAAACTGCAGTTAAACCCTTCCCCCCACCAAAGAACACAGACCTGACACCCATGCAAGAGTATGTACACCATGACACACTGAATGCTACAGTATTGCAATGGTGATCAAAGTAAGCTTACCTTCATGCTCCTCTGCCATAGAAACTGTGCCACCCACATCCACGATGTATACTGTGATGGCTGCTTGGGAGCTGTCATGTGTGCCTAGGTTTGCCAGGAATTCATCAGTGGCTGAGAGTGGTTGTTCCACTGTAGGCCCTCCATTGGTGATGCCACAATCCCTGGCTACATTTGCTGATCTTCACCATGCAGCATTGATCATGTCTGTTGCACAGTGTCAAACCTGCTCATATGTCCTTCTCTGATTAACTGTGGCATTCATGTCATGGACAAGGTCAGCCCACAATGCTGCCCGCTGTTCCCTATTTTGTCTCCCCATGGACAGTAGGAGTTCATGGTATTGCCGAAGGCTATCCTGTATAATATCATTCTCCACATCCATGAAGGGTGCACGGCATCTTGGCTACATGTTTCCTGAAAGACAACAGAATGGGAAGACATGCCAGGATCACATATGTGGAGGTTCACTATGTAGAGATACAGCAAGAACAGAATGGCTGGCAGTATCCACTGCTTGATCACACATGTCATATTCCACAGTGTGCAAACATACTAAGCGTGTGGCTACAACTAAGATACTAGCTATAGTCAGCAATTCCCACATGTGACATGACAGATACTGCTGTATGATCATACACCCAAGACTGGAGGCTATTGTAGTGTGTCCCCGAGGGGCAACCCCCCAATAATATGTCAAAATAACAGTGCTAAACAAATAGCAGTGTGCTATTACAACCACTATAAATGGACAGTCCCATGAGACCAGTGTGCCACATTGACAAAAAATATTCCACACTTGATGTATTGTACGTCCACTGTAGGTGTAATAAATCTGGAGATCAATGATATGTCATTATCACAGTTCTAAGAAATGCTTAATGCTGTAATCCCTATTCCCTGTAGGTATATTCACACATCTGCGTCCTGTTGTAAACAAAAAAGTTACATACCTGCTGGAGTGCAGAACTCCTCTGTTGATATGTGGTGATATTGAAGTTTTTTCAAATGTGTGTTCTGTGTGCAAAAATTCTCATACAGAATGGTTCCCCATAGCCAGCAAGTTTGCCTTTTAACATGCATCTCATTAGCAGGTGATTGCCTCTTTACCAGTCTGTGGTTCTGAAATGCTAATTGCAACCAACAGAGTTGATTTGCACTGTCATCAGCCAATGACATGCAACCACTGTACAAGATATAAGGCCTTCATGTAGATTAGAAGCCATTTCTGATATGTTGTGCTGGACATTACTGGAGTGAGGAGACTATGTCATCACAGAGGGTAAGTCTGTAGCAGCTACTTTTACATAGAGATATGTGTTATACAGGCTGCAGCCACTGCTACAGGTAATAGACATAGGCAGTGAGTGTGAACACTTTGGAGGACAACAAGCTGTAGGAGTAACTGTGGGAACTGTGTCAACCTTTTAGTAGAGGCAGAGCCAGAGTGAGGGTACCCATTCTACTCCAATTATGGCATGTATTTAAGTAAAGTAGGTTAGGCAATTATATCATTAACAGAGTACTTGCCAACATGTTTGTTGTGTCCTTGAGCAACATAGGGAATAAATATAACATTATGTCCACCATTTGTACCACTGTCAGGCCACGTGTTACAGTCTGGTACTCATTTGGAAAGTGTATGCTGGCAATACTTGTTACAAGCAGGGGTTTTATATGCATGTGTATGTTAGTTGTGCAGCTTGCTAATTTGCACTATAAGTTTGAAAGGATTGTGTACTGTACTCGGATATTAGTGGGCCTCATTTGTATTACCTGAGTTAAAATCCTCTGTGAATGCATATTAATGCATGATGTGACACTTTATGTACTTATAGTTTTGCTACAGGAGTATGTAAAGTGCATTCCTATCTGCAGGCCTGTGACTTCCACAAGTGAAAAGCAGACATTTTATTTGAAATGCATTGTGTAGATAAAGAGTGCATGACTCAGTCATTAATTGCTGACTTCACAATAATGTAATTTAAATGCTACACACCACTGGATTTGAACCCAGGACTGTGTGTGGCAAAATGTACTGCTTGCAAGGAATTTAACAGACTGAGCTACTGAGTCAGTGCTACAGCAGGTATATTTGCAAGATATAAGTACACACATATAGGCTGTGACATACTTTTTTACAGCCATTATTATGTGCTTAGCTTTATATGGATGTATTTCTGCACCAGGGTCCCAGCTGAACATGTATTTTTTCAGTAATGCCTTAGGAAGTGTATTTGTAAATATTGCTGATAAAAGGGGACATTTTCCTGCTATTAGAGACCTCACTTACATCCATTATTCTGTGTTTGGCTTTCTAATGGTGTACTCTTGCACTAGACTCCAAGGAGCACTCCCAATTTTTCCATTACTCTTTAAGCAAGTTTGCACAATGTGGCAGAATGTGCAGCTGTACTTAAACATGTTTAATAAGTGTAACTTGCTATTAGAATGTTTTGTTTAAACCACCTGCTTTAATTAACAGCTGTGTGGCATAGCAGGTTAATGCAGTGGTCTACAGCTTCAATGGTCTTGTGTTCGAAATAGGGGACAGGTGTTTATTTTGTACATGTTCATTATCATTTAAAACATATATATCAATATAGCTCCATTTAGCTGAGCTTAGCAAAGGAAAGTGATGAAATGGGGTACAAGCAGGGGGAAATATACAATGAAAGGCAGGTAGGTAGGTATGTAAAGGAAGGGTATAGGAAAGAACTATAGCTATCCATTTCTTCTACAGCAACAACTGTACACTTTGACAGACTTTGTGGATGACTTTGGACTCTCACTCCCAGAGAGAGAGTTGAGGACAACATAATTGCATTGTAAAGCCAATTAGACCAAATTATGTGTCTCCAGTGGACACGTGTGCAAAATGGAGAGCTATGTATGGGACGATATATTTTTTTGGACAGGTGCCCATTTTTTTTAAGGTGAGAATGAAATGTTGGGGAAGGGACATAGGTAAGTGTGGGGGAGGTAAGTTGGGTAAGCGATGAAGCTTTTGCAGACAGACAAGATAGTAGACAGGGGTGGTGTGTGACACAAGAGGGGGTGAGCAACTTAGATGGGTTGAGTGTTGTGGAATCTCAGTTCAATGTACCTCCACAAGGTAGCAGTGTGACTCACATCCCCACCCATGGAACTGTTGGCACTGCTCCGTCACTGCCCCAAGGGTGGCAGTGGTGGAGGCTAGGCTCTGGGGCAAGTCTGCCCCACCAGGGTGGCCAGCATGCTCTCCATCTGATGCAGGCATCATCCAAACTCACAATAGACTATCCCATGCAACAAACTTGGCAGATCATCACTGGTGACAATTGCCCCACCACCACTCCCAGAGGGGGGCCCATCCCCATCCCATGAGGTGGTACTACCTGACATTGAATATAGTGCAGGTGCTGCAGAGGAAGCACCACGAGGCTGGGTTCGAGATGTGCTGGGACCTAGTGCCACGGCCGGAGGAGGCAAGGTAGGTGGATAATGATGATCCGACTGACCTTGACATGCTGTAGTAAAGTAGGTATAACAATAAGTTAAAGTTAGTAATAACCAAATCAATGTTAGTATTAACAGAATGGAACATATTTATTCATCAAAATACATATTAAGGTATATTATGTGTAACACAATTTATTTTATTTATTTATTTTTATTTTACATTTGTTAACCGGGAGAGTCCGATTGGATACATGTCCATTTTCAGCGGAGGCCCGGGGAGAAAAGCTCCAAGTACATAACAGACATATGAACATTGTTAATGCAAAAAAAGGAAGATAGTGGAGTTCTAAATACAATATAAAGATACATCACATCTTGGGAAAAAAAAAACAGCAGCATATAAAAAAAAACATAGGTCAGTTACAAAGGCGAGGTGCCTTGTTAAAAAGCGGTTAAGGATAGTGAGGTAAGAGAAGGGTAAATGACAGTGGTTAATCAGGTTTGGAACAGGGACATTGCCAGAGAGTATTGAGATGGGGTTTAAGCTTTTTTTTGAATTGTAGGAGTGAGGGTTCTGAGGTGAGCATGGTCGGTAGGGAGTTCCACATTTTACCTACAAAGTTTGAGAATAGAGAATCCCCAGCAGAATTATTGGCTTTGGTAGTTTGAGCTAAGATCTTATTGGAGGAGCGTAAAGATTGCAGGTTAATATAGGGTGAATGATGTTTTTCAGAGCTGGTGTTTTCTCTGGGTGATACAGTATCTGGTGAGCCGTTTTGAGTTGGTTGAAATGGAGTTGGCTGGAAAACTCTAACCACCCTAGTTGCTTCAAGTTAGTGCAGTGGTGCGTTCTAAAGGTGGAATTTGTGGCAAATCTAGCTATGTGATTGTAACAAGAAGCAAGTTTGTTAAGGGTTGTCTTGTTTAGGTTTGTAAAGAGGGGAGGCATAGAAAAGAGTTGATAGTAGGTGTGTGCTGGCAATTGTAATTTTAGCGTGAGGAGTGAGAAAGTGTTTTACTTTATAGAGAGAGCCAAGCTTTTTATTGACGGTTTTGATGGTAAGATTGAAATGGGTGTCAAATTTAAGGGAGTTATCAATGGTAACACCTAATAGCTTTGTGTGAGCTTCTGGTGATATAGTGATTCCATTGGAGGATGTAATAGAGAAGGTGGGGGGAAGAGTCTTGTTAGTGGGTGAGAAAGTAAGTAGTTTTGTTTTGTTGGGGTTGAGAACTAGTTGTCGACTTGAGAACCATTTTTCTATTAGGTTGAAGGTGTCTTGGGTTGAAGCAGTGAGGTCTTCCAGGTTGGAGGCAGTGCTGATGATAGTCAAATCATCTGCATATTGAATGCATGTGGCATGGGGGGTGATTGTGGGCAGGTCATTAACAAAGATGGTGAAGAGAAGAGGGCCAAGAATAGATCCTTGGGGAACTCCAAGTGTAACAGGTAGGCATGTAGATAATTTGTCCTGCCATAGAACAGCCTGTTGCCTATTGGACAGGTAAGATTGGAACCATTTCAGCGTGGAATTGCTGAGTGATAGTTTTTTTAATGTATGGAGGAGTTGAATGTGGTTCACCATATCAAAGGCCTTGGAGAGGTCTAAGAAAAGAGCAGATGATAGTTTATTATTGTTTCTGAAGTTATTGATGGTATTAGAAAAGGATAGTAGGGCTGATGTGGTACTGTGATTTGGCCTGAAGCCATGTTGGGAGTTAGCTAGAATTTTATTTTTGGTGAGGTGTTCCATCAGTTGTTTGTGGACACACTTTTCCATAATTTTGGCCAGGGGTGAGAGTATAGCTATAGGTCTGTAGTTGGTTAGCTCTAGTGAGCTACCACCTTTATGGAGAGGAATAATGTGGGACATTTTCCATATGGAAGGGATGAAGGCTTCTGACAAGGTACGGTTTATGATTATGGAGACGGGATAGGAAATGGCCTCAGCTGCTTTTTGCAGAAACTCAGCTGGGAGAAGGTCAGCTGCTAGCTTAGTGGGTTTTAGTTTTTAAGAAGAGATGTTATAAAGGATATGGGTACTGGATCGAAGGTAAATAGATGATCTGATGTAGTTGTAGTATTCTGCTGGCATGGGTAGTGGAGTGGGCTGGTTGTTTGTTTGAATTGTGTGGCCAGGGATTGTATAGTTTCTGTGAAGAAACTATTGAATGTGTTAGCAATGTTTACAGGGCACTGTTGTTTGCAAGTTGTTGGAGTGGGGGTGGTTGCCTGGCCTGGGTGCAGGAGCTTGTTTAAGCCTGCCCAGAATTTTGTGGATTATTAAGGTGTTTGTGTTGGAGGTGGAAGAAGAAGTTTTTTTTATCATTTAAGATCATTCTTTTAGTTTCATTTCTAAGTTGCCGGAAGGTTTGGTGGGAGTGTGGGTCTTTAAAGGTGCCATGTGACCCACATCTTGTTTCTAGATAGGATTTTGGATTTTGTTTCCTTAGAGAGCCATGGTGTGGTTTTGGTTTTAGTTCTAATGGACCGTACTGGAGCATGGGAATCTAGAATCTTGAGGAAGGTGGTGTTGAAGTAGATAACTGCCTCTTCAAGAGGAAGAGACTTGAGTATTGTCCAGTTGTGGGCTTTAAGTTCAGTTTGAAAAATGGAGGCGTTGAATTTATTATTGTTTCTGATTTTTTATGGTTGTAAGAAGGGGGTGATTTTCTTGAATTTGATAACATAGGTGAGTAAGTGATCACTCATGTCCTCTGGGTGAGTACCTGCTGAGTACTGGTCAGGATCTTTATTAGTAAGGATCCAGTCCAGGATGCTGTCTTTGTTTTGGGGTTTACCTAGTCTGGTAGGAGTGGATATGAGCTGAGAAAAGCCATGTAGATTTATGCTGCTAGATGGGGAGCTAGATGAGAAGGAATTCCAATCGATGTTGAAGTCACCTAACACTATGGATTCCTGGGGGTGAGTTTGAGTTAACCAATGGAGAAAGTCCTCTAAGGTTTTGTTATTATTGTTGCATGGGGGGATGTAAATACATGCTATATTTATGCTTTTATGTTTGTTTGGTTGAAGTTTTACAAGTAGAATTTCAGCATTGTTTGTTAGGAGGGGTTGTGGAGAGGCAAGGGAGATTTGTAATGTATTTTTGTAGAGTATGGCTACACCGCCACCTTTACGAGTTATTCGGTCTGCTCTTAGTATATCATACCCTGGTGGGATTATCTGTGTGTCTTCGTACTTGGTTTAAGCCAGGTTTCTGTGAGACATAGTAGGTCTGGGGAACAAGTAGCTAAAAGGGCATGTAGGTGGTGAATCTTATTGTTTACACTTCTGATGTTTAGATGACAGGTCAGAAGAGAGTTAAAGGGTCTAGAGTTTAGATTGAGAAGTGGAGGGGAGGATAGGGTGGAATTACAATTGAGTGGAGGGAAGGGCCAGGGTTGGGGTGGATATCACCATCTGTGGCTAGTCTGTGATTCAGAGTGGTAATGAATTTGAGGGCTTTGAGTAGAAGTTTGTAGTAATGTTTATCATTTGGCCTAATATTGGTAGGTTTGATAATTACATAGCGTTTGAGTTCTAACAAGGTGGGTGAGTAGGGAGTTGAGTCATGGCCTCTGTTGTTAATTATGGGTGAGGGGTTGGTTTGGTAGCCTGGGTGGTGGAAGCCTATGTAAGACCAGGTTTCATATAGGGTAGCTAGGTAAGGGACAAGTAGGAGGGGAAAAAGAGTTAGTGTGATAAGCTTCCTGGGTAGTGTCATATTCCGTTTGATCTTAGAGGGCGGTAGTGAGGTACAGGAAGTTAGTGGACAGTAGGGGGAGTGGTTTGAGGTTATAAAAGTACGAGTACTGGGGGCAGGTGGGAATAGGGGGCAGGGCGGGGAGCGGAGCGAGCACGAGCGAAGCGAGTGCTCGCTGAGCGGGGTTTACAATAAGCCACCAGAGCCCAGGTTTCAAGATGTAACTCCTGAATAATTAACTTGCAGGTGAGTAATCTCATCTAAACAAACACCAGGTTCAATGACTATGCTTTGGGAGCTTGTTTTTACAATTTTATAGCAGTTTGCCTTAGTTTGAGAGTGTGTTCTGTAGTTTAAGTGGAGTATATGCAAACAAGCTTGGATTTTTTGTTTGGGTAAGCCTAGGGAGATTTGTGCTAGTGCTGAGGACTCTTAAATAATACTTTACTTTAAAGTCTATACTAAAATGACCAGATAATGACCTGTTTTGTTTTTACAGGTTGTGGGCAAAAGTAGAGTAGTCGCTCGAAAAGGGCAAAGTTCTTTTCTGCCTTACGCTGTGCAGGGGAAGACCTGGGAGGGATAGAGAGAGCTTGATTTCAGAGGCAGTCAGAAGCAGCTGTGTAGCTTAAACAACATTAGACTACCCGAGGAAACCCCTAAACTATGTTAGTAAAATCTTCACATATCTTTACATATAGCATAAATCATTATAACACATTAGCATTTTACTGCAACAGTGCCTTATGACTGAGAGTCAAAGAATGTTGAATGTTGAATATCCTGCTTCTCAAAAATATACAGAAGGCTCTCAATTTTCACTCTAATGAACAGCTCTGCAAAGAGCTTGTCATACTAAAGTCTGGTTACCAAACACATTTAGCTATAGAGACACAACTTAGCTTTAAAGAAACAAGTAGCTACAATATTCATGCCATTCAATACTGCATTATGTAGCTATGTAGCAAAAACGAGTTACATCAGTTACTATTAAATCACACAATTCAACTTAAAGACATTTAACAGTCTATTAGGAACAATGAATAACAGCTTAATACATACCTCAGGAGGTAGAGGCCGGTAACAAGGTCCTACAGCACTAGGAATTTGAAATTAAAGGCACCAGACAAGGGTTATTTCAAACCTTTGTAACAGGGATAGAATGGGGGTGGGGGGTTTACACTAAGCCACTAGAGCCCAGGTTTCAAGATGTAACTCCTGAATAATTAACTTGCAGGTGAGTAATCTCATCTAAACAAACACCAGGTTCAATGCCTATGCTTTGGGAGCTTGTTTTTACAATTTTATAGCAGTTTGCCTTAGTTTTAGAGTGTGTTCTGTAGTTTAAGTGGAGTATATGCAAACAAGCTTGGATTTTTTGTTTGGGTAAGCCTAGGGAGATTTGTGCTAGTGCTAGTGCTAAGGACCCTTAAATAATACTTTACTTTAAAGTCTATACTAAAATGACCAGATAATGACCTGTTTTGTTTTTACAGGTTGTGGGCAAAAGTAGAGTAGTCGCTCGAAAAGGGCAAAGTTCTTTTCTGCCTTACGCTGTGCAGGGGAAGACCTGTTTTGTTTTTACAGGTTGTGGGCAAAAGTAGAGTAGTCGCTCGAAAAGGGCAAAGTTCTTTTCTGCCTTACGCTGTTTTTACAGGTTGTGGGCAAAAGTAGAGTAGTCGCTCGAAAAGGGCAAAGTTCTTTTCTGCCTTACGCTGTGCAGGGGAAGACCTGTTTTGTTTTTACAGGTTGTGGGCAAAAGTAGAGTAGTCGCTCGAAAAGGGCAAAGTTCTTTTCTGCCTTACGCTGTGCAGGGGAAAACCTGTTTTGTTTTTACAGGTTGTGGGCAAAAGTAGAGTAGTCGCTCGAAAAGGGCAAAGTTCTTTTCTGCCTTACGCTGTGCAGGGGAAGACCTGTTTTGTTTTTACAGGTTGTGGGCAAAAGTAGAGTAGTCACTCGAAAAGGGCAAACATTAAGTGACATAATGGTAAGTATGTTAACAGCAACCAGTATGAATTAAGCCATAAGGCCAACAAAACTGTTAGTTTAACAAAACATGTTAATATTAAATCATAATAATAAATAACAATAATAAACAATAATAAATAAAGAAAATAAGGGGTGGGGAGAGAGAAGAAAAACATACCATTAGTTACCTGGCAGGTAATATTACTATCAAACCACAAAAACAAAACTGTTGCAAAGTCACAAAAAGCAATGGAGGAAACAGAAAAGCTCAGTTGTACTTTTGTACCCTGCTCAAATGTACCTTCGTACCTTGTAGTAATGAGCCAAAATCCACTGGATAAAAAAAGACAAGACTTTATTCACATTAACAAGTAGAAAGCTGGTAAGCGCTTTCGTCCTGAACCACAGAACTTCATCAGACAAATAAAAACAATTAATTACATCTTATATAACATAGTTAATTGATCACATGTACATTTTAATCGCATGTAAAAAATTAAAATAATCCAAGCTACGCCCCCTTAAAGAAATACTTATAATAATGTGCAAATTCTTCTAAGACCCCAAGAACAAAAAAAAGTCACTATGTAACATATTACTAACTACCATAGATGTGTGTCAAACTTACTCATATACATATTTTCCAGTACTTTAAGTAATAAAATATCATTAAAATAAAATAAAATAATTTAATTTATATGACATAAATACTTCAAATATATTAAAATATAATAAAAAATATATACAAGCCTATAAATATCAGGTGGAATTACAGTCAAATATGTATATACAAAATGTAAAACAACTATATATCAATAATTAATTTAAAATGTATGAATAAATACATAACAAAGTTATTATCTCATTAATGCCCTAAGTCTTAAAAGGGGGCTAATGGCAATACTTTCATTCAAACCAGGCCAATTAGTAGCATCTAAAAAAGTTGCCAATACAGCTCCCTTCTCTACAAAAGTAATGACCAGGCACCCCCTCTAATATCAGTACATATACTATCTATTACAAAAAACTTAAATGAGTGCCCCTCATTCTCTGTCACATGTTTGCTTATGGCATTAGTTTCCTTTTTTATGGATTTCATATAGGTGTTCATAGATACTTTATTTAATTTTCTATCTGCCTTGCCTATATAATAACAACAGCATGAATCACAGGTTGCACAATACACCACTCTTTCTGAATTACAGTTATATTTATCTTTAATTCTAAAATTCAATTTATTAATTTGAAACACAACTCCTTCCTTTATGTATTTGCAAAAGTGGCACATACCACATTTACTCATAAATCCATTCTTTTTTGATGGTTTGAAGTAATTAAGGAATTCATGGATTATATTGGGTCTACAACACAAGTCCTGAAATTTACCTGTAACATTAATTTACATGAAATTTCATATTTAGATGTTCTATTAATTAAAGATTATAAAAATAAGAGATTTTTATCTAAGATTTACAGGAAAGCAACATACTTGAACTAATTATTACATTATAGTAGTATCCTCCCACAAAAACAAAAGAAAGCTATAGTTAAGGGGCAATTAGTTCGAGCAGCTCGGATGGTATCGAATATGGATGACTTCCTTGATGAATGTGATTGTTTGTAAAATATGTTTTTAAGAAGAGGTTATCCAATGAAATTTGTTAATGATATCATTATTGAAGTAGTAAACATGAGAGAAAGGAATTTTTATTTACCCCTGATAACTGATGATCAAGTACATGATCAAATAGTGATAGATGGATCTATCATTATGGAGGATAGAAAGGTTAGAAATTATAATATGTCCTTCATATCTAATTTTGCAATTGACAGTATTGATGTAAAGAATATTTTAGTGAAGAATTTGATCATTTTGAAACAGGAAAAGAGCTTGAGGCAATTTATAGATGGGAGCCCCATAATGGTATTTAGAAGGGGAAGGAGTCTAAAAAACTCCTTCGAAAGGCATTATAGTGGAGAAACAAAAAATAATGGATTTATGAGTAAATGTGGTATGTGCCACTTTTGCAAATACATAAAGGAAGGAGATGTGTTTCAAATTAATAAATTTAATTTTAGAATTAAAGATAAATATAACTGTAATTCAGAAAGAGTGGTGTATTGTGCAACCTGTGATTCATGCTGTCATTATTATATAAGTAAGACAGATAGAAAATTAAAACAGCATATCTATGAACACCTATATGAAATCCGTAAAGAAAAGGAAACAAATGCCCTAAGCAAACATGTGACAGAGAATGAGGGGCACTCATTTAAGTTTTTTGTAATAGATAGTATATGTACTGATATTAGAGGGGGTGCCTGGTCATTAATTTTGGAGAGAAGGAAGCTGTATTGGCAACTTTTTTAGATGCTACTAATTGGCCTGGTTTGAATGAAAGTATTGCCATTATCCCCCTTTTAAGACTTAGGGCATTAATGAGATAATAACTTTGTTATGTATTTATTCATACATTTTAAATTAATTATTGATATATAGTTGTTTTACATTTTGCATATACATATTTGACTGTAATTCCACCTGATATTTATAGGCTTGTATATATTTTTTATTTTTATTATATTTTAATATATTTGAAGTATTTATGTCATATAAATTAAATTATTTTATTTTATTGTAATGATGATATTTTATTACTTAAACTATTGGAAAATATATATATGAGTGAGTTTGACACACTTCTATGGTGGTTAGTAATATGTTACATAGTGACTTTTTTTTGTTTTTAGGGTCTTATAAGAATTTGCACATTATTATAAGTATTTCTTTAAGGGGGCATAGCTTGGATTATTTTAAATTTTTCCATGTGATTAATTAACTATGTTATATAAGATGTAATTAATTGTTTTTATTTGTCTGATGAAGTTCTGTGGTCCAGGATGAAAGCGCTTACCAGCTTTCTACTTGTTAATGTGAATAAAGTCTTGTCTTTTTTTATCCAGTGGATCTTGGCTCATTACTACGAGGTACGAAGGTACATTTGAACAGGGTATGAAAGTACAACTGAGCTTTTCTGTTTCCTCCATTGCTTTTTGTGACTAGGTAATATAGCTACACAGAGTACTACTACATACTTCTACGGGTGTGCAGTGTCAGTTGTGAGTACAGTGACTACAATTCTTCTATAGCTGATGTAGCATGTACATACCTCTCAAGCTGTTAGCATGGGTTGGTATGGGCCAAGTACTAACAAATGCAGGTACACAACTACACAGAGCAGTCTCACACAATGTGGACTTACATAACTACCAAGGTGTTATATAAACGGATTTGAAAATGTATTGCATTCCAGGTAATCATTTATCTAGTAATCATGGAACAGACAAATTAGGCAGCTGTAATTACATTACAAAAAATCATGACAGTTGAGAGGTATGCTTGTGTATATTAAGTAAACTAGACAGCCATTATGTCTTAGTTGGCAGGCATGGGAGTAGAACCCAAAAACTGTGACTACAGGGGAAATCTGCAAATAATGTAACAACTGACTGCAGCAACTTAGAACAGACATGCAATGAACACAGCCCTGCTGCAAATATTAAGAAAGATTTATTTAGAAAAACACAAAGGTGCTTAACACTTTATTGGTACTGGTGTTAATTATCTGTGAAGTCTACATACAATATCTGCCCATAAAGTGGGCTACCTCACCTGTATACCTTTTGTTCCTGGAGTGGGAGAAAAAGTGAGCATTATGTGACTGAAATTGGCCTGGAGACAGCCTTGAACCGTACTATGAGTTGATCAATACATTTTCAGGCTATTACTTTTGCATTCTACAGTTATTACAGTTTTATACTTGACTGCAACAATCTTAACATACACATACAATACATAGAGCTCTAGTGCAATTATATTATGACACCACAATCCTGCTGTACATCTTTTTGTTTACTGTTATTGGTATTGTTTATAGTTTATTGCAATGCAGTTGTAATTGTTCATTTATTGCACTACACTTCTAATTGTCCATTTATTGTCTTACAGTTTGTATTGTTTATTCTTTATTGCAATACATTTTTTATTCTTTATTGTTTATTGCACTACAGTTAGCATAATATGTCTGCACTTACCGCACTCATGGCACAACCTTGCCAGGTGCCTGTCATGGGACTGGACATTGCGAGCCCTCTCAGCTGCAGCTCTTGGGACAGAAGCACATCATTATGCATACCAGTTTTGCACAGATTCAGCTTGCATTTTAGTAAAATACTGAAAGAAATACTTGCATATGCCTGCAGCATGCCCAGCCCTCACCTCTTGGACCCAGGTGTCCAAAGTTCTCCTCTTTCTATGCTTCAGGTCATCATAATGGTGACAACACTACTCCCCAATGCAGGGGGATATCAATAGCACTGGTAAGGACCCTGGCTAACTGCTCCCAGGTCTCAGCCTTACATTCTGAGCTCTGGTAATTGCCCTGCAGCAGCCTAGGTTCATAATTGCATATCAGGAGCCCAACAAAACCCCTAGACTCCTGCACACCCCATCCCTGTGCCCCAAAGTGTGTACGCTATCCCACACCGCCTGGCATACTGACAGTTAGAAAGACTCCAAGTGTTGCAGAATTCCCACCTATTGCCCTTAATATTGGCTATTTTCCTGCCCTTACACATCATTCAGCAACATTCAAAAAAGCATTGCGGTGCTTAGCATCATGCAAAACAGTTAAACAGAGTTCAGCATTGCAAAAACTTGCACAACTGAAGCTTTAGCAAAGCTTAGCAACACGTAAGCAATAGTAGCTGTTAATCATGTTTAAGCAGTGATTAGCACCACGCAGCTCTTCCAAATGTAAAAGTTATGTTTTTAAATTACACAAAAATTTAGATTACAGTAAACAAATGGTACGTCTGCTAGGAATTTGAACCCAGGACGTACAAAGCTTTAGGCCGTCACTCTACCCATTTAGCTACTTGGATAGTAAGCAAACTACTATACCTTCACATATACTACTATGCTACCACGATATGCTACTCAAACAGGCTTAAATGGGCTTAAACATAAGCAAAAATAATTAATTACATCTGGTTTCTATTTTTAGATGTCTGGCAGGTGTCAGCTGTCTATATGTAAGCATGGCTTGGCATTACTGTGCTCAGCACTGCGCAGACATTTAAAAAAAAATTTTTTTTAAAGCTAAAAAAAGATATCATAATTAATTACATCCGGTTTCTATTTTTAGATGTCTGGCAGGTGTCAACTGTCTATGTGTAATCACAGCTTGGCATTGCTGAGCTCCGTGCCATGCCAAGCAAACGGACATTACATTAAAAAAATAAACAAACAATTCAACAAAAATTAGAAATTTAAAACACAAACTATTAATTCACAGCACATGTCAACAGCAGCAGGGAACATTACAGGGAGCTTCACCATGTATATAACATCTGATCAACCTCAACACTTCTGCCTACATGTGTTCAGTATTGCTGTTACTATGCTCTCCCTTGGCAGCACATCATGATTAATATGCATGGCTCTCTACCGAGGGGGAACCATGGACGTGTACATGGGTACATTCTGTGTAGGCTCTACACAGAGCTTACATGGATTTTATTGAATCATGGGGACAGTCTTCTAATGTCATTGGTAATGTTGTTCACTTTTATACCTTTTCTGCATTTTGGGTTAATTATATTAATTAAAGACACAAATACCAAATCGACAAAATTCCACCACCAGCAAGATAGGCCCAGGAAAGAAAAATGCAGGACAAAAAATATTTTCAATAGTTTAATAAAACACAACAGGATAGCAACAGGATTGAGCGCTTTCATATAAAAAAATATATACTTCGTCAGAATCAAATGTGGTAACACAAACACCAGATTTAAATACCCTTCTGAATGTATCACGTCATGAATTATATCATCAAAACACACATTAAATAAAACATTCTTAAAAAACAACATACTCAAACTAAAACTTGCTCTCTATTTTAAACACTCCACTTCCCAATACAATATGTGAATTAAGCCAAGCATAAAGCAGAGATAGTCTTTTTCATTTAAAACATTTTTTAAAAATGCATTGCTAGTTGAAAAATACACAATACATCAGCTACCTGCTATACATTGTAAGACTTAAGTTTTAAGACACATGCTATAGAAACATCTTCAATGAGACCAGGGGGGTTGGTGGCATTTAATCTGAACTGCCAACACAGTCCCCTTTCTTCTAACTTATCTTCCCTTGGTCCCCCTCCGAGGTCTTGTAGCACTTGTTCTAAAACAAAAAATTGAAAACTATGACCAGGGAGCTCGATAATGTGTTTAGCTAAAGCATTTTTGCTGTCCTGTTTTCTGATATCTGTTTTATGTTCATATATATTCTCTTTCATTTTCCTCTTTGTCTTATCCACATAAAAACTTCTACAAAGGTGGTATACAGCGGCATAAACCAACCCACACTGTTGCAATTGCAATAATTTTTGAATGTGATGATCATTTGGTTTAATACCAAACTGTCACTTTCCAGCATGTCATTGCAATAATTACAACAGCTGCACTTATAAGTGCCAGCCTTTTTATTGCTGCATCCATACTCACAATGGACAGATGTGTGTTCAAGAAAATTTTTGATGGTCTTGCCCATTCTAAAAACCACTGTGGGATTGTTTCCTAGTTTGTCTCCCAATTCTTTAAACAAAGAAAACATCTGCCAATTTTTAATCAAAATCCCCCTGAACCGGGAATCTTCATTGCAAAACTCAGTGACAAAGACTTTTTGAATTATAGATCCATTAACTTGTCTCTTAGAAAATCCACTAGTAGCCAAAGTGGAAGTAGAATGTATTAGAGGTACTATATCTCCCTTCACTCTTCTCTCCATAATGTTGTCACGGATCATGGCTACAGTGCCCTCAGGGTATCCCCTTTTAAGTAACATGTCCCACAGTGTCTCACACTCTTCCACAAAATGATTGTAAGAAGAAACCATTCTGGCCACTTTGATATATTGGCCTTTTATGATCCCCATTTTTTGATGGAGAGGGTGGTTACTCTCAAAATGTAACAAGTTGTTGCTATATGTAGGTTTTCTATAAATCATGCTAGCCCATTGTTCATTCTGATAGTCCTTAAAGATAGTAACATCTAAGTAATTGATGCTCTCCATCTGCATATTGTGGGTAAACCTCAGGAAAGGTGTGGAAGAATTGATAAAATCCATGAAGTCCTGAATCTCCTCTTGGGGTCTATCCCAGACGATAAAAATATCATCCAGGAAACAGAGATACAGCTTCCAAGGTTTCATCTCAAAATGTCTAAAAGGCACGTCATTCCCATTTCAGCAAAACTATGTTGGCAAATATGGGGGCACAAGATGCCCCCATAGCTACCCCCTTTCTCTGCCTGTAATACTGCCCCTCCAAAAAAACGAAGTTATATTTCAGAACCAGTTCCATGCATGACACTAAAACATTGATAGTGTCATTATTAAACTCAGTACACTCACACAAGAAATTATGGAACCATTCCAGGCTTTGTTCATGTGTTTTGATATTGAACAATGCCATCACATCCACTGTTAAAAAACACAATCCCTTGAAAATTCTAGATTTTTCATTTTGCACAAAAAGTCCCATGAGTCCTTACAAATATGTTCAAAGGGTTCCAAACACTTTTTAAGCAAAGAGTCAACATAAACCCCAAGGGGGTAGATTTTAGACTTACTAGCATTAAGAATTGGTCTCATTGGTGGGTCAGTGATGTTCTTATGAATCTTATGAATCTCGAAAATACACGGAACTACAGGGTGAGAAATGTGTAGAAACCTGTGTATTTCCGGGGTGATCTCATCCTCCTCCACTATGTCTAGCAGAAAAAATCAATGTTGCGATAAACCAAATGAATGTAACTCAGTGAGGTCTCTTCATACAAATCACAATTAGTAATGTGGCTCATCATCTTATACAACTAGTCTTCTCTGTTCATTACCACTACCCCACCTCCTTTATCAGATTTCATGACCCTTAAATGTTTATTCCTAGCAAGCTGGAAAAGCAACTTATTCTCATGGGGGTTCAAATTGCCTGTGTTGCTATAATTAGACTTGCAAAGAGGTCTGAAATTCAACTCTACCATTTTTTCAAATAGTATTAAAGGCAGGGGCAATGGTGGATTAAAGGTGCTGCTACATTTCAAGATGTTATTAATAGATTCTGTTTGAATACCCAACACAATCCCTAAATTTATTTTTCTAAGGAACAACTTCAAATCAATTAATAAACTGTCTATCTTACAATGAGCAGAAGGAACAAATAAGTCACCCTTGCTTAACAAATATGCATGTTTCTCAGTACATTTAAAGTCACTATAATTTAATAATTTAAAGTCACCTATATGGTTGAATATCAGCAAAGGTCCATCTGCAGGGTTTTCCCTTTGAAAATCAGATCTATCATCCATATAATTATATTAATTGTTCTTTTTCTATCTTTCATCCTTTTACATTGGAATTTTTACTCCTGGCCATTTTCCAGTTTTCATTACTTTCTCCTTCAATTTCCTCTGTGTCTAACAGATCAAATTTATTTTTAAATCTAACAAATGTATTTTCAAATCAACACCGCCTACTGTTCTTCTCATGATACCTCATTTTACCTCCTTTAATTTCATGTTGCAACTGCTCTTCATCTGTATTATTTTTCATCATCATGCATGTTATCATTAATATTGTCTATATTATCCATATCACAGTCCACCCAAAAATGCCATGAAGAATGTGTTTTGCAAGGGAGATTGTGGCCGTCAAGGAGTTGTGCCCCACCATTAGTCCTGTTGTTTGCTGAGGAGTCCAAGCAATTTTAGGTATGAGTAGAGCTGGAGGGATGTCCTTCTCCAGTATTTTAAGGATGGCAAGGGAAATATTGGGGGTGAGAGGAAGAGAAGAGTTGGGGGGCCATTGTTTAGAGGAGGTATTACTGTGTACGATTTCTAGTGGAAAGTGACATGCTAGTAGTGTTTCTGAAAAGTACAGGAAGGTTTCACAGATTTTAATAAATTTGGGAGCGAGATTATCATCACAGTTAGCAGTTGCTTTAGCTGTTTATTAAATTCTTCAATGGTTACATGCTGAAAAATGAAATGGATGGGCGAAAGCTTTAAAATAAGCCTCAGGATGAACACTGGTATCCACATGACTAGGGAGAGGCTATAGTTTGGTAGCCAGCACTGATGTGCAGCTGGAGTGGTGATGTCACAATGGGATGTGATGACGTGTCTGTTATTCTCAGTTTTTACTGGTTGGGACTCTTGGACTTGCCTAACAGATTGTTTAAATCTATACAATTATTTTTTTGAGTTCCCAAGTAGCCTGGTCTGCCATGCTTTAAGATAATCAGCTTTTGCTTAGGAAGTCATCTTTTTCACACTGCAAATATCCACCCAGCTTCAGTCTGCATTCAGAACTGTAAAATTCTTTGAATTAGTCTTTTAGCAGTAATGGCCTTTACCATGACAGAATTTATATAAGCTATGACTTACATCTGGCATGTCCTGCAAGTAAATTATAGCATTTATTTGGTAAGACGTTCAGAAAGAATTCCAGAGCATAGTCATTGTCCTTCTATGCTGTTACACAGATTCAGCCAACTGTTGTCAATGTGAGGGCTCATTCTTGTATTTCAGACATCTGACTGTAACAGTGGTATCTGTAATTTCTGCATCCTCTGTTTGAAAGTGGGTGGTAATAGCATAATGTTCACTAAAATGGGTGGATAAACTAAATGGGTGAGAATCTTTCT
>NC_056727.1:1172641213-1172668713 GCF_019279795.1 Protopterus annectens
TGGTGCAAAGGGTTAAGGCTTAAGAAGTAGCTCTTGGAGTAGAGGGTTTCATTCCCTTAGCCCTCATATCCCTACTGTGTGACTCTGAGCAAGTCACCTAACCAGACATTGCCCCCAGGTCACCCTTTAAAGGGATGATGTATCTAGTGGATCTATCTGGTTAACAAATGGATGTTGTTATTATTATTACTCTGTTAAAGTAACCTAAGTAATTGAGTTGATATTAGCATGTGTGGATATTTAAGGAATGAATCCACATGGAGGGTAGAAGGAAAGCGCGGATGTACTGTGCATTTATGATTAATCAGTTTGTTTCAGGTTAGAATTATTGGAACTATTTACAATTGAGGTAATGCTAGCATAGCTGGGGAATGGTGGATGTATATGTTTAGGACCAGACAGGCATGCATTGCATTTAAGTCCCACAGAACTTAAATTTTGTCAGAGAAACAAGCTGAATATTGCCTATCCATTCAGAGGGAGGGTAAGTAATCAAGGGAAATGCAAATGAACTCAGACAAGACAACGTTCAAAGAGTTATTAATAGTTAAGGCATACTGAAGTAAGGGACGAAATGATGGTAAACACACATTTTGGGAAAATAAGCAATTCAAGACATAGCAGTTAAATAGGGGGTTATAAATAGCCAAATAGCAAGCCACATGGCTGCTCACCTTAATTGCAGACGACTCAAGGGTCACCCTACTCTATGCCAGTTGATAGTGTTCAAGAACAAATTAAGTCCTATGTAACTGCCAAGTTAAAATGCATATCAGCTATGCCACAGCAGCACTTAAAAGGGACAATTCAGCTAAATTCTGAACTGAACATGCCACAGGATACAGGATGGGTCATCTTAAGCATGTCATTAAAAAGTAATTTACAGTGAAGGCAGAAAACATTAGTAAGTACCAGGGCTGTCTAGAGACATTACCTTTTACACTTGTAAGGAAGGAAGTATAAAGCATCTGATGGGACTGTTAATCCTGACCTGCTGTTTACTGTTTTCTCACAATGGGGGTTCTAGGTGACTGCTTACAATGTAGAAGAGACATAGACCTGTGGTTGCTCTATCCAAAGAAAACAGTGTGTCATAAATGAATGAACATCCTGCAACAAACATCACTGAACTGAAAAAAAATCACAAAACTGCTCTGTGTCAGTAATTTTATAAGCTATTTAGACAGACTTCAAATGAAAAACAAACATAACCTGTTGCAAAACAGAACTGTGTCCCTAATACAACCAATATTATTAGATAAGCACAAGCAACTGTTGTAATGTGATAGTGACATAGCTATAGCACTTTTAATTATAGTCTTCTCCTGCAAGCCTGTGTTACAGTTTAAATTGCCCTACTTAGAGAGCTTCTGTTTTGTCACTTTTACCACATTATACATCCTGACAGGAAATTCTACAAAACAAATGACAGCTCTATGCTACTCTCATAGAATATCTGACATCAGAGTTTATAGATCTAGGCCAAAACCAAAGCAAAGAGCAAAGTATCACCCAGTGAGTAAGCCACAAATTTTTCCTAGTGCAGTAAGTAATTACAATGCCCATTCCAACATTCCTAACCATGACTGCAGACACTCTTACTAGGATTATCCACAGTCATCATTACAGTTCTCAGACAGTAAAGCCTTAGAGATTTTGCCACGATGCTTCTTTCTGTGTTTGCAGACTATTTACTCCTGCACAGCTAATCGCTTCAGATATTCCCTTAGTTTCTTTTCAGAAGTACTTCTACTCCTGTCGACCACATCTAGCACATACTGCTTTGGTAAATGTTACTGCTACCTTCTAGCTCCTTGCTGATTTATTTTTTATATTATTGGGCAGTCCTTCTGCCTATTAGGTAAATAGTCACAGAGATGCCTGATTCTCATCCAGCTTAACACCATACCAATCCAACATCTCATTCCTTACTTGACTTTTATAAATGTTTCCTCAAGCACAGGCAACCTTCCTCATATATCTTCTTCCAGTATCTCATTTAGTCAACAGCAGCTCTGTGACAATCCTGCCACTAATTCCCACAATGCTTTGGTGCATCCTGAAGTTTTGTCAACAAAATCATAATATAATTATACTATAAATAAAGGTCAGCATTCTCTGGATTATAAATACCATTAAATGTATATAAACAACAATTCATCAGATAGCACAAAGAAGCTCTATCAAGTTACAAGGCAATGACAGAAAGATGAAGAAGATAATCATATGCCATTCGTTAGGGATGCCAGCAACAATCTGCTCACCATTACACAGGACATCAAGGGCAGATAGAAGGAATGCTTCAAAACACTGAAGAATGAGAAAACCTCACAGAAACTATACTGCCCCATACGTAGCCTATAATGGAAGATGGACAAGAACCTGTCATATAAAGTCCCCTAAGGAAAATGAAGTCAGAGAAAGTGTCAGTCTCAGATAAAGTCACTGCAGCTATGATCAATGTGTAGGACATGTTAGGGAAGAGATGGCTTCTGAAGGTACTCAGTACAATGAGAGAGGTGCACCCCAGATTACTTGAAAATAAACATTCAAGTGCCAGTGTACAAGAACAGAGGAGATATTCATAACTATGAGCAGTACAGAGGTATCAAACTCCTGTCACACTGCATGAAAGTGCTAGAGAGGGTGAATGACAAATTAATTCTCAGAGTAATAGAAAATAATACAGAAGAGAAGCAGTTCTGGGTCAGATCAGGATACAGAATGACACACTCGGTGTTTGCAATGAAACAGATAGTGAAGAAGAAGAAGCTGTAGATAAAGACAGAGACCAACTAGACATTCCTACAGCATGAGAAAGCATATGACAAGATTCAGAATATGTAGAACTAACTGTTAAGCTGTGCTTCAGAGCTATAAAAAGGTACAAATTCAACAAAAGCTAGGCACAGCACCACGGCAGAACACTTCCAAATTACCATGGTAATAACCATCATGGTCTGATGAAGCAATTTGTGACATTGTGAAAGCACTTACCTTGTTATTAAAAAAGTTTTTATTTTTTTGGTCTATTCTATTTGAAGTGCATTTGGAAGTGTCCTGCCGTTGTGTTGTGCCTAGCTATTGTTGAATATGACAAGATCACAACACAGATGGTTTCAGCAGTCCTGCAATGACTCAAAGTCCTGGCGGGGGGGGGGGACATTTCTAGGGAAGGGTGTCTGAATGAGGAAGTCAAAGTAGAATCAGGGGTTTGCAGCTAAATGGGCCAAAGATTCAGGGGTAGTGTGTAAAACAAGAAAAACAAAGCAGCTGCAAAGTAAGGTGTACAAAACAATAGGGCAACCAGTACTGCAGTATGGCATGGAAATCTGGACAGTTAAGATAGAACCGTTGAAGAAGCATGAGGTGATGGAAATGAAGACAAATTATCCCTAATTAAAAAGAGGGTCAAGAAGAACATATTATGCTGCTTCAGTCATATATGCAGAGAAGCAAAATACAATTTGGGGAAGGACATTTGGTTTAGACAGAAAGAAGTTAAGAGCAGACAAGGGCATCCAGCCAAGAGATGGGTGGGTTACATGAGAGAAGATCTACAGCAACAGTAGAGCATGAAAGTGAAAGAAAGTAGGAAAGTGGCTCTGAATCGAACACTGGCAAAATCTGATGTGCCACCCTGACCTCATGTAAAAATGATTTATAAATGGCAAAATTACATTCTACAAAATGATCTCTGTAAAAATATTATTAAAATAGCAAAAATATTCTTAATTTCTGTCTCAGTCTTTTTTTGTTCTTCTTTTGGCTTTTCCCGGTTAGGGGTCACCACAGTGGAACTCCAGTCCGCTAATGATTGGCAGTAGATTTTTATGGTGTCAAGGTGCCAGCCCAACACCCAACCTTCAACAAAGGCACACCCATTCATGCATGTCTTTTGAACACCACTCGACCATGGGGAGGACATGCAGACTCCACACAGAAGGCCCTCCAGCTGAGAACCGAACAGGAGAACCTCTTGCTGTGAGGTGACAACGCTACCACTGCACCATCGTGGCTTATCAATTTTTGTCTCAGTCTAAATATCACAAATGTTATTTTTAATTATAAAATAAACAGATTAAAATGGCTCATGAAAGTATGTGCTACACACCTTGTTTAGTGTAATTTTTATGTCTTATAAACTTTTCTTTGATATGATGGCATATATTTTTCATGACCCATTTAGTTTTTAAAATATTAATAAAAATATAGGAATAATGCTTAGCTCTTATGCTTCATAAATAGCTACAGAAGCAACATGTAATGTCTCAAAATGGGTTACATTCATATCAACAAACGGCCAAAATGCTGAACAACATTGCATTGACAACAAAAGGTCAAAACTCAGTTTGTTGACAACATCACGTAACAGCAAAAATTGGGGATTAGTTCTTTCCCCACTGTAGTAGTGTGATCTGAAAACTGGTATATATAATTAGCAGGGGGGGAGGGGCTTGTTCTCTGCATAGAACATTAGTCAAGTTTTTTTGCAATGTGAGTTTCAACCTTTTGTGGTCAACGTAATGCCATTCAGCGTTTTGGCCATTAACATTATGAATGTATTCCTTCAAAATATATGACGTACACACAAAGTATCAGTGAACGTTGCGTTTAAAAATGTAACATTTCATATGATGCCCTATACGTTCTTGTAATCCCCTTTGCTTGTGAAATAATCCAAAAACGAAATGATTAATATTTTCATAAGTAGACCAGCAGAACAATACATATTATATGAAGTGCCAAAGCAGTTTACTTATGGTGACAGCCATCATGTTATGTCATAAAATCTATTAAAAGTTGCTCAGTTTACTTTAGTTTAGAAATGCACATACCTTCTATATGTTTACAATGTTATGGCTTCATCAGCAGTACAATAAAAATTAAATGATTCAGTGACAATTAAAGAAAATGTACTTTGATATCCCACCTACCAGAACAGAATCATGAGATACACATATTTCAAAGGGTCTATATAAGAAGAGCGAAGTTACGGAACAGCAAATTTTTTTCCCAGGGAAAAAAATTGTTGGCCGTTCTTGGGACCTTGCTGTTTTCTCCACTGTGGTGCGATCTCGGAGTTGGCATATTTAAATAGGGGGATGTGTAGGGGCAAAGCTCCCCCCCCCAACTTTATTTTGTCTTTATAATTTTTTTTTTTGGAACAGCGATTTTTTTTCCCTGGGAAAAATTGCTGTTCCGTAACTTTGCTGTTTTCAGACTTCGGGTTTTACATGTCGACGAAAGAGCATTTGCTCTTTTGTCGTTTCGTTCTTCTAATATAGACCCTGTTTCAAATAGGGTGTATTTACATGCTGGACACAATACTATAGTAAAGTATCAAGTCCCTTAAATGATTTAGCGTCTTACAATTTTGATTTGGGATATGTTAAAGGGCAAATATGAGTAATGCTAGAGAGTTTCCAAGCAGACAAATTATTCAGATTGGTTTCAATTTCTTAGTATATGCAGTTTGCAAGGCAAAAAGCCTTTTGATTGGGACCTGAATCAACTTTTTAAATGAAGAGAGGACTCAAAGTGCTAAAACTGATACAAAATAAACATTTAAGTTACACTTTATCACACTTAAACATTCTGTGCTTCAGCCAGAAATCCTTTACTCGGCATTTTCATATACCATTTAAACAAAATTGCTACACTTTTTGTTCGACCCCTTAAAAAACAAGATTGATTTGTTATTTTCCTTTTAATGTCACCCACTAAAACTGATTTAAAACTAAAAAATGTCCTTTTTTATCATAAATATATTGCATTTTAAAGTTAGTTTCAGCAAAAAGTTTAGACCTTATAAACCATAAGAATTTAGTTTAGAATGTCACTGTATTTCATTTAGCTAAACTAAATTATCCGAACCATCCCTCATGTTTAAGAACACTCCTTTGTCTTGTATGTTTGGTACTGTACATGCAAATGTTTCCCAGTTCATTTATTTTCATTCAGTTATTTGCATCTTATTAGGAAATGTCCTATAGTTTTCCTTATTTAAAAGGCATAATTGTTCAAATATTGTACTCTCTCTCTCTCTCTCTCTTACCCCCACTCCCCACTCTCTCTGTATATATATATATATATATATATATATATATATATATATATATATATATATATAGGTCTAATTTAAAATAATGAAACACCAAAATGTCAAAGTGAATAACGACAACTAAACATATTAAAAAAAAAAAAACAGCATAATTCGCATCATCCAAGAAATAATCTCTGAACATGTAACCATAACACAATCTTTTTTTTTTTTGGGGGGGGTAAGCTGGAAATTGGTGGATGCAAACAAACATAAACAATATGGCAGAGCAAAAAAAAATCACTACTGGAGGCTGTACCTCCAGTGAATATGGTCACCATAAAGTTTTAAATTTGGAAATATAGGAAGAGAATGGGAGAGTGATGTTAGGGGTAACCACAACTTTAAAAACATGTATGTGCAACAGGCTATTCTCACTACCAGTAGTCATGGTGTTGTGCATTGTCACCTTCAGATGCACCCTGTCATCTGACCATGCGTAACATTTCATATCCTTCATGACACTGAAATTATACACTGCTATTGTGTGGCTAGAGTCACCATGCAGGAGCTGGTTGAGAAGGGTCACCCTCATCTGGAGGCCCATGAGAATCATGGAATACCTCTCCCAATGGATACCAATGTATGTCTAGCTTTGAGAATACTAGCTACTCTGATCAGTGACCAACAGGGAGCACAGTGGGGGTATTCTAGGCATCTGCCAAGGGTTCTCCAGTATGTGGGAGACTATATGTGGTTTCCTAATACTACATAGGAGGAGAGAGCCAACAACATGTGAGATGTTTATGATCTAGCCCATTCTTATGATGTACTGGTGGTCACAGACTAAACTCCTTTAAAATAAAAGTGCTACTGGATGACATGAGAAGAGGGTACATTAAACATAAAGGTTATGACTCCATCAACTGTCAGTTGGTCTGTAATGAACAGGGTATAATTTACAATGTGTCTGCAGAGCACGAAGCAGTACCCATGACTCCCACACTTTCCCATGGGTGACCTATATCAGTGGTCTGTGAGGGCCATTTTCCCATGGTTCCCTTATTGTCAAAGGCATATATGTCCTATAGCCATAGTTAGCAACAGCAGCCAGAAATCCAGAGACTGTGGCAGACAATGGCTACAACCATTCCCTGTCACAAACCCAGATCATGGCTGAGCACGTATTTGGCCTAGTGAATTCAAGTTTTTACTGTCTGGATGTATATGGAGATCAGGTACAAGCTGCCCACATAAAAATTTACAAAGTGCAGGGCACAGTTAGCATAATTTGCACAAGTGGGGTAGGTAAAAACAGTGTGTAATCTCTTTAGCATGGAAATGTGTATGTGTTTTCTGTTCCATCCATAATAAACTTGTGCAGCATGTGTGTGATGTGGGTTGGGTTTGGGCCTAAGGTAAACTGTTTTGGGAAGAAGCACTGCCAGTGTGCGTGTGTGTGTGTGTGTGTGTGTGTGTGTGTGTGTGTGTGTGTGTGTGTGTGTGTGTCTTTGGGGGGGTCACAGGTAGTAACAAGCACTTGTATCAAGGTATGCTTGATTGTTGAAAGTGAGTAATGTGCCACACTGGGCATGTCCATGGTATGAGCTGTACAGCACTGTGGATGTCCATTTGTGACCTTACACGCCTCCACACAAGAGGTCAGAGTGGAATTGGTGGTCTGCATGTTATAGACATCAGCTTCCCATGCCTACAACAGCAGTTCACATTGGAGGAAGAGGTGGAAAAGTCACTTGACATATGCCTGGTAAACATCCTATGAGCATATGAGTTTCTTAATTATGCAAGCTGCTAACAAAACCTGTTTAGGATATCACTCACATATTAGACATGCAGTCCCACAGATCTTCTTATAGGTTCATAGGTTCATAGGTTCATACTAGGCTATCTGCCCTAGGGCATTTATAAGCCTAGCCAGAATGTGTTTGGCTTTCGCCACCCATTTTAAATTTATTTTGCTATGCCTTTTTTCGAGGTTAGTATACTGTGCCTCTGTCTAACAGTGACACAGAAGTGATACCCGGGGTAAACCTACGATCTCCCATCCACTCATCAAGACTCCTCTTGAAGAGAGTCAATGAGGGACTCTGCCTAACCTGGACTGGGATTTTATTCCAGAGTGAAGGGAGCCTCTGGGTTATGAATCTGTCCCTCCAGCATGTCCTATTTATTTCAGTGCTGAGGTTCAAGTCTCTCGAGCGCATAGCTCGATGGGATTTGGATTTTCTGAGGTGCATCATGTCCATTAATTCCGGGTTGGACATGGCTTTATAGGTCAGGCACAGATCGCCTCTGAACAGGCGGTATGCCACAGAGTAGAGCTGGAGTTTCTTTAACCGGGCAGCATATGGCATCTGTTTGAGCCCTTTGATCCTCTTGGTGAGGTACTTTTGGGGTCTTTCCAGTTGCTGCAGGTGTCTGGTAAGGTACATCCCAAAAGGGGCATTGTACTCAATTATGGGCCTGATGAGGGATGAGTAAAGAGGCACGATGACCTCCCCTGATCTAGATGTAAATCCCTTCATGATTAGTTGGGCTATATAAAATGTTTTTCTAACCACTTTGGCCACGTGGTTGTCAAATGAGAGATTGCTATCAACTTGGGTCCCCAGGTCCCTAATTACTTCTTCTGTACTTAATGGATTACCACCTATGTGGTAATTTGTGGGCACTTTGTTTTTGCCAAAGGGATGACTATACACTTTTGGCATTTAGCTTGAGGCCATGGCTCTGGCACCAGTTGTCTGTTTCTATGAGGCCCTTTTGGAGGACGCTTGTGTCGGCTGGAGAGTCGATTATGGCGCCCAGTTTGCAGTCATCTGCGAACTTGGTCAGCCACAGTCCTTCTGTGTTGGCCTGTACCTCCGAGAAATATATACCGAACAAGAGAGGTCCCAGGACTGAGCCTTGTGGGACACCACTTGTAACTGGTTTAGAGTCTGACATGGCTCCAGCAATTCTAACCATGTGGGTTCTGTCCTTGAGCCAGTTTGCAATCCATCTTGTGACATAGGGGTTTATATTTAAGCTGGTGAGCTTATCTATAATGCCCGAGTGGGGTATTGTATCAAAGGCTTTTGCGAGGTCCAGGTAGGCTGTGTGGACCACCTTCCCCTCGTCAATGGCCTTGGTGACTGTTTCAAAGAAATCAACCAGGTTTAAGAGGCAGGATCTGCCCTTAACAAAGCCGAACTGGGTAGGATCCAGTGTCTGTAGGTCCCCAATATCTTTATTTATGAGGTCCATGATGATCCTTTCCATAGCTTTGCAGACCAAGCTAGTCAGGCTTATGGAGTGATAGTTTCCAGGATCTGTTGAGGCACCACCTTTATGGAGAGGGACCACTGTTACTGTACGCCACTCTTTGGGCACATATCCTGTAGCAAGGCTGAGATTGAACAGTAGTTTTATGTTTGGGTTTAGCTCTTCTTGGAGTTCATGTAGGATGCAGCCCGGGACACCGTCTTGTCCCATTGATGCTGTGTTTTTTGCTTTGGAGAGGGCAGCTCTTACCTGAGCATCTGAGATGTCAGGGGGGCAGCACTGTGCTGGGATAGATATTTGCCCTTTTGGTGGGCAGAAGAGGGGAAGAAGTTTGCGCTGAACCTGTCAGCTAGGATGTTGGCAATGTTTGTGGGTTCAGTGTATTTTTTGTCATTTTGGACTAATTCTGAGCATATCTGGGAATTACCACCCAGGTTCCTAACATAACTAAAGAAAGCCTTGTGATTATCCTTAGTGTCCTGTGCAATTTTTCTCTCGAAGCTGGCCTTAGACAATTTTATGAGTGCCCGTAGTTTTTTGCTAATACTGATCAGTGATGCCTTCCCTTTTTGGGATTTTGCTCTATCATTTAGTAGCTTCCTCCTTCTGTTGTATAGTTTGTTTATGGCTGGGGTCCACCAGACAGGACATCTGCCTTTGGAGGACTGGGTCTTGGTTTTATTTGGGATCGCATGATCCATGCATTCCTGAAGGTGTTCATAGAATGCGTTTATGCGTTTCTTGCACACCCTGTAGGACAAGTATCCTCTCTGCATGAATGAGGAGTTGCTAGCCAGTGATTTTATGATTCCCCCGCACATGCCCTGTGTTGCAGATGTTCAGACAGCTAGTATGGAAGGTAATGGTACCCATGTCATCTACATCCTCAAGCATGCTGTACCCCCCTGTCCTTCTTATGCCCAGTGGAGCTTGTAGCAGTCAATGAGGCCCATGCTACAGGAGGAGACATACTTCCTGGCTAGATCTGTCAATGGCAACCTGCCTTACATTTTCAATCTATGTATTAGGGGTGGGTTTTACAAGAACAGACGCCATGTCCACTGACTAGATAGGTGTTATGGATTCTGCTTTCCCTCTGTCCAACATGGACACTCTGTCCCCAGACTGTACACCTCCCCAGTTCACAGCCATCATTGTCTAAGTCAAAGCCTTCTATGACATCAGGCAATTATATATCCATGGTGAAAGAGCTGGATAGGATGTGATCTATGAAGACATGAAATGAAAATATCCACAATAAGTAAGAGCCATCACCATTACTTTATTCACAGTGAAGAAAATGATAAGTATGGCTAACAGTGGTGGAATGTAATATGAAGTATCTTACCTTGTGCAGGATCTCTTCTTATATGTAGCCCTGGTGTTCCTATACAACAAAGGAAACTTCTTTTAGTGATATACAGTATACTACAAAGTTCAGCAGTGTGCATTCTGAATAACACCACTGATACACGCCTGAAGATTCTAGAAGTACACAGCAGTTCTGTACCTGGTCCAGTATCCCACCATTGAATATAGAAGTTTCTGATATCCCATGCAGACAGACAAGGAACTCCTTTGTGCTTCTGCCAAAGGACCACTTCCTGTTGCCCTAACTTTGGGCATCACAGATCATGGTGGTGGCCCAGCATCTGGCCTGCTGGTACTCCCTGCCCTACCACCCAGCAGCATTAACATTATTAGCTGCATCTAAGCAGGCATGGTCTCTGCAGGGCTAGTCTTCTGGCTGAGCATCTGTCAGTCATGGAAACAGAGGGCTTGCTGCAAAATCTCATTCTCTGAGTGAGAGAACTTGACTTTTTGAAACTTCCCTTTGCCAGGCATTAAGCTGTATGGGGAAAGAATAAATAGGTTCATAGGTTGGTACTGGGCTATCTGCCCGAAGGCATATATTAGCCCAGCCACGTTGTGTGGTATCCACTGCCCCTTTAGTAGTTCCCTAGACCCTTGTACTAGCCGCTAGTACCCTTGGCCCCTATCTAGTAGTGCTGTTGGTGTGATCCCTGGTGTGAACTTTCTGTTACCCATCCACTCATCAAGGTTCCTCTTGAAGAGTGATAGTGAGGGGCTCTGTCTTATGTAGATCGGGACCCTGTTCCATAGTAAGGGAAGTCTCTGCAAAGGGAATCTATCCCTCCAGCATGTTCTATTCATTGTTGTGTTGAGGTTTATATCCCTAGAGCATGTAGCTTGAGTAGATTTGGTTTTGCTAAGATGGAGCATGTTCAACAATTCTGAGTTGGACATGTCTCTGTACGTTAGACAGAGATCACCTCTGAGAAAGCGGTATGCAACAGAGAACAGTCTTAGCTTTTTCAATCGTGCTGCATAGGGCAACTGTTTGAAGCCAGTAATCCTCTTGGTTAGGTACCTTTGTGGTCTCTCCAGCTGCTGGAGATGTCTAGCCAGGTACATTCCAATTGGTGCATTGTACTCAATAATGGGTCTGATGAGGGAAGAGTAGAGGGGTACCATTACATCCTTAGATCTTGATGCGAACACTTTTGTGATCAGATGGGTCACATAGAAGGATTTTCTAACCACTTTGGCAACATGGTTATCAAAGGAAAGCTGACTATCTACTTGGGTCCCTAGATCCCTTATTTCTTCTTCAGATTTCAGGGGATTACCTCCTATGTTGTAGTTTGCGGGTACTCTGTTTTTCCAAAGGGGATTACTACGCATTTTTTTGCATTTAGCTTGAGACCATGGCTTTGACACCATGCATCAGTCTCATTTAGGCCCTTCTGGAGGATCTCCATGTCGGCTGGAGACTCTATTATAGCACCCAGTTTGCAGTCGTCTGCAAACTTAGTCAGCCACAGCCCTTCCATGCTTGCCTGTACTTCTGAGAAGTATATGCCAAACAGGAGGGGCCCCAGGACAGAGCCCTGAGGCACACCACTCGTTACTGGTCTGGATTCGGACATAGATCTCACTACTCTTACTTTATGGGATCTGTCTGAGAGCCAGTTTGTGATCCATCTTGTGACGTAAGGGTTTATGCCCAGGCTGGTGAGCTTATCAATAATACCTGAATGGGGAAGGGTGTCAAATGCTTTAACAAGGTCAAGGTAAGCCGTGTGTACCTCCTTTCCCTTATCTATAGCCTGGGTAACTGTCTCAAAGAAATCCACCAGGTTCAGGAGGCATGATCTGCCCTTGACGAAGCCGAACTGTGTGGGGTCCAGCGACTGGAGGTTTCCAATCTCTCCATTTATGAGTTCCATAATGATTCGCTCCATAGCCTTACAGATCAGACTGGTCAGGCTTATTGGTCGGTAGTTCCCAGGGTCAGTTGTGGCCCCACCCTTGTGTAGCAGGACCACCATTGCCGTGCGCCATTCTATGGGCACATATCCTGTGGAGAGGCTGAGACTGAACAGGGTATTAAGATGCGGGGTTAATTCCTTTTGGAGCTCTCATATGACACAGCCTGGGACACCATCTGGTCCCATGGAGGAAATGTTTTTAGCTTTAGATAGAGCCTTGTTAACCAATGTATCAGTAATAATTGAACTTACACAATCCCCTAGAATGGTAATAGGCCTGTAGGTGGTGGGGGGGGGGGGATTTGCACTGAACCTGTCAGCCAAGATGTTGGCAATGTCAGAAGGGTCAGTGTATTTTGTTCCATTTTGTACTAGCTCAGAACAGACCTGAGCATTGCCATTTAGGTTTTTGACGTAGCCATAGAAGGCCTTGTGGTTATCCTTGGCATCCTTGGCAACTTTCTTTTCAAAATTGGCTTTAGTTGACTTGATGAGGGCCCTCAATTTCTTACTAATGCTGATCAGGGATGATTTTTCTACTTGAGATTTGGCCTTTTTTTGTATAAGTCTCCTCCTTTTATTGTAAAGTTTGCTTATGGCCGGGGTCCACCAGACTGGTTTCTTCTTGCTTGAGGAAGGAGTTTGGTTTTATTTGGGATAGCACGGTCCATGCAATCCTGAAGATGCATATAGAGTGCCTTGGTGTAGGATTCCGCATCCTGGATATCATTATCCTTCTGCAAGGGAATAGTGAAGCTTTCCACGCAAGTAGTTTGAAGTTTGCTTTGGAAAGGTTTTTGACTATGGTTTCTTTGATTGGGGGAGGTGGAGGAGTGAGGATGTCCAGGGTTATCAGTTTGTGGTTGGATGTGACCAAGGAGGGGGTGATAATGGGTGTGGTACAATGGGCGCCCATATTTGTGATGATTAAATCCAATATGTTGTCCCCTCTAGTGGGGGAACATACTAGTTGTTCAAGGGCATTTGAATTTATAAATTCTATGAATCGCTGAGCATAGGAGTTGCAACATTGGTAGTTCGCCCAGTCTATACCAGGGTAGTTGAAATCACCCATGATTATGGTGTTGGGTAGGACCTTTATATTTTCCAATGTCTCAAGGAATGCAGAGTGAGCATCTTGGGACATGGTGGGCGATCTATAACCAGCTACGACTTGAAATGTGGTTTTGCCTGCTGATAGTTGCGCATGGATGATCTCTGGGGCATCATGCTGCGCTACTAACCTGGAGATATGGGTATCCTTGTTGAATATGGATACACCTCTGCCCTTTGTACTGCGATCTGGTAACTGAGGCCGGAAGGTATGATATGAATTGTAACCTGGTAGTGCTGGGGTGCTCTCTTGCGCCTTGAACCAGGTTTCCATCACTGCACAAACATCAATTTTCTCCATGCTGAGGAGATCCTCGAGTGTGTGCATTTTGAGGTTGAGACTTCTGGCGTTGAGTAGTATTACCCTTAGTTTTTGGTTACCTGTGCTGGTTACGGTGGTTGGTTTGTCCTTTGAGCCTTGCCTAAAAAAGGCACTATGGGGACAGCAAGAGCCTTGGCTAGTATTCGAAAACCTATGGGTGACAAGTGCAACCCATCTCTGGCAAAACAGCGAGGCTTGTCTATCATGTCATCCCAGGCAGACAGACACTGGATCCCCTTAGAATGACACCAGAAGCTTAGCCAATTGTTGAAATTGATCATTTTGTCTTTGTATTGTGGTATCATTCTAGGTGAAGGTAGCATGCTACTCAAGGTCAGGGTCATACCAGCTTGGGCTACATGATCAGAGAGCCCCTCAATGTCTCTTTTCATGTAGCCCAGGGAGGTACGTCTTAGATAATTCACACCAACATGTACAATGACAGCGTCATACTTGTACTTGTTCTGGAGTGACCTAAGTGCCTGTGTTATGTGGCGGATCCGAGCACCCGAGAGGCACCTGACAGTAACCTTCTCTTTGTTCAGCCTGGTGAGTGGAACATGCATGTGCCTTACTATAGAGCCTCCTATTACTAGCGTGTTAGGTATGATGTTTTGCCTTAAGGGCTGTTGTGAGGCACACTGCTGAGGTGAATTATGTGTTTTCTATGTGTTATATGTGAGAATATGGATACAGTTATTAAATTACATAATATATAGCCAACTACTATGGTGATGCTAGATGTCTGTAAATAAAATATTGTCAGACACACACTGGTATAGCAAAACTACCATAGTACCATAGCATTCCCTCTACCCATCTTCCAGTAAGGTAACAATGTAGCCATTAATCATGCTATGCTTAACCTGCACTTCAGTTTAACCAACAAAGGATTTTCCCCAGGCATTCCTGTCACCTGTTTAATGTTTGATACTTGCCCATTGGTGACCAGGCATTTGGCATGTCATTCACTGCATGGGATTCTATGGACGGGTGCCCATTATATGTATCTTTACAGATACAGATCATATTCAACAAAACAATATCTGCACAGGGTTAGAATATCTGCAAGCAGTGTAGGGGGTTCCTCAACTAATGGTGGATAGCAAATCAAATTGCTTCAGTTGCATTTACTGCCATGCAGACATGAGCAGATTTTTTATACTCAGATCTAAGATACTGTGCAGTGTCTTTGCAATGCAGCTAGCCACAATCATGAACATTACATATAATAAGGCCTTAACAATCCTCTCCACTAAACATTATGTACAGTAAGTATCAAGTTCCTCTCCATAGAAAAGCTATTCTCACAATATAAGTCCAGCATACATATCAATTAACTTCATGATTGCATGTACAATAAGCATGCAGTACTTATAATATGACAATTAATCACAAACCTGAACACACCCTCAAATAGCAACAGCAGCATACAATGCTCCTGAGAACTGATATCTTGTTCTAAGTTTCACAACAGTAGTACACGACAATTCTAAAACTATTTCTTTGCACCTTCAATGCAAAATTACTCCTTCACTTCCAGTGCATTCACCCAGGATAACTCCCCTTTTGATTAGTGTACCTGCTCTGATAGCACTTCTTACTGAAGCAGCAGTTTACAAATGGTCCCACTACATTAAAACCTTACACTGTATGCACAGCACATAGTAAACCAAGTTCATTTATGGAATATAATCAGTGTTTTGTTTCTGCAGTTCCATGGAAAATGGCTTCCTTTTTATACATCCTCCTGTCTGTTGCCCTTTGTATTCTTCTGGTTCAACCTTTCACTTCGTCTCACCCCATTATCGCCAAAATCACCTCCGTTGCCTTGGATGTCCTGTTAAGAAAGGATTTATCACAAAATATGTACAAATCACAAATCTTTAGAAAGAAAACATAATCTAACTCTTTTTTACATTTTAGTAGCTCTCACCCCCTGCATGTGAAAAGGGGCATAGTTAATGGTGAGAGCTGCTAGAATGATTTCTTTGGAACATGATTTCATCAATGAATGTGAGACACTGAGGGACATGTTTATCAAAAGAGATTACCCTATGACACTAGTGGATGAAATTTTATTTGAAGTTAGAAATAAGAAATATAATGGTTGGTTTAAACCTATTTTGAATGTTACGTCAGTTATTCCATCACTGATTTGTGATGATCTTGACATTAGAATGACACAAGAACTCTTTAGTGATTCAGTACTAGTCAATAATGGTGAGCCTGAGCCATTTTCTCTAGATTCCTACTTTTTGAAGGATATCATAGAGAATTTTTGGTTTATGTTGATGGAAGACCCTGCTATTCTTTCTAAAATACCAGAGAAATTGAATATAGTTTTTAGAAGAGGTAGGAATTTGAAAAACATCTTGGAGAATAAGTTACAACTCCCTCCTCTTTTTTCTGGTATGTGGAATGTGGGAAATGTAATTTTTGTAAATTTATGGCGGTTACGAAGACATTTTCCATTAACAATGGTACATTTAAAATAAGGGAGAAATTTAACTGTAACAGTGTTGGTGTTGTTTATGTCACACAGTGTCAGAAATACCCGGGTTTCTATATTGGTAAAACTGAGAGGCATTTCAGACAGAGAGTGTATGAGCATCAATACAGCATCATTACTTGTTGAATACTTTTGTGTACACGGGTCTTAATGATATTTGTTGGTATAAAATATGTTTTGAAAATGAAATCACTAGAAAGATGAGGGCATAAAATGTATATATATATATATATATATATATATATATATATATATATATATATATATATGTGTGTGTGTGTGTGTGTATAAATACATATGTATATATTATTTATTTAATGTATGTTTGAAATATTTTTTAAGTGTATGCTGATTATTTATTGCATTTAAAATAGAACTGTTGATATATATTGTTTTAACAAATGTTTTTAGGGTGTTTTGTATCTTTAATTGGTTAAAAGGGTTATGACATCATGGAGGGAGTATTCTATATATTTGAACATTTGTAAATGAGATTTTGTCTGATGAAGTTCACTTATTTATAGTGTTTGAAAGCACCTACATAAAACGTTTTTGTGGAGTATACCCTTGCCTTTGTTGTTTGAGTTTGTTTGTGTTTTAGGTTTTTATAATTTAAGAACAACAAAGGGGGCTTCAAGCCCAGATCACGGTGAAGGAAACGGAGTATGCAATCAAGACCCTTAGACTTGTTAAAGCTGTGGGGTACAATGCCCTTCCCGCTGACGCTTATACATTTCATCCATTACATGAAACATTCTTCCTCGAAACTATTTGTATTTCTCATTCAGACACCCCAATAAGAGATGCATTTGATTCATTGAAGGTAGGCATTACTTCAAAGTCTAGAAAGACTTTGTCCAGCAGTTCATTCATGCTATCATTCTGTTGTGCTTTTATAGGTTCGTAGGTACTTACTAGGCTAGTGATCTGTGAGGATCTTAAGAGGTCTAGCCTTACATTCTCATGGTAGCTTTTAGCCCTTATGTTTTGCATATGAATAACCCAGAGATGGGACAAACAAGGACATGTTGACATATTTACATATTTCCCCTATCCACAAGGGCAGGGGTGCCAAACCGAGGTGGAATTTGTGGTTAGCCGTCCATTCATCCAAATTACATTTGAAAGGCACAGGAGAAGTACTTTGCTTTATGTGGAGTGGAAGATGGTTCCATAGAAATGGCATTCCTATCCCTTCAACATGTTAGATTTATTTTGCAAAAGAGATTGCGATTCGCTGAGTGGGTGTTTATGATGCCATTGGACTTGCAAATGTGTAATAGGATACACATACACAAAGGATGTTTTAAATGAGGACAATCATTTATATCTGTTTGGTTGAAAAAAAAACACAAAATTGTTAAAAGATTTGTTTCATCCAAATCAATACACATTTATTCCCTTTATAAAGTGTTGAAACTGTGTAAGACATATTTTGAAGATGTTAGAACAGACCTCAAATGCCTATACCATAAGGAGCTATTACCTTTAACAAAGAAAAGACATTTGATCACATCACATGGAATGCACATCTGTTTGCTGTTTGGAAACAAATGCAAATTACAGTTACACTGACAGATGCTTTGTGACTTTTATATTCTAGAACATATTGAGTCATCTGTTTGGGTTCATATCTTTCTACTTAAGTTCCTATTTTGTGTGGCACAAGAAAGAAATGCACAATTTCGCCTAGCTTTTGTGAATAGGCTACGGAACTTTATTTACCAAGGATTTATTTCCTAATCAGGATTTATCTAGAGGAAATTAGCTTACAGCTACTGCTTTATTTTATAACCATTTGTGGCCCAACCACAAGATCAACAGTTTGACAAAAGTATAAGGTTTACAGAGTTAACTTAAAAGGAGCTAGACTTTGGAAGCAAATCTTTCAGGATGGCAGTGTTATCTCCTTTCAAAGGGCACATGCATTTATGCCATTAATGAAGCAGATGTTTCTGTTTATAATATTGTTCATGCTAAGATACAAGAAGTTTGAGACAGGTATCTGGCAACAGGTTCTGTTTTAGGATCAGTTTAGCCATCAATAGCTGACCTATGGTGTCAACTCATGGGAGGAAACTATATTTAATTGTCTGCTTCTATTAGTTTCAAAGCACTAAGAGAGTCAGTGTATCATCTTATAGAATATTTTTGGTTAAAGTATCATGTTAAGGAGGAATATAATTATGTTCTTCAAATTACAAGTCATTGCTTGCAACTACCATGTCTATTTCATCCCTTTTAGTAAGACTTTTTGTATGATAAGTATTATGGCTTTCATTTTCAACTCATTCAATAGAGGCCACAATGTTTATTGGAACCTCTGACAGGTTCAGCATTGCACTGAAAATAATGTAGATCACTTTTGTAAAAAGTTGAAACACTCTTTAATTATATTTGTAGTTCCCTCCCAGAATGTTTTCCAGTTTCACAACCAAAGTTATGGTGGGCTAGTTTTACATTCTCAAAAATATGTTACTGTAAATTGGAGATGCCAAGGTCCATCGGATATTTCAGATTGTGACTGGGCAGTGTACAGGCTGTATTTTAGAGATTTAACACTAAGCAGAAAGTAGGAAACCTACAAAAAGGTTTGGCTGAGGTTTAGAAATTACACTAGTACAAAGGCAAAGAGGCTTCACAATAGAGTTAATAAATGACTATTTGAGTTACGTTTATATATTTTGAAATTTAATGCATTCATTTTTTTACCTAATACATATAAATAGATATAAGAATTATTGAATGATTGTGGCGTCTTTTCTCTCGTACACTCCAAGTTTACCCATCATTTCCTCCTTTGCCTATTTTTATATTATTGAATTAATAAACATTTTATATCAAAGGAGAAACACAGTGAAATAGTCTAATAACTTACATAATGATTTATTGGAATATGGAAGAATACTGTAAATATCAGAAGTTTACACTAAAATGATAGTAAAGAAATAAAACCACGTATTCGGAGTCTTGTGCACAATATCTAAAAGAGTATAAAAAGTTTACACCATAACAAAGACAAATTGATCAAATAATGTCATATAATTCGTCATATAATTCAGCATGCAGATATTCTGGGATATTATTCCAACAAAAACAGGATGTTTTACAGAACAGAAAATTGTTTAATACATGGCAAATACAGCCATTATGCTAAGCATTGTAGAATAAGTCCATATACACCAAAACAGTTTCATATGAAGCCACAAAAAGATGATTTCCAAGTAGATAAAAAGTTTAACATAAAAGAGAAAAGTCACAGCTCAAGATTATTGTCCAAATCCAAAGATGCTATTCTCAAAATTAATGGACTTGGGGACAGTAGTAAAAAAATAAGTGAATATATTTTCTCAAAAATAAGCCACAATGGATACCTTACCAAAGACAGCTAATATATACCATCCACCTGTGAGGAACTTCTATCACTAAAGTTAGTTTCCAAAATGATAATAATACACCAAGTCCAAAAAAACAAAGACAGCTGTTTATATGGTTGCCCATAGGATATGGTAAACCAACTGCAGAAAGCTTTAGATTAAAATAACTGCAGCAGCAATATAAATTAGGCAATACTTATTACAACTATTTGCATGTTGCATCAAAATAGAACACTGAAAAAATTAAAAGTAACAAATACAGAAAAAAATTAAGTCTTATATTCTTAACAGACAGTTCCAGGCCCAAAATAGTGTTTAACATGAATACTACTATTGTCAGAGAAAAGCACATAACTCCATCTGAACAAGGCATTGTAGCAAATAAGGTTTACAAGTAGGATACCAGCAAAGTAACTATATTAAACAGCAGGGATACTACAACAAATTTAGGATTACGATTCTATTAATAATTCATTTCTGATGTGAACTCGGTAGCCAAAATATCCTAAAATGCTGTTTAACTGATAATGAAGGGAATACCTGGCATAAGAAATTCTATCAATGGCATAGGTTTTTTTGGAAATATGTACTCAGTGCATGATAGCATTTTAAAACAAGAATTTAAATTAAGTCCAACACAGAAGCTTGAGATATGAAATTGTGATTGTTTAATTATTGTTTTGGGAATAGCAGCTATTATTATATGTATTATAACTTCAAACATATGTACCTTAGATATCTCCAGGTACAGCAAATATACATATATATATATATATATATATATATATATATATATATATATATATATATATATATATATATATATATATACATTTGGAGTATAGGTTTCAAGGGCTGCAACCCTTCCCCAGGTAAATTATTTAAATACTTCAAAACTGAGATATGGCATTCCCTCTTTAAAATACAATTTTACAATTTGCCCATCAGTGTTCACATTTTAGGGACACACAGTGTCACCTCTCACATTAATGCAATGGAGTCATTTAAAATACTGAAAGAAAGTAAAGTAATAATGACAAACAGAAATGTAACTGTGATAAGAACATACCAGAATTTAATAGCTTTATATTTTCTAGTCATGGCATTTATCTATATCTAAAACATGTAAAAAATCTATGTACCACCAAACACCTGAACAGCAATTACAAGTATTTTATGAATAGCTAATCACTGCTCAATATTTATCTTTAACTTTTATACAATAACAGATCATCTTATATGTCTAAAAAAAATCTTTACTGGGGTGAACTTCACACTCATACACTGAACAAATTAAAAGACCGCTTAACAGCTGATCAAGTGAGGCTTTATTTTGAGCCTAAGACAAAATACACCTGGTTCCTATGAAATATAAGTTATTTTAGTGCAGCATAATACATAAGTACAGTTATTACAAGAAACAGGTTGCATATATAAGTAGAGCATCTGCAAATGATAAAAAGAAATTTATAAACTGAATAAAAATAACTCTAAATGTGAACATTTCTCATTATACATGTAAAGGTGATAGTTTCATCTGGGTTTGTTCCACAAGCCACTAAAAATAATATAAAACAGTAACACAACAACAGTATCTAAACATCCATCAGTAACAGAATGGTATGTTAGAATGCAACCATAGTATTTTAAAATTCTCTAGAGAAAGGTGAAGGATAGCCATGTCTAAACATCTTGCAAACAGCGATAATATCTTGAGCATAGTAATGATTCTAATTTTACTAATGAATATGCAAATGTCATCATACAGCTTGCAGTGCGGAAGGCTTTGATGCAACAGGAAATCCAGAAAATTAGATATTTTTCCATGAAAGGAAGTCATTTTGTTAAAATAATACAAAAATAATAATAAAATATAATAACGTCACATCACATGGCTCAGTTTTAAAGCAGTTTGCACTGTCAGTATAACTTAACATTATAAATAGAAAACAATTACATATTAAATGGAGCTTTACTTGGTATACCAGCATCAATAAACACAAAATATATAGAGATGGCCCATTAAATACATCAAGCAATTGTGAGAACCATTTAGAGAGAAAATCTGTTTTCAAGGAATAGAGAAATACACTGAAACTGTTACCCACTTGCTTGATTTGTAAAGCAAATATGCAAAGAAAAAGTTCTGCTCCCACTAACATGTCAGAATTGCCAACAGAACCCTGGCATGAACTTAATACAGATTTTGTTGAACACATAACAGTAAAAGAGTAACTGTCATTAAAAATAGATGACTTTCCAGACCATCAGAAACAAAGTGTGTGTCATATCTACATCAGCCAAAACTGTCACTCTCATTAAGGACACAATATTTCACTATTTGTCCTACCAACCATCATTGGAACAAGTAATGATCACATTTTAATTTAGACATTGTCTGATGTCTGCCAAGTACCTATATTTCATACAAAGAAGAATTGCATGATTGTCACCACATGCTAATGGTTTAGTAGAAAGACATAGAGACAGCTTATTGAAAGGTCAAATAATTGCAAATATTTTCTTAATAACACTATAGCCACATATTTTTGAGAGGGTAATGAAACACACTGTACTCAGCTATAAGTCATTCATCATTTCAGATTTTAGAAACATCTCAGTTCAAAAATGAGATCCCATTTTTTCCAAAAGAAAATGTGTGTTAATAACAAAAAAGTGGGAAGGACTGATAAAAAGAAGAAGTTGACAATGAAAGCAAATTCTGCCTAGAAAAGACTGTTGATCCAGTATTATTTAAAGCAGGACAGTTTATTAAAGACGTAACTAACATCTACTAAAATATACCATATTTTTCAATTGAAACTTACAAAGCTGTTAAACTCAATGAAACTTCCACTGTAACATAACAAGGACCTACTGGTGAGACAGATATCTCTCCTAGTGAATCTGTCTTTTATAGAATCATAGGATCATTGGAAAATACTAGGTTAATGACCCTAAAGGGCCTTTTTAAACATAGCGATGCTAAACACAGATATTAGAAGGGCATTGGTCCCATAAGTTATGTGGGGGGTATATAAACTTAGGTATGACTGGTTGAACATTTACAAGCTTTCTCTCTTTAACAGAGACACAGGTGCCAAACCAGGAGCAAATGTCCAACTCCCCAGCCACTCAGTCAAGTTTCACTTGAATAAGTGCAAGGAAAACGTTTGCTTCACATGGATGTAAACTTGTTGCTGAGAGGAAGCAGCCTCTGAGACACATACCTGTCCTTCCAGGATGTCCCATTTATTTTTTCCAGCTAGGTTTAGGTCCCTTGATCAGGTGTTTCTGGTGTTATTTGTTTTGCAGATGTGCAATAGGTCCATTAAGGCTAAAACAAAAGATGCTTTCTAGGCCTGGCATAGATTGCCATAAAAGAAGACTGTAGGAGCCTGTATATATGGACAATGCTTTGAGGAGGTCAATGTAGGACTTGTTTTCTATAACTATTCTTTTTGTGAGGAACCTCTGTGGCTGTTTCTCTTATTGCATATGCCTGGTCAGGTACATGCTGCAGGGTGCATTGTATTCAATGACTGGTCTTATTATGGCAGAGTACAATGGAACAATGACATCTTTGGACCTGGATGCTATACTCTTGCTTATAATTTGCACAACGTGGAATGATTTTCTTACTGTTGTAGACACAGGATGGTCAAAGGCCAAGTCACTGTCTACATGTGTTCTCAAATCCCTGATTATTTGGTCTACTCTTAGGGGTACATTATCAAAGTATTAATTTGCAGGTGTGGCCATCTTACTGAAGGATACTATTATACACATCTAAGCATTGAAGGATACTAGTATGCTCTTCTTAGCAATGAGTTTAAGACAACAACTCCAGCACCGGTTATTAGTCTGTGTCAGGCCCTGGGAAGGATGTTTGTGTCTTGGGGGAATTCATTGACTGCATCTAATTTGTAATCATCTATGAACTTGGTCAGCCAGAGGCCTTTGATGTTAGCCCTGGCTTCAGAGGAATAGATGCCAAACTGGAGTGGCCCCAGCACCAAGCCTTAGGAGACTCTGATTGTTACTGGTCATTTGTGGAGGCAGACTCCCCTGTCTTAAATTCTGGCTCCTATCTGTGAGCCAGGTGGCTATCCATCAGGTGACATAGAGGTTTATACTTAATTCAGTCAGCTTGCCTACAAAGCCTGAGTGGAGAATTCTGCCAAATACTTTGGCCAGGTCGAGGTAGGTAACGTGTACTATTTTGCTCTTGTCCAGTGCTTTGATGATCTTCTCAAAGAAGTCCACCAGACTGAGAAAGCTTGACCTTCCCTTGATTTAACTAAACTGAGTTGGATGCAGCATCTGAAGGTTTCCAATGTCATTATTTATCATTCCTATGATAATTCTTTCCATGGTCTTACATGTGAGACTAGTCAGGCTTAAGGGTCAGCAGTTTCCTGGGTGCATGGATGGCCTGCCCTTGTGTAGTGCAATAACAGTTTCAGTCCTCCATTTGTTTGGTACAACACCTGTTTGGAAGCGACATTTGAATAGTGCTTCTAGAGGCTGCAAAAGATTATGTTTCATGCTATTAGAAGGCATACTTGGATATTATCAGGGCCCATCGATGCAGTGTTTTTGCCTTGATGGGTGAATTAAGGATCTGTTCCCTAGTGATAATTGGAGGAGCTATGGCTCAAGGTATTTGAGATGTCTGGAGGAGAAAGTGGGGTAACACTGAAGCTAAATGTATTGCTCATTTAGTTTGCTATGGAACAAATTTCCCTTAAATGCAAGGCAAAGTAGCTCCCTGTCCCTCTTTAAGTGCAACCTGGACAAATGGATGAATAATCATTAATACACTCCTAGGTCTGGCCCCTCAAGCCCTCATTGAAAGGGATCAAAACTAGTCATTAATTATTCATTGTTAATGGGTATTGACACACTGGGATCTTGTGGCTAGTCTAAAGATGATCCATGGATCAATAATCTAGTATTAACCCATGAAAAACAGCAAAATTCAGACTGAGTCTTTTATGTCCATAGCAGAGTAGTTAATGATCAGTCTGTTCCCACATCTCACACCTTTCTCACAGTCTGTTCCCACCTCTCCTACCTTTCACACAGTCTGCTCCCACGTCTCCTACCTTTCACACAGGCTACTCCCACCTTTCCCACCTTTCACACAGTCTACTCCCACCTCTCTCACCTTTCACACAGTCTGTTCCCACCTCTCCTACCTTTCACACAGTCTGCTCCCACCTCTCATACCTTTCACACAGTCTTCTCCCAGCTCTCACACCTTTCACCCAGCCTACTCCGACCTCTCACACATTTCACACAGTCTGTTCCTACCTCTTCCACCTCTCACCACTTTCACACGCTCTGTCCCCACTTCCCCTACCTTTCACACAGTCTGCTCACACCTCTCACACCTTTCACACATTCTGTTCCCATCTCTCACACCTTTCACACAATCTACTCCCACCTCTCACACCTTTCGCACAGACTACTCCCACCTCTCATACCTTTCACACAGTCTGTTCCCACCTCTCACACCTCTTACATCTTTCCCACCTTTCACACAGTTTGCTCTCACATCTCGTACCTTTCACACAGTCTGCTCAAACCTCTCCTACCTTTCACAGTCTACTCCCACCCCTCACACTTTTCACACAGCCTGTTCCCACCTCTCCTACCATTCACACAGTCTGTACCTACCATTCACACCTTTCACACACAGTCTATTCCCAACTCTCACACCTTTCACACAGTCTGTTCCCACCTCTCCTACCTTTCACACAGTCTGCTCCCACCTCTCACACCTTTCACACAGTCTGCTCCCACCTCTCACATCTTTCACACAGTCTGCTCCCACCTCTCCTGCCTTTCACACAGTCTGCTACCAACCCTCACACCTTTCATCCAATACACACCAAATACACCTAATATATGCAATGAAAACAGCATCTTTCTGGCCATACACTCTGACACATACTTTTAAACACACACACACACACACACACACACACACACACACACACACACACACACACACTGCAGTCTTTTAACCACTGACCATTCACTCCAACACAAACTTTCAAATACATACTACAGCTCCTACTTGAATACACACACACAGACACACACACACACACACACACACACACACACACACACACACACACACACACACACACACACACATTTGATCGCGCAGTCCAACAGACAAAGTTCATTCACTACTCACTGAAAGCATTGTTGTTACATGCAGATCACACTCTTTTGATGACTCAGACCAACCAGCACAACCCAAACCACAGCACACTTTCAGCCACTCATTCCAAACCATACCTGAACAAAATTTACCACACTACCCCAATTCACACACCAGAAAAAGTCTGTAACATGCCCTACATACATGCATACATACACACATATACACATTGCTTTGGCAGACCCAGCACTTATCTTATACAGTTGGAAACACTCACTGTATAAGAAAAAAGCCAGACCAACCCCAAAGATGTCACACTCATCAATCTCTTGAAGAAAACGTTTACTTGGCCAGTATGTGTAGAGAACAAGTGTCACTTTTAACATCTGGATTTGACTTGGTGGTGTTGATAAGGAAACCTGAAATAAATAGGAAGAAAGCCCAGAATTCTGTATTGCAAATGCCAAATGTTCAGTGAAAGGGGTGTTTCTCCAACAGGATTAATAAATGTCCTGCCCATATAAAAGATCATATGTCACTAGTTTGAGTAAACTTAAAATCTTGCACTATTGTAGAGTTTTAGTGCTTAAAGAAAATAACAGAATTTTCAGCTATCATAAAATGAGAAGGAACAATTAGTTACACATGCATAATATGCATGATATTTCAATGTTTAATGTATTACGAAGACCATTAAAATGGTATTGATGCAGTATGTAAACTGCACTCGAGATGGTGGTAATGAAGTTTTAAGGTTGAGAAATTACTTTGCCCTTAAAAATAAAGATAAATGTAGTGTAATGAGTTATTAAAACCATCAAAGAAGGTAATCTGCTGAGTGGGGAATCCAAACTCAGCTAACAGCCTGAAGCCAAGAAATTGACTGAAACTACTGAGGAATTCAGTTTGTTTACAGGACTGGTCCTCATAAAGACAACACTGACTAGGTATGAAGATGGTGAACGTAGGCCTTCCACTAGATGTGATGACTTACTGCAGTGATGACTTAAAGAAAGTCTTAATGTTTACTGAAGTTTAAAAAGGAGATATCCTGGCTTCATAACATATAGGGATGAAGTCCTTACTGCAGCCCAGATATTCTGAGTTTGATTAATGGCTCAGGCCCAGAGGGAGACAGACAGGGAGGGGTGGGAAGGAACTGTGATCATTGGATTGACCATTCTGAGGGGGAGCTCTTCCTATGTTTGAGCACTCTGGTGACAGGGGATGGGGGTAGTGCTATAATTATGTGGCAGCTAGATATTGACTCTCACATAAAGGAGTCTAGAAATTACTGACATCATGTGTGGTGATGCATGTCATGTCAAGCATCTCTTCTCAGTTTTGGCATAACAAAACAAATCCCTCTTTCCACTT
>NC_056727.1:1172671213-1172848713 GCF_019279795.1 Protopterus annectens
AGAAAGAAAAAAAGTTCAGCATAGGTTAGAAACCAGAAATAATATTTTTCTTTTTTTTTAAATACAAATAGCAGCAACACACAGTGAATCAGGACTGAGTCCACTGTGTTATGTGATAGTTAACTACAATGATTAAATTAGTTGCTGATTTCTAAACATCCACATTGACAAAACCCACATAGAATCTGCTTGACTGATGTTCTAGTGATTGTACTGAGCCCTAGTGTCCTAGATCCAGTGATAAGGTAATAACAACGAACCTCATGTGCATCATGTGACTGGAACATAGGTCCATAGGTGTTTATTAGGCTAGCAACCACAAGAGTCTTTTAAGCCTAGCCATGCATCTCAAATCTCTGACCAGTTCTGGTACCCTTGATAAGTATAAGCAGGGGCTTTGGAGATTAAACATTTTCAAGCTGCCTGTGACCATTAGAAATATAGGTGCCAAAACAGGGATGAATTTTCTGTGATCTATCCAATTGTCCAAGTTACACCAATTTTGTTAGGGAGGATCTCTGCTTCACATGGATGGGGAGCCTATTCCAGAGAAGGGATAGTATCAGAGATACATATCTGTCTCTCCAGCAGGTCCTACTGATGTCACAGACAAGGTGTAAGTCTTTAGAATGGGTAATTCTGGTGCTGTTTGTTTTGAGGCTATACAGGAGGCCCGTCAGGCTGGGATATGACAATGCCTTGTATGCCAGGCATAAATCTCCCCTCAACAGAATGTAGGAGACAGAATACAGGGATAGGGACTAGAGGTGGTCTGGGTAAGATATGTTACTTACACCCTGTATTCTTTTAGTGGGGAGCCTCTGTGGACATTCCATATGTTGGCTATGACTGGTTAGGTAAGTACCAAAGGGGGCATTCTACTCAATTATAGGTCTGATCATACCTTTTAACTGTACAGATTTTTGCAGAATGTTCAGATTTTTCCCTCATTTTTTTGGTCCATTTTTCATAAAATTGTGTTTTTCTGGCAAATTAGTGGCAAATCATTAAAGACTGAAGTTGGAAAATAATGACAGACATTTGAGTTTCAGACTTCATACCCTTCAGAAAATTCACACTAATGCAAAACCTGTTCTTCTATCAACTTTCTAAGTTTGTAAGAGCAATATTTAAAATTTGTCCCTATTTTTGAGCCTTTGTCCCACTTTTATTCATAGCTTTGTCCAGATTTCTTGCTCTAAGAGGTTGAGAGTTATGGGTCTGATGAATGTCAAATATAGTGGAACAAGGACTTCCTTGGACCTAGATCCACCACCTCAAAACAAAACACATGCAACACATACTTCAATAAATCAGTGTGTCAACAAATCACAGCCCTTAAGGCCAAACACCATGCCTGATACACTAGTAATAGGTGACTCTATAGTCAGACACACTGATGTCCCGCTTACCAGGCTGAACAAGGAGAGGGTGACTGTGAGCTGCCTATTGGGAGCTAGGATCCGCCACATAACACACACTCAGGTCACTCCAAAGCAAGTACAAATATGACTCCGTCATTGTCCATGCTGGCGTGAATGACCTGAGACGTACCTCCCTGGACTACATGAAAAGAGACATAGAGGAGCTCTCTGATTATGTAGCCCAGGCTGGTATGATCCTGACCCTGAGCAGCATCTTGCCCTCACCAAGAATGATGCCACAATACAAAGACAAGATGATCAGCTTTAATAATTGGCTCAGGTACTGGTGTCATTCTAAGGGGATCCAATGTCTGTCTGCCTGGGATGACATGTTAGACAAGCCACGCTGCTTCACAAGGGACGGCTTGCACCTGTCACCACTGGGCTTCCGGATATTGGCTAAGGCTCTTCCCACCCCCATAGTGCCTTTTTTAGGTAAGGCTCAAAAGACAAACCCACCTCCTTAGAAAACAAAAATGGAAAAAAACTAAGGGTAATGCTGCTCAATGCCAGAAGTCTAAATCTCAAGATGCAGGCTCTCGAAGCACTCCTCAGTATGGAGAACATCAATGTCTGTGCAGTAACTGAAACCTGGTTCAAGGCTCCTGAGAGCACCCCAGCACTACCAGGCTTTACCTCGTATCATGCTTTTCGGCCCCAAAACCCGGGCCGAACCACAAAGGGAGGGGGAGTGTCCATATTCATCAAGGACACCCACACCTCCAGGTTAGTAGCAACACATGAAGCATCAGAGACCATACAGGTGCAACTAACCATAGGCAAAACTGCTATACAACTGGTAGCATGTTACAGACCACCCTCCCAATCTCAGGAACCCCACTCAGCCTTCCTGAAGACATTGGAGGATATGAATGTATCACAAAATACCATCATACTGGGAGACTTCAACTACCCAAACATAGATTGGGTACATTATTCTAGCCCTAACACCCTAGCCCAAAGGTTCCTGGAATTCATAAATTCAAATGCACTGGAACAACTAGTCACCTCTCCCACTAGAGGAGATAATATACTAGACCTGATCATCACAAACATGGGGACAAAATGCTCCACACCGGAGGTATACCCCTCACTAGTGAGATCTGACCACAAACTAATCACCCTGGATATACATATCCCACCTCCACCCCCAGCACCAAAAACCACAGTGACAAACTTCTCAAAAGCAGACCACTCTTCTTAAGACTGAGATGGTATCCTTTAAGCCCACTGGGCCAGTGGATACCACATCCCATAATGCCGAATCCTTCACAAATGCTTTCTATGGACATATCCAAGAATACATGGATCATGCAATCCCAAATAAATCCAAGTCCCTCTCCACCAAAGGCAAGCGTCCTGTCTGGTGGACCTCAGCCATTAACAAATTGTATAACAAAAGAAGGAAGCTACTGCACGACAGAGCAAAATCCCATAAAGGGAAGACATCTCTGATCAACATTAGCAGAAAACTACATTCTCTCATAAAAACATCCAAGGCCAACTTTGAGAGAAAAATCGCTAAGGACACTAAAGATAACCACAAAGCCTTCTTCAGCTATGTTAGAAACCTGGGAGGAAACCCTCAGATATGCTCAGAGTTAGTTCACAACAACAAAAAATACACTGAACCCACAGATATTGCCAACATTCTGGCTGACAGGTTCAGTGCAAATTTCTCCCCTCCCTCACCCCAAAAGAAGAAATACTTATCCCAGCTGAATGTAATCTCCCATCATCTCAGATGTCCAAGTGAGAACCGCCCTCAACAAAGCTAAAAACACAGCATCAATGGGACCTGACGGTATCCCGGGTTGCGTGCTACGTGAACTCCAAGAGGAGCTAAACCCACACATAAAAATGCTATTTAACCTTAGCCTTACTACAGGATATGTACCTGAACACTGGCGTACAGCAACAGTGGTCCCACTCCACAAAGGGGGTATCTCTACAGACCCTGGGAACTACTGCCCCATAAGCTTAACCAGCCTGGTCTGCAAAGCTATGGGAAGAATCATTATGGAACTCATAAACAGAGACATAGGGGACCTACAGACACTTGATCCCACCCAGTTCGGCTTTGTAAAGGACAGATCCTGCCTTTTAAACCTGGTTGACTTTTTCGAAACAGTCACTAGAGCCATTGATGAGGGCAAAGCAGTCCATACAGCCTACCTGGACTTGGCTAAGGCCTTCGACACAATACCCCACTCAGGCATCATAGATAAGCTCAACAGCTTAAACATAAACCCTTATGTCACTAGATGGGTTGCAAACTGGCTAAAGGACAGAACCCATAAAGTTAAAATCGCTGGAGCAATGTCAGACTCAAAGCCAGTCACAAGTGGTGTCCCACAGGGATCTGTCCTGGGACCCCTCTTGTTTGGCATTTATTTCTCAGATGTTAAAGCAAACATGGGAGGGTTGTGGCTGACAAAGTTTGCAGATGACTGCAAACTAGGCGCCATAGTCGATACACCAGCGGACACATACATCCTACAAAAAGGCCTCACAGAAACGGACAACTGGTGCTGGAGTCACGGCCTTAAACTAAATGCCAAAAAATGCAACAAATTATCACATAGACATCAACCCACTGAGTACGGAAAAGGTAATCAGAGACCTAGGGACCCAAGTCGACAGCGACCTCTCATTTGACACTCACGTCGCCAAAGTGGTTAGAAAAACATTCTACCTTGCACACCTTATCATGAAGGGATTCACATCCAGATCCAAGGATGTCATTGTACCCCTATACTCCTCCCTCATCAGACCCATGATTGAGTACAATGCCCCATTTGGTATGTACCTCACCCGGCATTTGCAACAGCTGGAGAGACCATAAAAGTACCTCACCAAGAGGATCAAGGGTCTCCAACATATGTCTTATTCTGCCAGACTAAAGAAACTCCAGCTCTATTCAGTAGCATACCACCTGCTCAGAGGTGATCTCTGCCTGATGTACAAGGCCATGTCCAATCAGGAACTGATGGACATGCTCCACCTCATAAAATCCAAATCCATCAGGACCACAAGAGCTAAAGACTTAAACCTCAGCACAAGTATGAATAGGACATGCTGGAGGGATAGATTCATAACCCAGAGGCTTCCCATGCTTTGGAACAAGATCCCAGTTCATGTTAGGCAGAGCCCCTCACTGACTCTCTTCAAGAGAAATCTTGATGAGTGGATGGGAAATCGTAAGTTTACCCCAGGGGTCACATCTGTGTCACTACTAGACAGGGGCACAGTAAACTAATTCTATTATACAAGGGGACCTTCATTGTGTCACTACTAGACAGATGCACAGTATTCTAAATCTATTCTGTGCATTTTTTGTACCATTTCATGGGGTGGGGAAAGCCACATCACTATGGCTAGGCTTACAAATGCCCCAGGGCAGATAGCCTAGTACTAAACTATGAAACTATGAAACTATGAAACTTTGTTTATCAGTTGCACAACATAGAACAATTTCCTCAATACTGTAGACATGTGATTGTCAAAGGCTAGATTACTGTCTATGTGTATCCCCAGGTCCATGACTACTGGGTCAACTCTTAGGGGTGTGTTGTCAATATGCTAGTTACCAGGGGTGGATGACTTCCTGAAGGATACTGTTATGCATTTCTTGGAATTTAGTTTTAGTCTATGGCTTTGACACCAGTTATTTGTCTGGGGGAGGGGGTTCTATGACTGCTCCTAATTTGCAGTCATCTGCCAATTTTAGCCAGAGGCCATTGGCACTGGTCTCGACTTCAGAGTAAATGCCAAAAAGGAGAGGTCCCAGGACTGTTCCCTGAGGGACTCCACTTGTAACTTTGTGGAAGTGCATTCCATAGTTCTAACTTCCTGGGTCCTGTCTGTAAGACAGTTTGCTATCCATCAGGTGTCATAAGTGTTTATACCTAACTTCTTGAGTTTGTCAACAATGCCCGAGTGAGGTGTTGTGAAAAATGCCTTGGCCAGGTCAAGGTAAGCTGCGTAAAGTATTTTTCCCTCATCCATTGCTTTGATGACCTTCTCAAAGAAGTTCACCAGGTTAAGTAGGCATGACCTGGCCTTGATGAAACCAAACTGGGTTGGGTTCAGTGTCTGGAGGTTTTCTATATCATTATTTATCATTTCCATGACAATTCTTTCCATGGCTTTACATATGAGATCAGTGAGACTTATGGTTCTGTAGTTTCCAGGGTCTGTAGATAACCACCTTTGTGCAGAGGGATGGCTGTTGCTGTTCTCCATTCATGAGACATTTAGCCTGTTTGGAGGCTACAGTGAAATAGCAATTCCAGAAGACCTGATAGGTCATGTTTCATGCAATTTATAAGGCATCCTGGGATATTGTCTGGGCCCACTGATGTAGTGTTCTTGGCCTTAGAGAGAACATTAAGGACCTGTTCCTAGTGATAGCAGGGGGAGTTATATTTGATGGTACTTACTGAGGGAAGGTTGAGGGGAAGAGAGAGGTAAAGCTGGAGCTGAATTTATCAGCCAGGAGGTTTGCTATATCTTCTGGCTCAGTATAGGTAGCTCCATTTATAATGAGCTCTGCACACAATTGTGTATTGCCTTTGAGGTTGTGGACGTAGTTAAAGAATGCTTTGTGGTTGTCCTTGACCTGGGGGGCCAACTTACCTTAAATTTGGCTTTGGTAGTCTTTATTTGTTATCTGAGTTGTTTGCTTAGTTTGACAAGAGTGCTTTTATCCTGCTGGGTGCTGCACCTCCTAATTTTTGACACAATTTTCTTCCTTCTGTTATACAGCCTTTTGGTGTTGTGATTCCACCAGGGTGGCTTGTTTTTTGAGTTAGTTCTGTACTTCTTCTTGGTGAGTACAGTTGCCTCTATGCAGCTATTAACATGCTTGAATAGGGATTCTGTGAACAGTTCCGCATAGGCAACAGTGTTCTCAGGGTTTATGAGAGCTTGAAATTTTGCCAGACTATCACTTAATAGTAGGAAGTTAGCCTTACAGGAGTTCCTAAATGTTGCAGGGATAGCTGGGGTTCCATATTTATTTTTACTTCAAAGGAGACCATTTTGTGGTCTGGCCTTACCAGAGAAGACAGTACTCTAGAGAGTGTGCAGCACTCTCCGGTATTAGTGAGGACCAGATCCAATATATATGTACCTCTGGAGTGTGTACTGACAATCTGATCCAGGGAGTTTGTGTTTGCAAAATCAAGGAATTTCTGTGCCTCTATATTTGGTGTAATATGTGATTCCCAGTTAATAGTAGGTAATTAAAGTTACCCATGAATAAGGTATTGGGTTGGATGATGAGTGTTTCCAATAAGTTTAAATACATGTTATGGATTTCCTGGGTTAGAGAGGGGGGTCTATAGCTTGTAAGGAAGTGTTATAAGATTTTGTCAATTGTGATTTGAATATGGAGAAGCTGAAGTGCATTGTGCCATTTGACCATTCTTGAGGTATATTTAAGCAATAACCCATGCCTGGGTGTGGGTAATGCTGGATTTACCCACAGTTGGTGTAGTTTGGTCACGAGGGCAAAGCCTGATTTACAACGTGCACGCTGACCAATCAGTGTGCACGTTTTGGAATATTAATGGGGAGGGTCATTGTATAATTATTTTTTTTGTAAATCGAGACACCACCTTTAGTCCCTGTCTGTGTCATAGCTGGTCTAAATATATGGAAGACATTATAGCCTTGTTATGCCGGTGTGCTCTACACGACTTTAAACCATGTCGCACTGACCACACAGATGTCAGTATTCTCTAGGATGGGGAGAGCTTGTAGGGAGTAGAGTTTTCTTGTTTAGACTCCTAGCATTGAGCAGTAATACCTTTAGATTTTCTTGGTTTTGATTTGCTATGGTGGAAGTATTTTCAGTTTGGCATTGACTTAAAAAGGCACTATGACATGTTTTTTTTTTTTTAAATTCCTGTTGACTGTAGCAGGCTACTGTATATTAAACTATGGGAGTTAGTGCTATAGCAACATGTTCTTACCCAACGTTTTGAATTCCCTGCTATTTATTATTTTATTTACATTTGGTAACAGTGTAGTGGGCAAAAAAAGCCAGTTTTCAACAGAGACCTGGGGAGAAAAGCTCCCAAAGTAAGTTTACAATATGTAGTCAGGAATGCAAGTTACAGTACAATAGGATTACTAAGAAGTTTACATAATTACATAGTACAGTATAAATCAAGTTAATAATAGCTGATAAAAATCTAAAAATCCAAACAAAAAAAAAATCAAATGACATCATCAGTAAACAAATAATAAAATCAAACAATATTGAGTTAAAAAGGCAGAGACACAAAAGGTAGGGCAGTATGTTGGCTTCGTCAGAGGAAGTACAGGAGCAGAACAAGTGATTGGAGAAATAATTTGTAAGGAGCTGTTTGAAGCTATGGGCATTAGGAATAGCAGAACTGGTTAAGATTTAATCATGTGAAGTGCATGCAGAGTTGATTTTTATCTATTATGAAATTTTCAAGTTTGCAACAAATATGCCGTGCTTAGACTAAATAGTACGACAAGGCCAACAGATGAAAGATCAGACATTACAGGAAAATTGTGAGTGTACAGCTCATATTCATGTTTGAAATAACACATGAACATTTCCATGGATAACTTTGTGAACCTTACTACAGACAAATTATATGTGGGGGATTATATAGACATTAAGATACTATGCATGCATGGATAGGATTCATTTCCTGCAGAACTACCCTGGCAAAACCTGCCTGCCTTTAGACTATGAACTGTGTATGTTGTGGCCTCTTGGGCTGACATGTTTTAATTCATGTAATTGCAGTGGCCAGAGCTATGGTGAATCCTCTGACTAATGCATTCAGCAGGTCACAGTAGAAATCCCACAAAAATGAGGAAAGGCTATAACTGTGCTGATTCACAAAGGACACAGCAGAAATTACTCCAAAACAAAGGTTCAGTAAGTAAGCCTTAGCTCAGTGACTGGGAAGTAATGAAAAAATGACAGTAGAGAGGTTTGTGGCATACCTTGAGCAAAACGGACCCCAGGAGACTAATCAGCCTGTGTTTATAGCCTAAGCATCCTGACAGTCAAACCTGGTCCAGTTCTGGGAGGTTTAGGATTGGACTATCATAGTACTGGAGAAGGGCACTCCAGCCCACTGATATTGTCTAACCTGAATTTGGGGCTGCTGATTAAACTGCAATGGCTGGTAGTGAATAAAAGACAAGTAAAGTGACTAGGAAATTGGCTTTAGGGAGGGCATGTAGAAAATAAAGGTGAGGAGAAAGGTCTAAGGTCAAAAGTAGCTGATGCTGGGGCTGATGCGCTATAATATGTTTGTCATACACCTGACAACTTCATTTCAAAAGCAGGAACACCGCAGATTGCACCAGAAAAGGGGTGGTTTTAAAGAATAGAAAGGGATCCAAAAAGATTAATGGAATGGATAGAAAACTGACAACTGATGCAAGTAAAAGCAGTATGTTGATTGGACAACTTAAGCTGTGGAAAGAGTTTACGCATAGAGAGGATGCTACTAAATCACCAGAAGCAATATGAAAAAGTTGTGGTTCGGGAACGTTGAATGCTGAAATTCATTCTCAAACAACAGGCTTCAAAAACACAGACTTTATTATACCATTCTAAAAGACCTTAATGATGTCATGATTGGAGTACTAAATGCCTTTCTATAAACTCTAAAGAAATCAGGAATTAGTATTATTACAAAGGATTCAGAGGAAGACACTGAAGATTATAAGGGTGATGGAAGGAATAAACTTTGATTGTACTTAATGGAAGATAGAAGAACCAAGGGATCGACATGGATACATAAGTGGACTATGAGGTACTATATCTAAGAAGGAAAGGCAAGAGGCTTCAACAACATCTAGAAAGAAATAGTTTCATTCTTGACTGTACCTCTAGAGTGCTCAGATTTTCACCTAATGTCCAGATTTTTGTCTGATATTTTTATTTTGTTCCTCATAAAATTTGTGGTTTTCTGGCAACTCATTGAAGATGGACGTCACTAAATAATAGACATTTTAGTTTTAGACTTCATATCCATCACAAAATGTATGCTAATACAAAACCTTTTACTCTATCATCTTTCTAAGTTTAAAAGAGCAATATTTAAAATCTGTCCCTATTTTTGGGTCGTTATCCCCTCATTATTTTTATCTTTGTCTAGATTTCTTGAGCTAAGAAGCTGAGCAGTATATTCTTGACCTAAATAAATATTACTTTATTGACAAAATGGTAAAGGAGTGGAATGTACTGCCTAAGATGCGGATGAAAACAAAAGACGTATTTAAGAGTTTGTGAGATGTCTGGACAGGAAAATGATGCACAAGGGAGTAGCAGCTACATGTTTCTAGTTCTACAAACCAGGCAAACATAAAGAAGTGCTTTCTTCTTGCTCACTTTAATGCAGTGTGAGGGGTCACAGTGCCGTGTTCTAATCTGTGTAATGGTTAAAGTGCAAGTATAAAAGGGGTGATAGTCAGTTAAAATGGGAAAAGTAGTTTTAATAATATGAGGTACAATGGTAACTCAATTACCATGGAATTGTTGTGTTTGTAGGATGATCACCAGAGAAAGCAGGATATGGAAGAAGGAAAGAGAGAGAGAGATAGAAAGAGCTTTGGAAAATGTGCAGGAAGCATGGACAGCATTCTGACTTAGGGATTTATGGAAAGCAGCAGCTGGAGGTACAGCTACAGCTTAGGACAGTTAGAGACTGAAATCTGGCAGTGAGAAAGAGGGTATGGACTTTAAGCAGGGGCAAAGTTCAGGTGTGGCACGGAGCAATCAATAGGGAAAGGTTTGAGACAGTTGGAATTGGTGGAAGAGGAGTAGGGTGGAATAAGTGGACTCTTAATAGAGAGCGGTACGATAAATTATGGGAACAGAAGGAATGCAAGAGCACAGACAGGAGCATAGATGAAGACAGGAGTAAAGAACCTGCTACAGTAAAGAGACAAGCAGCAATAGGAGTAAGAAATGACAAAAGCAACGACTTCGATACCAAAGTGGGAGACAGAGTAGACGAAGTGATGAAAGAAATGATAGGGTGCACAAATAGGAAAGAGAGTAGCATGAAAAACAGAGGCTAATAGAAGAGGATGTCAGGAGAGGAGAAGAAAATGATCTGAAAGAGGACAGGCATCCAAAACAGCACAGAGAGAAGGTCACCAGGCAGACAAAGGGTTACAGGAAGACTCAGGTAAAAGTAAGATGAGTCTTGGTAGTTAAGGATTCAGTCACAACAGGGAATAGATGGCAGAATAAAAAAGAAATTAGGAGTCTAGAGGAGGTTAAATAACCCAAGATGGAAACTTGGAAGGGCAGGTCAGTCTTGAAAAGCCATATATAGAAAAATAGTTATGGGGCCTATGTGGTATCTTGCTATGGAGGAAGTTGCAGTCTGTGTGTGTGTGTGTGTGTGTGTGTGTGTGTGTGTGTGTGTGTGTGTGTGTGTGTGTGTGTGTGTGTGTAGGAGGGGGCTGTACCTCCATCTTCACTACATAATTAATACAAAATTTGTGGCTGTATAAACTCAGAGGAAGAACATAATTTTGTTTATTTAAAGGGCACGTGCAGACATCAATGACAGGATGTGAGAAGTCACTTTCTGCATTTTGCTTGTTGAACTGGGATTGAAGTAATTTAAAAGTCAATCAATATCATAGTGTAAACTGGAAATTAAAAACCCAGGCAAGTGTCACTGTAATTTATTTTCTGACAGCTTGAAAAGTCATACTATAGCAGGAAAATGTTATCACCTGTGAGCACACCTGTCAGCTGTCCAGATTTTTTACATTATGTCCAGATTTGTGGCTCATATATTTTATATGTTCCACATGAATTATATTGTTTCCTGGCAAATCATTCAGTATTGAAGTCACTAAATAATGATTCAGAAAAAGCATGCTAATGCAAAACCTGTTAGTCTAGCAACTTTATAAGTTCATCAGAACAATATTTAAAAATCTGTCCCTGATTTTGGTCCTTTGTTCACCTATTGTGTTTTGCTTTGCTGAAAATTATTGCACCAAGAGTTTGGGAGGTATGCATATGTGAGTGTAATAAATTGCATGCCAGTAGGACATTTTGCATTTGAAATATTACTTCTATAAATTCTGTCTGTGTTGCAGATTTAGGCCATATCTTGTAATTTTCCTTTCATTATTAAGTATGACTTGGTGACATTCTTTAAAAATATACAGCCCTGCATCTTAATTTTTTTTTTTTTACTTTAAAACTGTTGTTTTTAATATTTGGCCTACAGAATGGACCACTTTTATTCATTGTTTGAAAGAAATGCAAATTAAGTCATTTTATATTAGTATAAGAGTAGATTCATGGGTAAGCAAGTACTAGGCTAGCTGTCCTTGTGAATCATTTTAAGCCTATGCAATGTCCCTTTTAAAGGTGAAAATCAAATCCTGCACCTTGTGTCTGGGAGGTAAACACCTTAACCATTATACCAGTCCCCCCACCCCACCCCACCTTACTCTACAACACTTTTTTGCATCCTTGCATCATTGCATTTGCTCACAAGGAAAGAAGGAGAACATCTTCCTATGACAGCATTAGTGGATGCCATTGTTTTCATACTGCAGCCACAACAGACAAATCAGGAGCTCCTAAAATTGTCGTTGTAGCACTTAGCCCTCCTATCTTCTATCCATCTGTCATGCTTCTCCTCAGAAGCAAATACTTTAGTATCCATTTATGACATTAGAAGTCATATTACTGAACAGTTTTCAAACAATTTGTCATGTTTCCTTCAAAAAAAACTTATCACAGTCTCTACATCACAGTGACAAACAGACAAATTAAAAAAGTTTTCACAGATGGCTGCTGTCACCAGAGCCAAACCACTAAGTATTTTATTTCAGCTTCCAGTAAAAAAGGATAAACAGTTTTCTAGCATTTTTGGAGGAACCTGTAAGCATATATTTTATAAATATTCAAAAGTCCTCAGTTTTTAATTAATTGAAATCCATGTAATCTGCATGTAGTATATTGACAGTAAAGGAAAATTCTAGAAGAGTACTCTCTCCATATTGTTTTCATAAAGTTTTGCCAGAGCTTTTGTGTTATAATTTCTTATTACAATAGGAAACAGGGCTGCAATGCCGAAAAAATGTAATCTGTTCCATTACTTAGACATAAATAATAGCCAGCTGTTTGGCATGTGCATCAAAAGGATTCAAATTATATACTGCAACAGATTAAAAAAATAACTGCTTCAGATTTTTGCTCTTCATAACCCGGTTTACGAAATTTGTATGTCTAGAAAGACTTTCTTCACATCCTAAGATAGATTTGCTATGAATTTTGTTCATAGCATGTAGAAAGATATATGTACATCACTGTTGTTTTGTGACCACAAAGTCTCTTTCATTCCTTTTCTAACCTATATTGTATTGTTCTTTTTAGCCTTGCATGGGTTCTGGAATATTTCCCGTAATTCACTCTTAAACATTAACTGCAATATGCAGAGGCACAAGAACTGTTTTCCATCATAAAGAAAATTCTGATCGTTGCTTGGCACCTCTATTCTAGTTCTCCCAATAATCTAGCTAAGCCATTCACAATTCTTCTTTCAACCTTTATGATCTGTTTTACTGATGAAAAACTACTTTTAGGCCATCAATGACACAAGCATTGATAATGCCTTAAGGTAAACATTCTGAAGTTTGTTATCACTGCTCCCTAGAATTTATCAACAAGTAATATGTCAACATATTGTGCATTAAATACTAACTGATTGGCCAACACCAAGCAATGTCAGGTAGTTGTCTTACCCAGAAAAAAAATGTATTTAATGGGGAAGTGTGGTATGCACATCACATTATTTAGGGGAGTAAGGTGCAAAAACATAAACACCCCAAAATGATTTTGTGTATTAAAGTAGTGTGGGGAGAGTATATTTATCTCACTGTTAATTGGCTAAACTTGTGTCCATAAAATACTTGCTGGCCAAATCATACATAATCCTCCCAAAAGACACATCCTCAAAGTTTAGTTCCATGAGCGAGGACAAGTTCTAAAAGGCTAGCATTCCTGTCTGCTTTGGATTCACTCAAATGTTAATTTAATTTGCCAGAGACCAATACGAATACTTGTCTAACAGGCTAATGTATGATTTGTATTACATCTTTTGTGATTAGGCAATGCAATTTGTACAATCCAGCACGCACAGAATTTAATTAACAATTCCCCTATCACTCTTTTGTGGCTAACGTATTTGTGTAATGAGGTTACACGGCACAAGTCTTCAGCACTTCTACATAAGTCTAGTAACACCGCTCCATTAGTTCCCTTTAAAAGGCTTTGGATAGAAACTGGAAACCACAACAGGAAATTGATTTAATCTAAGTAATATTAATAAAAAGTCTGTCAGATTACCTTAGAGAGCTAAGGCTGTAATTTATTTATTTATTTGTCATTTGTTGACTGTCATTGGGCATAGCCTATTAACAGGGGAGACCCGTGGAGAAAAGCTCCAGTCATTTAACAAAAACAGCATTAAGCAAGAAACAATAATATGAAACTAAATAATACTAGACATTGATACAAAGAAATAAAGAAACACAGAAGTTCCAGTTTTGTTATTATTATATTTGTTGAAAATACGATTAATAAAATATTTTATCAGTACATCTCAGTTAATCAATTAGTAGCAAGGGAATAACATTTCTAGAAAATAAACTGCAGACTTAAGTAAACTGCCAATGAATTCCTGACTAAAACATTCAGCAGATTAGACACGACAAAGCATAATATGCAGGAAGAAACAAGGGCCATATTCTAAATTATTTTAAGCAATAAATAACAGCAGCAGAAAGTGGAAAGTAAAGACTATGCTGTAAAAAGGTAGTATTTTATACAGTTCGCCAGTTGTCAGCCATGAGACATTTGCATGTGAAAAGGTTATAGTGGGTATCTAAATAGGGATTCCCACTACATTTTTGAGACCAGATAATGCAAGTCCTTAATCAGTGAAAAAAATGAGTGCACCTGTAGAAGTATATACTAAAATTGTTGTATCTCAGAGAATCTTTCCTCTGTGGTACAGAGTCTTTGAGTTAGCATATGTAGTGAAGTTATGAGAGACATAAACCCACATTGATGTTTTACTAAACTGTCCTCACCACGACCGTCCTAAAAACCACCCATGCTGTGAAATCACAGCTCCCTGGCCCTTCCCCTACCCATACAGAAAGTAAAGGATAGAACAAAAAAACAGTACATGAGTCAGGTATCCTGCTGTATTCTGTCAATCACAGCAGGTAACAAATCAAAATTACCATTAGCACTTTGACAGCTAGGAAAGTTAGGTGTGAGGGGGGATGGGAGATGAGTCAAAGTAGTACAAATCAGGCCTCACAAAAGACTGCAATTTAGCCATTCTAAAAAGAAGCAGCAGTAAAACGTACTTTGAAAGTCTGTTCTGTGGCATTTGCACTGTTTGTGTTTTAAGTAGTCATTGAACGGCATGAAATGTTACTTAAAACTGACTGACTGAAAGACAGCAGTGTATGCATGTAAAATCAATGCAGTGACAGGAGCTTTAGGAAGAAAGAGACCTGTTTGATGTAATTTTTTTACAGACAAGCAATGCATTGTGGAATACCTAGAGGCAGACTAAATCAGAATTACTTCAAGATGTCATACCCCATGTGGTCAGACTCAGAAATTACGTATAAAAATATTTAAAAACCTGTAAATAATCCCAGAGTGGTGTTAAAATGTAGTAAACACCAAACTATGATGAAATAAACATGACTTTTGAGTCTGTGGGTGTGGTTCTCCTTTAACTTTTTAAGTGATTTATTGTAATATTCATCTCCCTGGTATCTAGTGTTTACTGGCACATCTTTTGTGCTATACAACTGTTGTTCTATTAATCAGAAACAAAGCACCCTGAACCACTGCTAGGTAGGCCCACAAATTTATTAAGCCGAACAGTTCACTCGAAAAAATAACGCTGAATCAAATCACCATATCCACAACTTCATCAGATTACACTAATACATTCAGTTAACTGCTTTTATATACTCATCCAAATTTTAAAACAGCCAGTAAAACAATCATTGTACATAGAAATGCATTGAGTTACTGCCCTCTACTGACAAGGAGGATTATTACACATTAATGTCACAATTTTGCTGATCTCATTTTTAATACAGGGGCAAGTGAGATCATGTCATTTAAACCAGGGAATTTACTGGCCTCCAACACCACTTGCCAGTATAATTCCCTGTATTCAACTAAAGTCTCCCACATACGGTCCTTTGGAACAACTTCTAATATTAAAAACTGAAATTCAGCTTCAGGACAAGTTTTTGTGTGTTTGTACAGAGAATTTGTTTCACATTTTATACGAATATCATAGGTGTGCTCATAAATTCTCTGCTTAACCTTTCTTTCACTCTTGCCAATGTAAAAGCATTACATTTTTACATAACCCAACATAAATAATCCCTTTGTGTTACAATTAAAAGTTTTTAAAGTTAAAATTTTGTTATTTCTGGCAGGTAAAGTAATGGTGTCCCCAGTAATCAAATAAGAACAATAATTACAAGCACCACATTTAAATACACCAGCTTTTTGTTTGTACCTGCTAACCTTGAATTCCCTTTACTACCTCTTTCAAAAATATCCTTCAGGGTGTTCCCTTTCCTATAAATATGTTTTATTTCACCCTGGAAAATGTGATTTAAGTCAGAAACTTTAGAAAAGTTAATCCACTCTTTGTCAAAATTCTTTTGATCACACCAGCTTGTCCATCATATGTGGTAATGATACCTGATACAATTCATTATTTAACCCATCTACTTTCTTGTTTGTGACTTGTTGAGTTGCAACATCTTCAATTTTACCCAATACACCTTCCTCCCATCACTGACTTCTTTAGAAACTCTATCAATGAGCTCTTCCGGTAGCCTCTATTCAGGAACATGTTTCTTTTACATTCGTTACCATAACATGCATCATCAGAAGTCATTCTACACAAGCACAAATTGCCCTTTTATAACACTCCTTTTCTGGTGTGGGGAACTTGAGTAGTGAGAAAAGGTCTCTTTTCTATAAATTCTAGACTCAAAGCCATACTCAGTTTTAGATATGTTAACATCAAGGTATTTCAATTCATCAGTAGTGAATTTGTGAGTGAATTTTAAAAATTCTGTGGTACCATTTAGGTATTCCACAAAGCTACCAAATTCATCTTGAGTGCCTGCCCATAAGAAACACAAGTCGTCCAGAAATCTACCATACAATTTCCATAAACTACTATATTCTGAATTCAGTACAAACTTATTCTCCCAGAAGGACATTATAGTGTTAGCATAAGTGGGAGCACAGTGTGCCCCCATCGCCACACCTTTAGTTTGTCGAAAATACCTGAAAGAATATAAAATTATTCTTTAGGACAATCTCCATTAATAACAAAACAGTTCTGAACTCATTGTGCCCTAGTAGTTTGGATTCAAGTAGCATTTCTTGAACCATTCAAGGCCTACATCATGGGGTATACTTGTAAATAAGTCAATCACATCCAAGGTACCAAAACCTTTTGTTTCATTTGCAAGTGATTCATTTAGTTTTCCTAAGAAATGCCACGAGTCTTTTAAAATAACATTGTTGTCACAAACAAGCTTTTTTATCTTCTGGTCAATGTACTTGGCAAAGGTGCAGTGACCGAACCTGACACTATCACTCTCAAAGGTGGGTCACTTTCATCTTTATGCACCTTTGGTATCCCAAATATGGAGGGTATTCTCGGTTTGTCTACATGCAAATATTTAAAAGTACTCATGTCAATAACTCCATCCATTAATAAGTCATTTAAAATAACATAAATTCGCTTGTAGGCAATATTAATTTCATTCAAGGATATTCTGGTGTATTTGGTATTGTCATTTAATATGTCAAACATTTTGCTCTCATAATTAATGGCATCCATAAGCACAACCCCCCCGCCCTTATCAGGCTTCATAATTCTTATATTCTTGTTCTCACTTAATGATTTCAAAGTTTTCAACTCTGGGTCTGTTAAATTAGACTGCACTTTGTGACAACTCAGAATTTTCCTAAGCTCGTGTTCCAAGCTCAATTCAAAGTTTCTTAGCTGAGGGTGTGTTGGGGGATTAAAGGTGCTCTTAATTCTACATTGTTCATGTTGACACCATTTCCTTTAAAATATAATTCTAAGTTTTTCTTCCTAATAAATAATTTAATATCAATTAAAAGTTTAAAAATATTTGTTTTCTGTCTAGGTATAAAACCAAAACCTTTTGTCAATAGTTCAAAATGACTACTGTTAATTGCTACATCTGTGTAATTGAAAATATTAAAATCATTATAACTGTATTTAAAACCACATTTTGTAATTATTCCCAGACTGGTCGTCTCCTTTCCTGAGCTCCCCAGTTTCTGGTTTTGTAGTTTTGAATTGTAAGTAACAGGTTCCCTGTGCATAAGTCTCTCAGACGCCTTAAAGGTGGAAATGCAGCATCATAATCATTCTCTAAAGGCAATTCATTGTCAGAAATGTCATTGTTAGGTTCTCTGTAGTGATTAATGTCATAATTTCTAACATTTCTCACCCAATTCTTAGGCTTGGTATTGTTTCTTTGTTTTGTATTCATTTAAATCTCTCTCAATCTTGTTTAATTTTCTGTTTTAACCTCCAAACATTTACTTTCTAAATTATTTAATAGTTTATGATATTTGCTTCTCTCTCCACTGTAAATAGTAAATCGTGAGTAATGTCCTTGTTTATACATTCTACAGTTTCTTGCAACTTCTTTATTTCTACCTCATTGTTTTTAATGATAGCCCTCATTATATCAAAACCACAATTATCAAAAGCCTCTATTAGTTCAAAATAAAACTCTGTACCTTCCACAACCTTGTTAGGGTATTTGCATACCCTAAGCCCCTTTGGGCACAATTTTCTGTTCTAAACAATACTTTAAATAAGTGTTATCCATTTCTAACATTTTGCATTTGTATAAAAATAGTCCAGGTCATCAAGCTTTTGAGAAAAAGTTCCTTGTAGTTTATCATTGGTGTTGTTTTTGCTAGCAAAATCATAAACAACATTGAATAAGTCACTGAAATGTCTTTTTGTACCTGTAGAGTTTAAACTACCACCAGGGCCAAACGAACTCCTTCACCCATTTTCCTAACATTGTTAGGCTGCTCAGATTGTCCGTGGTGGTTTCTTCAAGCAGGAAACCATCCAGACTGCTGGATCCTGCTCCATTTCTCTGGAATCATCACCAACTCTCGCACCTCAACACTTCGATGCACTTCCTGGTCCTGGTTCCAATACAGACGCCAATACCGAGGCCAAAGATTGGCTGACTGGGGTCAAAAGCCCACAAGTTGAGTGAGCTGTCCGATAAGCTTCCTGAGCTCACGAAGTTACTAGTAACCAAAAAAACCAGTAAGCAGAACCACTGCTAGGTAGGCCCACAAATTTATGCTTTTATATACTCATCCAAATTTTAAAAACAGCCAGTAAAACAATCATTGGAGTTACTGCCCTCTACTGACAAGGAGGATTATTACACATTAATTTAAACCAGGGAATTTACTGGCCTCCAACACCACTTGCCAGTATAATTCCCTGTATTCAACTAAAGTCTCCCACATACCGCCCTGGGGGTCTTTTGGCACAACTTAATATAAAAAAACTGAAATTCAGCTTCAGGACAAGTTTTTTGTGTGTTTGTACAGAACATTTTTTCTTCACATACTAATATCATAGGTGTCACAAAGGTCTGCTTTCTTAACCTTTCTTTCACTTGCCAAAATGTAAAAGTATTACATTTACAATAACCCAACATAAATAAATAACAAGTCTCCCACATACCGCCCTGGGGTCCTTTGGCACAACTTCTAAAAAAAAAAAAAAAATTCAGCAGGAGTTTTGTGTTTTTGTACAGTGTATTTTGTTTGTTTCACATTTTTTACATCATAGGTGTGGTAATATTCTTGCTCTACCTTTTCTTTTCTTCTGCCAATGTAAAAAATGTAAATTTTTTACATTTTACATAACCATAACATAAATAATCCTTTTTAGCAAAGTTTTAAAGTTAAAATTTTGTTATTTCTGGCAGGTAAAGTAATGGTGTCCCCAGTAATCAAATAAGAACAATAATTACAAGCACCACATTTAAATACACTTTTTGTTTGTACCTGCTTCCCTTTACTACCTCTTTCAAAAATATCCTTCAGTGTTCCCTTTCCTATAAATATGTTTTATTTCACCCTGGAAAATGTGATTTAAGTCAGAAACTTTAGTTGTCAAATTGTCTTTTGATCACACCAGCTTGTCCATCATATGTGGTAATGATACCTGATACTGAATTCATTATTTAACCCATCTACTTTCTTTTGTGTGACTTGTGTTTTGCAACATCTTCAATTTTACCCAATACAGGGCAAACCTTCCCTTCTCCCATCACTGACTTCTTTAGAAACTCTATCAATGAGCTCTTCCGGTAGCCTCTATTCAGGAACATGTTTCTCAGGTTTTACATTCGTTACCATAACATGCATCATCAGAAGTCATTCTACACAACATAAATTGCCTTTTATAACACTCCTTTTCTGGTGTGGGGTGCGAACTTGAGTAGTGCAGAGAATTAGAAAAGGTCTCTTTCTATAAATTCTAGACTCAAAGCCATACTCAGTTTTAGATATGTTAACATCAAGGTATTTCAATTCATCAGTAGTGAATTTGTGAGTGAATTTTAAAAATTCTGTGGTACCATTTAGGTATTCCACAAAGCTACCAAATTCATCTTGAGTGCCTGCCATAAGAAACACAAGTCAGTCCAGAAATCTACCATACAATTTCCATAAACTACTATATTCTGAATTCAGTACAAACTTATTCTCCCAGAAGGACATTATAGTGTTAGCATAAGTGGGAGCACAGTGTGCCCCATCGCCACACCTTTAGTTTGTCGAAAATACTCTGAAAGAATGTAAAATTATTCTTTAGGACAATCTCCATTAATAACAAAACAGTTCTGTACTCATTGTGCCCTAGTAGTTTGGATTCAAGTAGCATTTCTTGAACCATTCAAGGCCTACATCATGGGGTATACTTGTAAATAAGTCAATCACATCCAAGGTACCAAAACCTTTTGTTTCATTTGCAAGTGATTCATTTAGTTTTCCTAAGAAATGCCACAGTCTTTTAAAATAACATTGTTGTCACAAGGTGCAGCTGACATCACTCTCAAAGGTGGGTCACTTTCATCTTTATGCACCTTTGGTATCCCAAATATGGAGGGTATTCTCGGTTTGTCTACATGCAAATATTTAAAAGTACTCATGTCAATAACTCCATCCATTAATAAGTCATTTAAAATAACATAAATTCGCTTGTAGGCAATATTAATTTCATTCAAGGATATTCTGGTGTATTTGGTATTGTCATTTAATATGTCAAACATTTTGCTCTCATAATTAATGGCATCCATAAGCACAACCCCGCACAACCCCAGGCTTCATAATTCTTATATTCTTGTTCTCACTTAATGATTTCAAAGTTTTCAACTCTGGGTCTGTTAAATTAGACTGCACTTTGTGACAACTCAGAATTTTCCTAAGCTCGTGTTCCAAGCTCAATTCAAAGTTTCTTAGCTGAGGGTGTGTTGGGGGATTAAAGGTGCTCTTATCTACATTGTTCATGTTGACACCATTTCCTTTAAAATATAATTCTAAGTTTTTCTTCCTAATAAATAATTTAATATCAATTAAAAGTTTAAAAATTTAAAAATATTTGTTAAAAGTTTAAAAATATTTGTTTTCTCTCTAGGTATAAAACCAAAACCTTTTGTCAATAGTTCAAAATGACTACTGTTAATTGCTACATCTGTGTAATTGAAAATATTAAAATCATTATAACTGTATTTAAAACCACATTTTGTAATTATTCCCAGACTGGTCGTCTCCTTTCCTGAGCTCCCCAGTTTCTGGTTTTGTAGTTTTTTGAATTGTAAGTAACAGGTTCCCTGTGCATAAGTCTCTCAGACCGCTTAAAGGTGGAAATGCAGCATCATAATCATTCTCTAAAGGCAATTCATTGTCAGAAATGTCATTGTTAGGTTCTCTGTAGTGATTAATGTCATAATTTCTAACATTTCTCACCCAATTCTTAGGCTTGTATTGTTTCTTTGTTTTGTATTCATTTAAATCTCTCTCAATCTTGTTTAATTTTCTGTTTTTAACCTCCAAACATTTACTTTCTAAATTATTTAATAGTTTATGATATTTGCTTCTCTCTTCGTCCACTGTAAATAGTAAATCGTGAGTAATGTCCTTGTTTATACATTCTACAGTTTCTTGCAACTTCTTTATTTCTACCTCATTGTTTTTAATGATAGCCCTCATTATATCAAAACCACAATTATCAAAAGCCTCTATTAGTTGAGGCTAAGAGTGAACTGTTCGGCTTAATAAATTTGTGGGCCTACCTAGCAGTGGTTCAGGGTGCTTTGTTTCTGCTTACTGGTTTGTTCTGCATCCTCCGTTTTTTGGTTGTTCTATTAATGTTTTAAGTCAGTTTAGAGTAATATTTATATTTATCTAGTGTTTAGTTTTCCCTTCACACATACATCTTTCATGCTGCAAAGCATGTTGTTCTATTAACTTTTTAACTAAATTTAGAGTACTATTTAAACTTTCCTGCTATCTGATGAGCCCCCCAGTATTACAAGATTTGCTTGTTAAGTCAAGGGAAGTTTAGAGGTATGACAGCACCCCACCCACCCAATTGCAGTCATGGGCACACTCACCCAATCACCCTCCCCCCCACACGCACACATGCATCTACCCTACCTACTTAACTAACCCTACTGCTGTGACCACCCAGGCAGACGCACAGACTCAGACACACACACACACACACACACACACACACACACACACACACAATTGAGACTACTCATACCTCTGCATACACTCACACATGCAGCCTAACGTATACAAACATGCATACACAATCCACCACTACCTGTCCACTAAACCCCCCAGCACTTACCTCTAATGTGATCTCACCCATTGAAAGCAATGAGTGAATGTAAACATTTGGCTGTTAGTTAACTCTGAATCACTTGGCTGTGTAAATGCCTTACCACAGATATTATCACCAGGGATAGCACGTGGCTAAGTAACATAGACCACTCCTCCAGAATGCCACATTAGCATGTAGCTCAGCCGAGGAGATGACTCACTCTGGTGATGCTACAGACCACTTGGAATCCCTACAGTGAGCTCGTCTCTGAAATAGAAAGTACTGCTGCAACTGACAGTAGCCTGTGTTTAGGCTTACCTCTGGCAGTAACTCTTTCTGAATCTCTCCCATTGTGTCTAAATAAACAACCATGAAATAGAATGACAACCAAATAGTGTCTTTGGCAATTTATGTAATCATACTTAAATAAATAAATAAGTGCTGACGTGACATTTCTTACAGGTGCCCCTGGCCAAAATCAGCAAACTTCACTTTTTTAATGAGCACCACAAAGGAAGCAGGTGTCTCCAGTATGTGAGATTGTGGTTAAGGAAGATGTCCTTCATGGTTCACTGTTGCAGTCATAACTGTAGGGTTCTTCCTGCCAGCAGCAGTCCCCGATCGGCCAGAGTCCCAAAGTCTGGATCGGGCGTCAGCTGAGGTCGTTTTTATCCTGATGTCAATGCGCCAGAAGGTATAAAGACCTCAGCTGACGCCATTTCCCCAGTCTTTCTTGCCGTGCGGTGCCCTTTGCAGTTCACTGATGCTGGTCGGCCTGTTCCTGTTTGTTTTTGGATTTAATCCCAGGATTTTTGTTATATAAGATAAGTACCCCATTGGGGAGGTCTTTTTCTTGCGCCAGTCAGATGTCAGAAAAAGTTAATAATTGTATTTCTTGTGGGAAGCAAATACCTCATAGGGATTTTCACTCTTACTGTATTCCCTGCCTGGGTCCTGACCATGATGTTGCTAATTGTGCATTTTGTGCTAGATTTAATCAGCGTACTATTAGGCATAGATATAACTTTGCCTTTTACTATTTTGGAAAAAGGTTTAATTATAACATGTCTTCGGATTCTTTTCCGGCTTCTGGGGTGTGTAAGAGGCGCAAGGATGCAGACAGGCCTCCGAGGTCCACAGCAAAGGATGTTACTCAGTTATTGCCAGTTGCTGGTTCGTCGGTCGTCAGTGAGGTGCCTTTGCAGCCCCTGGCATCTGCCTCTTTTGAACCAATTGCCTGTACCAACTCCGGTGTGGAGCTGATGGGGTCTTCAGAATTGCCAGGGACTGGACCTTCGGATACTGCTCCCTCAGTTGGGTCTGGAGCCGGTAGGCAGGTACCAGCTTCTGAGGGAGTTCTCAGGCCTTCTCAGCTTCCTGTCAATGTGGATTCAGTTTTACATTCAAAGACAAAGTCTAAGACTCCAGCTAAAGTGAAATGGCAAGCACAGGCACCTTTTGATCAGGGTCCTAGGCCTCAGAGGCAGATGCTTAGGATGGCTGAATATCTCTTAACTATGATCAGGGGTTCACATCCCCCTCCTGACAAGAAGCCTAGATTACAGTCCGATTATGATTCTTCAGACCAAATTTCTGTTTCTTCTGCTTCTTCCCTTGAGCAGGATTATTCTTTTCCTCCTTATGAAGATTCTGATGCTGAAGATTCCTTTCCTTCAGCCTCTTCTCCTGAGGATTATTCTTTTGGTGAAACTTTGCATGATATGAGGGTGCATTTTTACTGGGAAGGGCAGGAATTCTCTGAATCCAAGAAAAGGCTTAAGGATTTTCTTCTTCTCCCACAGCATAGGCCTCTGGCTATTCCCCCTGTATTGGACATTGTAGATGATGTTTTTTTGGAAGCTTCTCTCTCTCCTGATTCTTTTCCCCCTGCTCCAGTCAAACCGAATAGGTATTATAGGTTTTCAGATTCTCACAAGTTTCTTTTTAAGAATCTTTCACCTGATCCGGAAACAATTTCTCAGGGTCCTAAGGGTGTTAAAGCGGCCTCTGCTAAAAATCCTATTCCCTCTGACCGAGAGTCCAGGGCTTTGGAGAGATGGGGTAAAAAAGTTTATACTTCTGCTCCATTGTCTTTCCTTTTCTGAACTGTCAATTTCATATGCTGAAGTATCAGCAATACCTTTTGTCTGTATTTAAACAAAAGATGTCAGCTGTTTCTTTTGGTGCAGATAATCAGGAGTTACAGGATTTATTGCATGCTATTGAACAGGTGGGTAAACATACCCTGCATTGTGGTTTTGATTCTTTGGAAGCTTCTTGTAGGGCTGCAACAACTGGCGCAGTTATTAGAAGACATGCTTGGTTAAAGGAACAAAGCTTGCCGGATCAGGTTAAAGCCAGACTTGGATGCCCCTTTGCAGCACGATGTTCTGTTTGGGTCCAAAGCTGAAGAGGTATTAAAGAAAATGGAGGACAAAGCCAAATCTATGCAGACGGTTAAGGATTTTCTACAGGTGCAACCTCCTAGATTAGCAAACACTGGCCAGCTAAACCTTGGTCCTTTCCAGGCTCGGACAGGTCTCAGAGAGGCAGATTCAGGTGTTCCAGAGGTAGGGGACAGGCACAGACCCATTTTAGGAATAGGCAGTGGAGTGCCCCCTCTTCCAAGGGAAGTGAAGATAAGTCTCAACCCTACTGAAAGCAGTCTTTATGACTTTCCTTTTCTGTTTCCAGGGGCTCCTCTCCTGGAAGCACCTTTGGGAGGAAGGATTTCTCTTTTTTATCAAAATTGGAGCCACATAACCCGGGACAAATGGGTTCTGGACATAGTCTCAAGAGGTTACAGATTTCATTTCCACACCTTGCAAAAACCAAACTGTTGGCCAGATCTGCCAAATCATCAGTGGGTGGAGGCGCAATGGCAGGTTCAGTCCCTCCTGGCTATGAGGGCCATAGAATTGGTACCAAATTTAGAAATAGGGCAAGGTTTGTATTCCAGACTTTTCCTGGTTCCCGGGAAGGAAAATTCGTGGAGACCAATCCTGGACCTTTCTGTACTAAACACCTTCCTAGATATACCAAAATTCAAGATGCTCACTCTGCAGCAGCTGCTGCCTATGTTGGGCAAGAAAGCTTGGATGGTGACTTTGGACTTAAAAGAAGCTTACCTGCATATTCCTATAAGGCAAGAGTGCAGAAGGTATCTGCATTTCAAAGCAGGCTCGAAGCATTACCAGTTCTCTGTGCTGCCCTTTGGCTTATCTACTGCACCCAGGGTCTTTACAAAGTGCCTGGCACCAGTAATGGCGTTTTGCAGACAGAAGGGGATTCAAATATACCCTTATCTGGACGACTGTCTTATTCAAGCGGACGACAAAGACACTCTACTTCGGCATCTAGCTTTTGTGCAGCATCTTCTTCACTACCTCAGTTTCACAGTGAATCTAAAGAAATCAAATCTGGTACCCACACAACAGATTACTTTCCTGGGTGCTCTTCTGAGTACTACAACCCAGATGGCTTCCTTGACACCAGACAAAAAAGTGCAACTGGCTTCTTCTTTCTGACACCTGGCTTCAATGAAACAGCTGACTGCAAGAAAAATTCTGCAGGCTTTGGGTTACATGGCTTCCTGCATTCTACTAATACCATATGCAAGACTGCATATGAGGAAACTGCAGTGGTACCTCAGGAGTGTATAGTCTCAGCATTACCACAGTTTGGAAACAGTGATCACGATTTTGCCTTGTCTCCAGCAAGAGTTTCTTTGGTGGGCCGAAGCTTGTCTACAGAACAAGGGGAAGCCTTTTTGTCCTCCACCGACCAACCAAGTTCTGACAACGGATGCTTCAGATTATGCCTGGGGAGCCCACATGCATGGGAGATGTCTTCAGGGTGTTTGGACAAAGGAGCAAACACACCTGCACATAAATTTGAAGGAGATGCTAGCTGTATAGAATGCCCTGATATCCTTCAGGGACCTTCTTCTACCAGGACAATTGTTGCTACAGATAGACAACACTACAGTGATGTGGTACATAAACAGGCAGGGGGGCTCTCACTCTTACCCCCTGTGCAGATTAGCCATGACTCTATGGTACACTGCTCTGACCTGCAGTGTCAACTTACAAGTGCAATTCCTGCCAGAAAAACACAACACTCTGGCAGACACATTGAGCAGACACATTTCGGATCCACACGAATGGATGTTGGATGTTCGGATATTCAGGATGATTATAAAGGCGTGGGGATGTCCGGACATAGATCTCTTTGCATCCCCTCAGAATCATCAACTTCCGACATTCTGCACAAGGACCTACCACAAACTAGCATGGAAAGTGGATGCCCTCTCATTCAGTTGGAAATACCTCTCAGTATATGCTTTTCCTCCTTTTCCTCTTCTTCCTCGGGTACTTCTGAAAATAAAACAGGACAGACCGCAAATGATTTTACTGGCTCCCAATTGGCCTCGGCAATTCTGGTATTCCACTCTGATGAACCTGATTTAGGAGCTTCCCTGGATTCTGCCTCAAATCCCTCATCTACTATCTCAACGGGAAGGCTGGATACTGCACAGTCATGTCAAAACTCTGAATCTAGCTGCCTGGTGGATCCAGGATCTGTAAACACCTCTACCCTTTCCAAACAGGTTATGGATGTAATCCTTGAAGCTAGATGGCCCAGCACTAGAAAATCTTATGCGGGTAAATGGAAAAGATTTTGCTCCTGGAATCAAGTCCAGGGTGTTGATTCTGCTGTTCCGAACATTGCTCTGATTTTACAGTATCTGACAGAGTTGTTACATATGGGCCTATCTTTTTCGTTTGTTAAGCTTCATGCTTGTGCTATTTCTGCACATTATGATACGGATCCTCCGATTTTTTCTCATCCATTACTTAAACAATTTCTTAGAGGGGCTAAGAATATTTGGCCCCCTATGAGGGCTCCTGTTTCCACTTGGGATCTTAACTATGTTTTGGAGAAATTAACCTTGTCTCCTTTTGAACCTGCAGCTTCCATGGATTTGAAATTTTTGTCTTGGAAAACTGCTTTTCTTTTAGCTATTACCTCTGCTAGAATTTCGGAATTGCAAGCATTCATGGCTGTGGAACCCTTCCTTATTTTTCATCAGGACAGGGTATCTCTACGGACTAATCCCACCTTTATGCCCAAGGTGGTTTCAGCAATCACCTTGAATCAGTCTATTCATTTGCCTACCTTTTATCCCAATCCTCAAAGTGAGGAAGAAAGTCTTTTGCACTCTCTAGACATGCACAGACAGCTTTGTCTATACCTGGACAGGATCAAGATATTCCGGAAATCCGATCAGTTGTTTGTCGCTTATGCTCCTACTGTTCAAGGGAAAGCAATCACTAAGCAAACTATTTCCAAGTGGATTGCCCATTGCATCAAGTTCTGTTACTCTTATCATGGTAATCCAGTTCCTGTTAATGTTAGGACTCATTCTACCCGGGCTACTGCTACTTCAGCAGCTTTTCTTTGTGGGGTTCCTACCAAGGATATTTTGGAGGCTGCTACTTGGAGTTCTGTACATACTTTTTCTAAGCATTACAACCTCCCTCTCTATGCTAAATCCAGGGCTGGTTTTGCTTCTGCGGTTTTGCAAGGTTTTGTGACCACTCCCTCTGTTTCTCCTCCAGCCACCCTTTCTTAGCTTTAGGACTCAACCCTACAGTTATGACTGCAACAGTGAACCACGAAGGACATAGTACAGTTGTGTACTCTTACCATAAATATAGATGTTCGAGTGTGTTCACTGTTGCAGTCTGGGTTACCCTCCCTCCTACCCCCTCTTTTGTTTTTTCTTTGAGTATTATCTGTTATGAGGTATTTTGGCTGATGAGGTTTTGGGCATGGTTTCTTTTTTAGCCTTTTCTTTCTGGGCACCTGACATCTGGGGCAAGAAAAACTGGGGAAATGGCATCAGCTGAGGTCTTTATACCTTCTGGCACATTGACGTCAGGATAAAAGCGACCTCAGCTGATGCCCGATCCAGACTTTGGGACTCTGGCCAATCGGGGGCTGCTGCTGGCAGGAAGACCCCTACAGTTATGACTACAACAGTGAACACACTCGAACATCTACATTTATGGTAAGAGTACACAACTGTACTGTGTTTGGATCATCAGTGTGTAAGCTTGGAACAGTCAGCATGATTGACCTGATACTTAGTAAAGGCTGGGCAAAAGCAAAATTTGTGTAGAGTGTTGTCCACCTATGTACAAATAACAACAAAAATTAAATATGTTAAAGCTGCAGAATATGTTTCATGGACAGCTCAGATGAGCATTAATTTGCAGGCATGAGAATTTTCTGCATTATTTTTCATGTTAAACTGCTACACAGTCAACCATTAAACATTCTAGCAGCTTACTTGTGGCTATGGGCTACACTTACAAGAACAGGTGGCTTATGTTAAGAGACAGTCTATGTTTATTTTATTAATAATTTGTTAACCAGATCAGTGAACTGGTTCAGGGACCCTTTTCAGCTATGACCTAGACCATGATGGCAAAGACAATAACAAGAAATGCTTTTAGGGAAAAAAAGAAAAGAAAACAATACTGCCATTAAGGCACTTGACAAAGATTGCATGTACAATACATAGCCAGGGTATGACAGTGAATAAACAAAACATTAAACATTTACAAGCATACATACATTACTAATGCTTAAATATGCAATGTTAACTTCATTACAAATAGAAAATTGTATGCAAGAATACTGGACAGTGCTATAAGATGTTACTACAGTGAAATGTAATATGGAATCAGCTTGTGAATGTTGTACAACTGCACAAAAAGAGGGAGATAAGGACAAGAACCATGTGAATACAAGAACAGCAAATTCAGTTGGAACAAGCATAGCGTGTAGCTAAAGTGGAAGAATAACATTAATGTAGAGAGTCACAGAACATATCAGCAGAGAGTTATTACGGCTTCACTGGAATAGTTACTGAGACTCTTCCAATTTAATACCCAGCTGAATAAGAGCCAGTCACAGAAGAGCTTTCAACCAGGCAGCCATTAGGGGATTTTATTAAGCTAGCTTGTACATGCGCACAAGGCTCCCAGGGACAGATTTGCAATGGAGAAGTGTGAGGGCTTGTCTTCCACTTCCACAAAGGATGATACTTCATAGCCCCACCCCGTCACACACCACATGAACGAAGACATCTCCATCCATCTCTGGTCTCCACTGTAGAAGGAGGTTGCATCCCATGGTACATGCTCGCTACCCTTCTTCAGGGAAAGGTGAGCATGCCGCACTCTACCTAATCACTGCTTTTACATCAGGTAGCTCATCTAGGTGCCAGGTCACTAACTGAATCTAGGTTATCTAGATCATAGAAAAGATTTCATCTTTCTACTTCAACAAGCCAGTTTAGAAGAAAACTTCCAGATGTAAACTGAAAGCAAGTCCAAAGTAAACACAGATTAGCCATGAAGGAAAACTACAGTTACAATGAAGACAGAAAATAATTATGGAAGCAGTACATTGCAGTAATTAAGGAGAAGGACTCATATGGGAAACATTCTAGAGGACACAAGATTGTTCATCTGAAGTTATCACCCCGGGGTTAAGAGAAGATTTTTCTCAACCATGGCCAGAGGCCACAAAAAGCAAACACTGCTGCACAGAGACTGAGAACAATAAAGAGCAGTGGATCACAGTGGGCTCTGGAAGAAATGAGGGTGATGGAAAAGAAGCATCCACCAGCTGTACATCTCCACAAATCTTACGCTTTCCTGTTAAAGACTGGTCATGCTGGGGAGGGACCAGTTGCAGATACACAAAGGGAAACAACAGAAACATCCACAGAAGCATGGTGAGACTCCTGAAGACTGGAAGATGGTAGATGTGAGTCCTATTTTCATATCAAGCCTGAGAAGAATGGAAGCTAAAAACTACTGATCTGTCAGTTCATAGGTTCATAGGTTCATAGGTTCATAGGTGTGTACTAGGCTAATAGGCCCTGGAGCCTTTACAAGCCTAGCCCCATAAGATTACCCTGGCATCATGCCACCCAGTCTTAATTCCTAGTGCCTCTGTTGAGTAGAGCCAGTGGAGTGATCCCCGGTGTGAATTGTCTATTTCCCATCCACTCATCAAGATTTCTCTTGAAGAGGGCCAGTGGTGCTCTGCTTGACATGTGTGGGAAATCTGTTCCATAGCATGGGCAGTCTCTGGGTTATGAACCTGTCCCTCCAGCATGTTCTGTTGATTGTGGTAATGAGGTTGAGGCCTCTGGAGCATGTGGTGCGGAGGGATTGGGATTTCTTTAGATGTAGCATTTCTAACAGAGCTGGGTCAGACATGGCTTTGTAAGTCAAGCAGAGATCGCCTCTAAGTAGGCGATATGAGACAAAGAACAGTTGGACTTTTTTGAGTCTGTCCATATAGGACAAGTGTTTAAGGCCTAGGATCCTCTTTGTGAGGTACCTTTGCGGCATCTCCAGTTGTTGCAGGTGTCTAGTAAGGTACATTCCAAATGGGGCATTGTACTCGATGATTGGCCTAATGAGGGAAGAGTAGAGGGAGACAATGACCTCTTTCTTCCTGGATGCAAAACCCTTAGTAATGAGATGTGCCACATAGAATGACTTTCTGACCACACCTCATTTTTAGAGAAAATATGCAAGAGAATCCTGGAATATCTGAAAACCTGTGAGATACTGGCTCTAAGAAAGCGTCCATTTACCATGAGAAAGGTAATGCTAGACATATATAGCAAAGCTCTTTAATAACGCACTCAGGCTGGAAAGCAAACACCACTACTTACAGATATGTTCTGTTTATGTTTGCACTCATCTGTTCAGCATAATTAGTCAGTCAGATTCTTTTTTTTGTTTCTTTAGTTTTTTAATAGCTCTTCGGCATCATCATCATCATCACCATCATCACCATTAGCCACCTTTTTCCCATTTTTCTACATGGGGTTGGGGTATTGTGTTAACTGTCACTAGCTCTCTCAATTCAGTGCCACACTCCTGCCTTCTTCAACACTCATGCCTGACTGTCGCAGATCTTCTTTCACACAATCCATCCACCTCTTTGCTGGACATCCTTGCTTCCTCTTACCTTTTCCTGTCTGTCCCAAATCTTCTTCTCCAGATTGCCTTTTCTTTTCTGCACGTGTCCAAACCACTGTAATCTGTTCTCTTTGATCTTTTCTGCAGTTGGATCTACTTTGGCTTCTGTTCTTATGTCCTAATTTCTTTATCTATCCCACAGTGTGCATCCTACCACCCTTCTCAGGCACTTCATTTCCATCACCCCTAGCATCTTCATCTGCTCTGCCTTTACTGCCCAGGTTTCTGTACCATACAGTAGTACTGTTTGCACCGCTGTCTTGTACACCTTACTTTTCAGCTTCTTTGGCATTCTTCTGTCGTAGACTACACCTGACACTCTATGCCAGTTGGCTGCAGCTCCTCTGATTCTTGCTTTGACCTCTTCATTCAGACTTCCCTTCTCCTCAACCACCCCTCCCAGATGCTTGAAGCTGTTAACTTCCACTATCTTTTCTTCTATCTCAGTTCTCAGCTACTTCTGATTTCCCCCAATTTGCTGTCATTACCACCATCTTATCTGTGCTTAGTTTCATCCCATGTGCCTTCAGTTTTGCATTCCATTCCCCTATCCTTTGCTAAAGTTCTTGCTCAGAGTCTGCCTGCTAATGCCCCATCATCTGCATACAGCAGCTTTATTGCTCCGTCCCCTCTGATTTGTTTGCTAATGTAGCCCATCACCAGTATGAACAGCAGTGGGCTCGGAGCTGAACCCTGGTGTACACCCACTCCCACTGGGAACCCCTCTGTGAGGCCGAACACTTAACAGTTGATGCTAGCAAATTAAAATAATAGCAATAATTTTTCTTGTTGTTCACCTAACAAATACAAGTCCATATAACAGATATCAATTCATTAATGTTTAAGTGTCTCAAAAAATCCTTACCAGAAAAAAAGATATCTAAATTATCTAACTAAAGAATAGGATCACAGGAGGTTACTAGGTTAATGGCTCTAGACCCTTTTTAAGCATAGCCGTTCATGTCCCAATTTTCCCACTTATCAATTCCCAAGGACTAGAACAGCTTTGGTCTATACCTGTGCTTTAGAGTACCTACAAGCTGCCCATTTTATTAGGGACATAGGCAACAAGCCAGGGATGAATCTGTCATTTCCCATCCATTGGTCCAAATTGCATTTAAATAGGCTAAGTGAAGAGCTCTGCTTCACATGAAATGGGAGTCTGTTCCAGAGAAGGGATAATCTCTGGGACACATACCTGTCCCTCCAACATGCTTTCTTTATGTCACAGACAAGGTTTAGATTCTTAGATTGGATATTTCTAGTGCTTTTTGTTTTCCGAATGTGTAGCAGGTCTGGATTGGAGAATGCCTTGTAGGTTAAGTATAGATTGTCTCTCAATAGTCTGTAGGAGACCTAGAACAAGGACAGAGATTTGAGAGGATCCAATTTTGATATGCTATTTACATCCTGTATTTTTTTAGTGAGGAACCTTTGTCGCTGCTCCAGCTGTTGCAAATGCCTGGTCAGGTGCATATCGAAGGGGCATTGTGCTCGATTATTGGTCTAATGAGGGCTGAGTATAGTAGGATTATGATCTCCTTAGAGCTGGATGCACACTCATACTTATAATTTGTGCCACTTAGAAGGATTTTCTCACCACTGTGGACAAATGGTGATCATAGTTTAGGTTACTTTCAACCTATGTTTCCAAGTCCCTTACCACTGGGTCTACTCATTTGGGAGTGTTATCAATATTGTAATTTGCAGGGGTGGTCGTCTTCTCAAAGGGTATTATTATGCATTTCTGCACTGAGTTTTAGGCCATGGCCCTGGCACCATTTATTTGTTTGCATCAGACCTTCCTGGTGTACATCTACACTTTTGGGGGATTTAGTGATTGCACCCAGCTTGCAGTGATCAGCAAATTTGGTCAGCCAAAGGCCATCCACATTTGCCTTGACTTCAGAGAAGTATATTCTGAACAGGAGAGGTCCCAGTACTGAGCCTTGTGGGACACCATTAGTAACAAGCCTCTTAATGGAGGTGGTTTCTCCCACCCTAATTTCATGTGTCCTATCCATAAGCAATTTGACTATCCATCAGGTGACTGAGAGATTTATGCCTAAGTTTGTGAGTTTGTCTGTAATACCCGAGTAAGGTATTATGTCAAATGCCTTTGCCAAATCAAGGTAGGCAGTATGCACTGTTTTGCCTTCATCCATGGCTCTAGTGACTTTCTTGAAGAAGTCCACCAAATTTAGTAGGCAAAACCTACCCCTGAAAAAACTAAACTGGGATGGGTCCAGTGTTTAAAGATTTCCTATGCCATTGTTTATCAGGTCCATGATATTTTTTCCATGGCTTTGCATATATAAGACTAGTCAAACTTATGGGTCAGTAGTTCACTGGATTTGTTGATGATCCCCCTTTGTGTAGAAGGATGACCATTGCAGTCCTCCATTCCCTAGGGATGAAGCATGTCTAGAGACTGTGGTTGAACAGAGATTCTAGTGAGCCTGATATGTTTTGAGCTATTTAGGAGGCATCCCTAGATATTATCAGGGCCCATCAATGCAGTGTTTTTAGTTTTGGAAAGTGCAGTGAGAACCTGTTCTTTACTGATAGTCAGGGAGACATGGTAGATGGTATTTTCTGGGGGTAACTAGAGATTGTTGTTGTTTGTCTTTTCGGCTTTTCCCGGTTAGGGGTCGCCACAGCAGACCTCCGGTCCACTAATGATTGGCAGTCGATTTTTATGGTGCTGAGTTGCCAGCCCGACGCCCAGCTTTCAGCGAAGGCACGCCCATTCACGCATGTCTTTCGGAGGCACTCGACCGTGGGGAGGACATGCAGACTCCACACAGTAGGTACTCCAGCTGAGAATCGAACAGGAGAACCTCTTGCTGCGAGGCAACAACGCTACCGCTGTACCACCATGGGGTGAAACTGCATTGAAATGTATCAGCCAGCAAATTTGCTATATCCTCCAGTTTGGTATAGGAAGTTCCATTTACTATTAGTTCAGCATATTGTTGGTTGCTCCCCTTAAGCTTGTGTACATAGCTGAAAAATGCGTTATGGTTACCCTTAGCTTGGAAGGCTATTTTTGCCTAAAAGTTGGGTTTAGTGGATTTGATTAGTCATCTGATTTGCTTGTTGAGACTGATGATGGAGTTTTTTGCCTGTTGGGCATAGCCCTTCCTATTTTTGGATACAATTTTATTTATTTTATTGTACAATCTATTTGTAATGGGGTCCACCAAGGGGGTCTTGTTTTTGAAGTTTATCCTAAGTTTATTTCAGTTTGGTACTACTATTTCTGTGCAGTTATTTACATGCTTGTACAGTGTTGCCATAAACACTTCCATATAGGCCACAATGTTCCCTGAGTTTGGGGAAGTTTGAAATTTAGCTATACCATCACTTAATAGGAGGTAGTTAATCTTGGAAAAGTTCTTAAAGGTTGTAGGGTTTGCTGGGAGTTCAGGCTTTATATTTATTTCAAAGGTGACCACTTTGTAATCTGATATGACCAGTGAGGACATTACATTGGGGATGACGCAACATTCCCTCATATTTATGAGTACCAGGTCCAGGATATTTGCATCCCTAATAGACATGCAGACTAGCTATTCTAGGGTGTTTGTATTAATAAAATCCAGGAATCATTGAGCTTGCAAGCTAGTGGCTCTGCATATATCCCAGTTTATTGTGAGATAGTTGAAATCACCCATAAATATGGTGTTGGGATAAAACGTGAGAGACTCCAGTACATTCAAGTATGTGGTATGGTTACCCTGAGTCATAGATGGGGACCTATAACTAGCAAGGATATGGTATGGGACTTTACCTAAGGTTAGTTGGACATGGAGTAGCTCAAGCATGCCATATTGTTTGACCAATCTTGAGGTGTACTTACTTTTTATATACTAAATGTGCAGAAGGCATTATAGCACTGCACTGTCAGGGTGCCTTCAACAGCTTTGCACCATGTCTCATTAACTGCACAGATTTCAACACTATCAAATGGAAACAGCTGACTTTTGGCTAAAACAAGTAAAAATGCAGAAAACAATACACAATTCAGATTAACAAACGGATTATTCTAGCGTGCACTATTTAAATAGGAAGATATGGAACAGAGACTCAAACTTTTAGAGTCTAATGGGTGTGTCTCCTCAGTTTGAGCTATTAATGCTCAGTAGAATTAGCACTGGGAGGAGCTTCCAAAGTCTTATTTACATTAGTGGCAGGCAGCTAAAAAGCCAACAAGTTTAAAAGCACAGCAAAAAGTGGGTGAGGAAAAAGTCCAAAAATCAATGCAGTCAAAATGCAGTTATATACTCAGAGCTCTTTTTGATCCTTAGCTGAATAGGAATGTAGGTGAATACCTTAAATAAGAAAAATATTTCTCAGCTCCTCCCACTAATTAGCTATATATAACTCCTATTCAATGAATGAATGCAAAAGGAATGTTTTATAACTGACCCTAGCCAACAACTTTTAAGACTCAAAGAAAAAAACTTTTGTAGCAAACTGTACTATAATAACACCAGTATCAAAAAGTAATAGAAATATTCAAACCTTGCATATAGAAAATCCAAAAATCAATGCAGTCAAACAGCAGTTTTAAACTCAGAGCTACTGACACTGCTTAAAACGTATTCAGCAAACAACAATGTGTCAAATAGGATTCTAGTTTGCCCATTGCCCTTCCAAATAATGACTTATGTACAATATATACAAATTTATCATTAGCAAATTTTTTAGATTCATATGATGGAAGATAATAAATCATCATTACACAGACATTTACAATAGTCGTGGTATGCATTTGATTGCATGATGTCATATAAATGAGCACTTACATGTAAATAAAACTCATTATATATGCAAATGATAAAATCATATATTCTACCGCTATGAGCCATGATACAGGAGCTCCACTCACACTAATATGCTAGGAATGGCAGCAGCTATAACTGCATAAGTACCAGTGACTGCTATCAGAGCCAGTGCCTACAACACTGAGTGTCATCACCCTCTGTGGAACAGTCAAGTCTGCCAGCAGCTAACATAACCATCAGTTTCATGACAAGGATGTTGCTGGCCACTGCCATGTGGATAGGGACACCAAACAGGAGATAGAAGACATCTGTTGCTCACACATGGAAAACATGGAGTAAATGGTCTAAAACAGAGCTGTTTAAATTCAGTGTAAAATGCAGAGTGATTTAACTTAGAAGCAATAAACCGGGAAGAAACACACAGACAGAGAGACAGACAAAAAGTAGGACCAATGACAGACATTTAAAGGGACATGACCCTAGTTATATTTGATGAAACAAAATAAAGCAAACTATATGATAATGTAGCAAGGTTATTTTGCAGCAAATTGGCATATGCACAAAGTGAAAATACTAACAACTGTACAGTTCTTCAACTCCATTTTAAAATGATCAACTGTTGAAGGTGGTCTACTTTTCACTGAAGTTGTTTAACCTTATTAAGTGATGGATTGAGGATCTTTCTCCCATTTCATTCAGAACATGTATATTTGTACGCCACTTTTGATTAAGAGGTCATTTCATAAAAACAGACTCAAAATGTGTACCATAAGCAGAATTGCAATAAGGAAACAATAAGCTGTCTCTTTTTATAGATAGCTGGCAAGACTCACACAGCATAGCATGTACGTCTGGTGACTTCTTCTTTGCAAGGGTATAGTCAAATAGAAACAGTTCAGGGAAAGGCAACAAAATGCTGCATGGTCTTCCAAATAAATGAAATAAAGAGAAAGAGAGAGAGAGAGATTCAAGGAAAGTTATATGCAATCTTGAAAAAAGGAGGAAGAGAGAGGATATGTTATGAAAGCAATATTCAAATACTTTACGAGATGTCACAGAGTCCAAGTGAGTTGCATAGTTCAAAAAATGAGATGTGTGGTAATAAGAATACATTATTTTCAGATAAAAGGTGTCCAGCTAAGAGGACATACATACAAGGAATTTTTTTTTTTACATAAAAGGAAGAAGAAGGTTGTAGTGTCAAAAACAGGCAGCCATAATGCAGTTGCTGTGAGAAATGGAAAAATAAACCGTTGGTTAAGCAAGGTCTGCTGTTTGACCATTTTGAAGGAAATGGACAGGCTGGAATCCTATTGCACACAGTGTTGTTAGCTTAATAAGTTTTAAGCAGTTTTAAGCAGTGTCAGTTGTGTTTTGTAATTATATACAAAAAGTAGCTTATCTGAATTGAAACTTACAAGTACCTGATAGAAGGCATCCTCTCTTCCCATTTTTTTACAAGATGCAGTGCTCCTGGAAAGACTGCCTGAATGAGATGCTACATGTTTGTTGCAAGAAAAGAGGGAAAGGATACTTGTCTTTATTATGTGTGTGTGTGTGTGTGTGTGTGTGTGTGTGTGTGTGTGTGTGTGTGTGTGTGTGTGTGCGTGCGTGCGTGCGTGCGTGTGTGTGTGTGTGTGTGTGTGTGTGCACGCACGTGTATGTGTATGCCATGTGTGTATGCATGTGCAAGTGTGTGCATATGTGTGTGCACCCGCGCAAGTGTATGTGTATGTGTGAATGTGTGTCTCAAAAGCACTTCAGTCACTGTAGAAAGACAATAGCCCTTTACATGCCACTAGGAGTAGGATGGCCACTATGATCAAACCAGTATGTTTGTTATGACCACGTACAAGTGCACCTAACAAGACTCCAACCAAGTAAATCTTTCATTTTTAAGACTACAAAGGAAATATGGTAGCTTAACTGAAGACTGTGAGATAAACATGCAGGACACCAGACATCTCAAGTGTACCTATTTTGGAGGAACATACCTATTTTCAGACCTGATTTACCCCTGCACAAGGATGTCCTTCTTTTTGGCGGTACGTCCATATTTTCTGGTTTGATTTACCCTTTCAAATAATTTTTAGAATTCCATTTGTCAGGTGATTTTTGAATTGGTCTAGTGCACAGAAAACCACAGCACACTCTAAAGGCAACAATAATTTAAAGAAAGAGGACAAATCTTACATCTCCCTTTTTCTTAATAAATGGCCTTGTATGGTAAAATTTTGCAATACGGTTCATTATAGTCTACAGATTTTACAATGCCTCTGATATTGTGCTTATATTTTTCTATAATTTCTGTTACTTTTTTTTAAACCTGTTTCTGAGTAATATCCTACATTCCTGCTGAAAGCAGGTAGAGTTATGTACGATTTTGTATTCAAATATTATGCAAATTACATGTCCAGATTTTTAGCTGGATGTTGACACTTTTCAAGGTGCTTTATTCCTTTTCTCAGTGTCTGCAGGTCGGGAGGTATGAGGGCACTTGTGATTACACAGTTCTTCAGTGAAGAGGCATTGACAAGAACACTTTACTCCTTAAGGTGGTACACTTTAAAATGGTAGGGACACATCACGGGGCAAGAGGCCAGTGGGGCAAAGTTAAAGAAAGGATATATCTGAAGGGGCAATTACAAGGTAGGGATTAGCCACCATTTAAGAAACTCTGACAGTTCATGAGGCTTGCTGCTGTCTCCTTTTATATGTGGGTGAATGTTTGCTATGATTCTTTTTTCAATTTAATAATATGAAACTGAAAGGAATTGCTGTGTGAAAGAGTAAAAGTGAAGAACATCATTACAAATACAAAGTAACAAAAATAAATATCTACCTCAATGACTACCACATCTAAGGTGGTCTAGGAGAAGGACATTAGTTTACATTTTAGTTGTCCTGTTTTTTGTTTGAAAAGTAACATGGGAAATAATAAAAGCCATATGCTAAATACTTAGTGAATCAACCAAGTCAGATATTGACTGAATGTTTTTGGTGAAAAAGTATCAAGACAAGTAGGAGACTGTAAAAGGCTAAAATTATTTGCCCATTTAAAAGCAGTAATTTCCTGGAACCAATTGCTGATGTTATTGCACTTTTTAAACTGATGCCAGCTCCAGACAGGTCAATAAAGCATTTGAGAAGAGCATTTGAGCTGGTTTCATGGAAGCAGTTTGATTAAAAGGGAAAGGCATAATATTTTTCAAACTGTAAATTCCAGGCAACCTTGTGGATTCTAACTTTTTACAGGAAAGCTTTTTATCATTAGCTGTCTGTACCCATCTAAATGCTCTCACTGCTGTCGTGCAACAAAATTATGAGAACCCAGATTCCTTTTACAGGGAATCTGGAAACCATTAAAGCTAAAATAAGGAGTGAATGAGCTGGTAGAGTGATTCGTCATGCAAGCCTAAACGTCTGCTGTGGGCAGCGTACAGATGTGATCATATCGCTTACCATTCCCATCTTCATTCTTACTAAGAGGGCCAAAACAATGTGCACCATCACGTCTGTTACACAGTCAGTTCCCCAAGTCCTTAAATATTGTGGTTTGGAAAGTATCTGCCTTCTGCTATACATGTCACATGTCCTCAGAAGGAGAACAAGCTGCTATTCTGAAGAGCAGAACTAGAGAATGGTCTATATCATAACATGAATTTTGCATCTTTTTTTTTTTTTTTTTTTTTTTTTGCTCTCAGATCTATTGCATAGACAGCAAAAACAAGTTGCATAGAGAATTCATTAATATTAGATTCAGTAAGCTTCAATGTACTGAAAAATGGTCTTACACCAGCCAGCATCACCAGCAACATAAACATGTAAATACATTGTAAATATTCTGTGGATTCTAGTTTTACATAAAATAGCCCATGTTCATAGAAAGTATATTGTGCAGTGCAAATTAGCATGGCAAGTGCTGAGAAAAGGAAACATTTCAGAGATGCAAGTATCATATCTGTGCTGGGGTAAAAATAGTGTGGTATGCCGAATATGTAAATGACAACATAATGATATGAAAATTAAGTTCCTTCAGGCAAATGAGCCCCAATGATTAAACAGACAATGACATCAAACCTGGTGGAGTAATTCACAGACATAAACAAGGAATGCTGTGCCATGGTATTTACCTATTCTGAATTCCAGAAATTGCATGTAGCACAATACTATGCTTTCATGTAGAAGCAGCTACAACAAAGCGACACACATATGTTAGTGGACACTCTCAGAGCCAGTGCCAGCATGGAATCAAGAGGAATCCTAACTACAGGGACCTTTCATCACCTACAAAGGAATGTTAGTAATATTGTAGGCATCAACCTCACATATCCTACACCAATTCCTTCACATTATATCTTCTGTGTGGAGTCTGCATGTCCTCCCTGTGGTCGCATGGGTTTCTTCCGGGTGCTCCGGTTTCCTCCCACATCCCAAAGACATGCTGTAGGTGGATTGCACACTCTAAATTGGCCCTAGGTGTGAGTGTGTGTGTGTGTGCCTTCTGTGGAAGGTTGGGCGCCGGGCTGGCAACTCGACACTATAAAACTCAACTGCCAATCATGAGCGGACAGGTGATCCGCTGTGGCGACCCCTAACCGGGAAAAGCCAAAAGAAGAAAAAGTTCCTTCACATTATACGGCTGCATATAGTGGAGCATATATGGTTCTCAAAGACTGCAAAGAAGGAAACACCCACTATATAGTTATTTTACACTACTGCCCATTGATCTAAGTTCCTGGGAGCTATTGATTACAGACACATTGCCATCAAGGCCCGTGTGGTTCATAGGGTGTCAGATACATCAACAGGTAGGACTTTCATGCCTACAACTGCCAGAAGGTGTGCAATACCCAGGGTATCTCCCATAACGTTTCCATATGCCACCCAGGTAGTTGCCATGATTCACACATATGGTACACTACTGACCCATACTGACAGTTCATGAGGGGGAACTTCCCACAGGTCTTCTAGTTGGTAGGTGCACACATAGGTGGATACAGAGGCCAGTATTGACAGTTACAGTGCAATAGGTAGCAGGCCACATATAATGGTACCACTTTTGGGTTCCTATCACTTTGTCGAACTTTTAAAAATTCGAACATCATATGGTCAACACCATATGATCGAACTTTTAAAAGTTTGAATGTTTCATTGGAGATCCCCATACAGTGCAGCAATGGAAGTTTTCCATTGTCTGTACTGTAGTGCAATCTTGGAGTTGATGTATTTAAAGAGCAGTGGTGTGTGGGGGGGGGATGTCTGCTTAAGCTTTCAGGTAGTTTTTTTCTGGGGTTTTTTTGTTTGTTTTTAATTTTCAAACATTTAAGAGTTCAAACATATGGTCTTGACCATATGGTGTTCAAACTTTTAAAAGTTGGATTATCTGATATAGACCCACACTTTTGTGTGGTGCAGGGGATGCCAAATATGCACTGAAAAATGTGGCTGATGATCCCCATCCACAAACCCTAGACCATGACAGATGGCATATAATACAGTAGGTACAGACACAGAACATGGTGGAATATGTTATATGCCAACTGAAGGGACATTTCTGGTATCTTGATACATCCTGTAAGAAAGTGCAGGATTCTTCTGAGACCAGTGGCCAGGTAGTTGCAGTGTGTGACATGTTACATAACACGGCTATGCAGAAACAGTCGGAGTTGCAGAGAAGCATCTCAGTGTAACCCACCATATCTATCAAAGCAGGAGTTGAAAAGCAGTGCAAACTGTTGGAAAGTTAATGCGCAGCAGCAGTATCCCATGTGAGGCAAGAGAAAGGCACAACACATGGCAGCACTGGCAAAAAGGCATCATCTGGTCCATAATTATGGGCCATGATACAGGGAACACAGAATAAAAAGTTGCATGCATTACTACAGCCAGGCTATGCAAAACAGTGCATGGTCTTGCCCACTCTGTGCATCAGACATTCTCTTACCCACTTATGTTAGATAGTAGGCAGGGTATAATCATTATCATCTGCACAGCTAAATGGATACTGTGACAGGTAACTGCAATGCTATCAGATGGATCAGGGTCATGGAAGGTTGATGTGGTAGGTTATTAGTCTGGAAGCAGGTTGTTGAGAGTCAGGGATTGCATCCTCCAGTGGTGTGGTAGATCTTCCATGTCATGGGCATCAGCAGTATGTATTATGGTGGCCTGTGGTCTCAGGATTTAATGTGTTCTATAGCAAGGACAGCATACATTACAGGAGTATGCATGTGTATAGTAATGGGGTGTCTCACATTGGCAATTAAAAGATGTATGGCATCCACAATCCAGATGATGGCCAGTGATAGCCATGGTGTTCCATCTACCCAAATGGGATATTGATGGTGCAGAACTACTGAAACAAGAACATTCAAGCTAGTGAGGTACCACAGGGGTGGAGCCTGAGGAGCACTGGTGACCACAAATGTGAGACCTGCCATGCCCAAGAGTGGTTGTCAGAGCTAACAGTTAAGCTGTCTCAGGAAAAGTATGTATCATCTGTGTATGCTTGGCCTATGGCCAGCCAAATCCTATCCAGACTGTCTCATGGCCACAGACATGACTCGTAGAGGCAGTCAAGAGAACCGTTACCATCTGCCTCATAGACACACCAGTGGATGCAATGTTAGCCACCATCTGCTGCTTATCCCTATACTCCATGTCACTATACTGATATTTTGCAGCATCACACAGGCCATGCAGCACAGTCATCATTTACATAATGGTGTCTATAGTTGTTCTCTGTGCCTGGGTCACTGGCTTGCACAACCACTAATTAATGTCAAGTATTGCAGCCACAGTGGCACCACAGAACACCATGCCTCTGCTCTATGGGGGTATATACACATACAACAGGCAGTGCAATTGACATGCTATAAAGGCTGAGGACTCCTGTGTAACTTGGGTGAGGATCACAGTTACAGGTTGTTTTCCAAACTCTGGTGAAGTTGACAGTTCATCCTGTACCTTCACAAGCTTCTCATGTGTGTGTGTGTGGGGGGGGGGTGTTTGTGAGCCCTCTGTTTTTAATGTTGCTGACAATGCCACTGTATCATCACAATGTGCCATGTATATGGTGCCATCATTAGCCACAGGTGACCTGCTGACATCAGGCAGTCACAGTCCTGCTGTCCTGGACCCTCTACCAGTATAACCTATGAAAGCATAAAGACAAGATATCTCTGACACCCCTCAAACATATGCTTAAATTCTACTCACCTCCCATGTCAGGTAAACTGATAAAAGATACATTCTGTTAACAGCACATGGGCACATACTTATCTTGTTGGGTAGAGTGCTGCATTTGCAAACTGGAAGTACCTGGACGACAAATATACAGAACCCTTTTACTGAATATGGCCTACCTCATATGCAGTGCACTGCATAATATGGAAATGTAATAGCTATTCCCAATGTGTTGCATCCCCTATAAACGCTCAAGTAGTCATTATCAGCCGAGCTCCTACATCCAAACTCTTGGTTATACTGTGTCCTGAGGCTAAGAACCATGTAAATTTGCCAATAGCAGCAGCTAAGGGCTCTACAACTATGACATTTTTCTATGAGACTGTATACCTCTGCCAAGATGGAGAACATCGATATCTGTGCAGTAACTGAGACCTGGTTCAAGGCTCCAGAGAGCACCTCTGCAATACCAGGCTACAACTTTTACCACACTTTTCAGCCACCAAACCAAGAACAAAACACTAAAGGTGGAGGAGTGTCCATATTCACCAAGGATATTCACACCTCCAGGCTAGTTGCCCAACGCAATGCATCTGAAATTCTCCAGGTGCAACTAACATTAGGTAAGACTACAATCCAAATTGTAGCTTGCTACAGATCCCCCACCATGCCCCAATATTCTCACTACACCTTTCTAAACATACTAGAAAATATTAAGATACAACCAAACACCCTAATACTGGGTGATTTCAACTACCCCGCCATTAACTGGGAAAACTACTCGGGTACCAACACCTTTTCCCAACGGTTCTTGGAATTCATAAATTCCAACGCCTTGGATCAACTAATCCATTGTCCCACCAGGGGCTCCAATATCCTAGACCTGGTCATTACCAACATGGGAGGTAGATGCTCCACACCAGTGGTCACCCCCTCATTGGTCAGGTCTGGCCATAAGCTAATCACCCCTGACATCCACATCCCACCTCCACCCCCAAGTAAGGAAACCTCCATAAAAAACTTCTCCAAAGCCAACTTCATGCTACTCAAGTCAGAAGTGACAAACCTCATGACACCCATGCAGACAAGAGCTGAAAGTTCGACTGCTAAATCCTACACTAAGGCACTGTATGAGCACATCCACTCGTGCATGAATTGTGCCATCCCAAATAGAACCAAGATGCTCTCCTCCAAAAAAAGGAAGCCAATCTGGTGGTCCCCTGCTATAAACAAACTATACAACAGAAGGAAGAAACTGTTGCAGAAAAGAGGAAAATCTCAGGATGCAAAAATCTCCCTTACCAGCCTCAGTAAGAAGTTAATATCCCTCATAAAATCCTCCAAAACAAGTTACGAAAATAAAATTGCTAAAGATTCCAAAGACAACTACAAGACATTCTATAGTTATGTCAAGAATCTAAATGGCAATGCTCAGATCTGCTCTGAGCTACAACAGAATGGCATTAAATATATACTGATCCCAAGGATATTGACAATATCCTGGCAGATCGATTTAGTGCCAACTTCATCCCCCTCTCACCCCCTAAAGGGCCCATCTCAATACCAAAAGATTGCCAAATTCCAGTAATCACAGCCACATGGGTAGAAACTGCACTCTCCAAAGCTAAGAATACAGCTTCCATGGGACCAGATGACATCCCAGGCTGTGTACTACATGAACTACAAAATGAACTGGCACCTCACTTAAGTGTCATGTTTAATCATAGCCTCACCTCAGGCTTCGTGCCCACTGAGTGGCGCACAGCTACAGTTATCCCACTCCACAAAGCAGGAATCCACCTTGGATCCCAGGAACTACCGTCCCATCAGTCTGATAAGCCTGGTCTGCAAGGGCATGGAACGCATTATCATGGAACTTATAAACAAAGACATTGGCAACCTTCAAACACTGGACCCCACACCCAGTTTGGGTTCGTGAAGGGCCGATCTTGTCTCCTGAACCTGATTGACTTCTTAGAATCAGTCTCCAGAGCTATGGACGAGGGTAAGGCAGTCCATACAGCCTATCTGGACCTCGCCAAGGCCTTTGACACCATCCTACACTCTGGAATCATAGATAAACTTACTAAGCTGGGCATAAATCCCTACATCACTCGATGGGTTGCCAACTGGCTTACTGACAGAACCCAGACTGTAAAAGTAACCAACTCCAAATCCAGCTCCAGACAGGTGTCAAGTAGAGTACCTCAGGGTTCATTCCTGGGACCACTGTTGTTTAGCATCTACTTCTCTGAAGTACAGGCCAACAGTGAGGGACTCTGGCTAACAAAGTTCACAGATGACTGCAAACTGGGAGCCATTGTTGAATCCCCAAATGACGTGGATATTCTACAAAAGGGCCTTACAGAAACAGATGCTTGGTGCCAGAGCCATGGGCTCAAGCTTAATGCCAAGAAATGTATAGTTATCCCCTATGGGAAAAACCATGCACCCATGAATTACTACATAGGTGGCAGTACATTAAACACTGAAAGTGTGATGAGAGACTTAGGGACACAGGTGGACAGTGGTCTCACCTTTGATAACCACATCGCCGCAACTGTCAGGAAATCCTTCTATGTGGCACACCTCATCACTAAGGGCTTTTCATCCAGAAAAAAAGGAGGTCATTGTCCCACTGTACTCATCCCTCATTAGACCCATTATAGAGTACAACACCCCATTTGGTATGTACCTCACAAGACATCTGCAACAGCTGGAAAGGCCACAGAAATACCTCACTAAAAGAATCACAGGCCTAAAGCAGATGCCATATGCTGACCGTCTAAAAAAACTCCAGCTATACTCTGTGGCATATCGTCTACTCAGAGGTGATCTCTGCTTAACATACAAGGCCATGTCAAACCCTGAGCTTTTGGACATCCTCCACTTAAAGAAATCCCAATCCCTCAGAGCCACACACTCAACGGATCTAAATCTTGTCATCACAATGAATAAGACATGCTGGAGGGATAGGTTCCTGACCTAGAGACTCCCCATACTCTGGAATAGACTGTCCATACATGTCAAGCAGAGCACCTCCTTGGCCCTATTCAAAAGGAACCTTGATGATTGGATGGGAGATAGGAAATTCACCTCGGGGATCACATCAGTCGCCCTTCTAGACAGGGGTCCAGGGAAGTAAATATTGTGGGAAGAAATATCCAGGGAATTGTTATGTCTAGGCTTGTATAGTCCCTAGGGAAGATAGCCTAGTACTAACCTATGAACTTATGAAATTATTGCATCCACATAGCAGCAAAGCCCCCCAATCCATGAAGGTGGGAACATCTTTGTAAACTATACAGTAAAGCATTCAGGAAACTGGTAGCTTGTGTGCACAGCAAATAGTACAATAATGCAGTTATCAGTAATAAACCCTGTTAGTGTGTATGACTTCCTCATATGGAAAACCTTTCAAGTAAGACACTGGTTTATCGATGGTTGGATACCTGAAAGATATCTTCAGTGAGTATGAATATGAAAGACATATAGTAGATATAGAGCAGGGGAAGTAAATTATGACCATGGATTCTGATACAGATTACACATATTACTTGTAAATTAAAACAGTGAATTCTGACATAGATCACACATATTCAATGTAAATGTTGATATCTGGATACTGTCAGGCAGGGCCAGATTTAGATGAAAAGAGGCCCTAGGCTATTCCACTTATGAGGCCCTTTCACCTCCCATTTTTAAGTTTGCAAATTACATGAGAGATAATAAAATACATCATTACTGTGATATATATCAATATGTTAAATGAAACATGTTGTGATTGGTACTAACCTTTATAAAAAATATGGCACGGATAATAAATAAAAAAAAGTCGAGAACACTTATTTGGACATTTATTCTCAGCACCATATATAGTACTTGTAACAATAACTAATCAAACATAACACACAACATTTACAAAGAAACAAAATTCAAATAATGAAAATCTTTGACTACGAAAATAAAATACACAATAAAAATTATCATATTTTCTATCAAATTAAATTAAATATATTCAATACATTGAAGATTAAACCAAATTCAATTCAGATAAATTTATTTCATAATAATTCGCATTTAAAGTTAAGTATGAATTATTAAGAATTTTAAGTCTTAAACTAAACCAAAAATGGTACTTTATTCAAACAAAATCCAGATCACAAAAAAGAAAATATCAAATTGTATATCATATTAAATTTTATGTTAATAGTTATTTTATTTAAGAACTGATTCAATCCAAGTATACATTTAAAACGAAATAGTAGATTAGAAGAATTTCTTTCTAAACTTTTTCACGCAGAATTTTTCTATAAGTTCATCAAAATCTATTTTTCTGAAGGTCTCATTTTCGATGCACAAAATACTCAATGAAGACAACCTCGTCTGGGTCATTGTGCTTCTTAAATGATTTTTGATATTTTTAAGTCTTGAAAATGACCTTTCTCCAGTACAATTAGTGACTATTAAACTGAGAAACAGCCGTAAGATTGATTCCACATTGGGGAAGGCCACTTGAATATTTTCTTTGAATATTATTTGATACAAGTCTGTATGCGACAATGTGGAATTTTTTGAAGGCTTATGCATTTGTCTCACATATGTGTGGAAATGAAATAGTTCTTCAGTAAGATTTTGGTTGACATCTTCTGGGTATTCTTGCATTAACAGCTCAACACCTCTTTGAAGTTCTTCCTTTGATAATGTAAGATCGGCAAGAAAGGAAAATATTTTCACTAGATCATCATAAACAGAAGCTCTTCTTCCTAAATTTGATTCTAGTGCATCTAATATAGGAATAAATGATTTAATCCTAAATTTATCTCTTGAAGAGAGTTTGTCTAAGGCATCAGGGTCAGATGAATTTTCGTAATTCCCTTGCCTTTTACTTCTTATTATCCTTCTGGCAGTTCTATATTCAGTATTTGGCAACGTGTTTTTTGCTTGTTGCTCAAGTGCATCAAAATCTTCCCTAATTCCACGTAAAATATCCAAAAGTGACCTGTACCAATCTGCACAACTACTCAGTAAAATATTAGGGCTTTGAAGAATTTTATTTACTTTTGAAAAATGTCTCAGTATTTGATTCCAGAAATGGAGCATAAACACAAATTCAAATTGTTCCATCTTCTCTAAAAGATTGTTGGCCCTCAATCTAGTATCACCCTTTGTATTATTATCTGAATGTAAATAATTGAGTGCATCGGTGATATCATTGTAATTTTCTAAAATAGCTTCTGTAGCTTTTGCATGTGCCTCCCACCTAGTGTCTGATAAATATTTAGGCACTTTAGAATGAGGTTTCAAATGTGATTTCAGAACTGCCCATCTTTTTGTGGAAGACGAAAAAAAGATATAAACTTCGTTCACAACACCAAAAAAATTAACAGCATCAAGGCAACAATCAACAGCTGAATGACCTACTAAATAAGAGTGACCAGCGCATGGAACAAATCTTGCAAACTTGTTTTTTTCGATAATTTTTTGCTGCATACCATTGTATCTACCAGCCATATTGGCTGCATTATCATAAGACTGTCCTCGGCATTTTCTGAAATCAATTTCAAGTTCAGTAGTGATATAGTTAAATACTAAATCAGCTATGCTTTCCCCTGAGTGATCTTTTAGCTCAAGGAAAGTTAAAAATCTCTCAGTTGGCAAACCGTCTTCAGGTGACACATATCTAATAATTAAGGTCAACTGATCAGTATGAGATATGTCAGGAGTGGAATCTAGTGAAAAGCTAAAATAGCCAGCCTTTTTCACTTCCGCCACAATTGTGTCTTTCACTTTATTTGCCATAAGTTGAATAATTTCCTCACATATAGTTTTAGACAGATATGAAGGTTTTCCTGAGCCAGTATTTCCATATCGATCGATATGATCTCTTAAAAATGGATCAAATTTTGCTACTAGTTCTAGAAGACCAAAGTAATTGCCGTTATTTGGAGTTCCAAACTTTTCATTGTCTCCTCTAAATGGTAAGCCTCGCTCTGCAAGAGTGCAAATTACAATTTCTCCATTGGCTTTTGTTGAATAAAAAATTGCTTTTGTACAAAATCTGGACTGATTCTTATATTCTCGCTTAGAATTTAAAAATGGTCCACAGTGATACTGAACTTGAGAAGGGCCCTTCTCTACCCAATATGATACATCATTTTGCGATAAATTTGTCCACAAGCCAACATCTGTTACAGTAGACATATATTTGAGATCACTATCTAAATTTGCAACATCTTGAACATGGTGTTTCTCATTAGGTGTCTGAAAAAAATTCTGAATATTCATATTATTTTCTTGTGGCTCGTTTGTATATTCGTGTTCAGTAAGTTGCTCTTGAATTAGTTCCATATTTTCACTTTGAGTTGGTGCAACGGCCGTGTCCTCACATACAACGTGCTGCATTGCTTCCAATTGAGTAGTACTAGTTGGCACATGCATGTAAGCAGTAATCGGTGTTAGCTTCTTTGCCTCATACTCTTGTAGCTTCTTTTTCATGCATTTGCAAGCGCCACTTTCAAATCTTTTACTCATTCTTAGATTAGAATCTAGAACAAAATATTTGAGTTATTAATTATTGTGCATAAATAAGATAAAGATATTGTCACAAAAAAAATTTTCAATAGTCTATAAACACTTCACTAAAGTATTGAACCTACTGAACTCAAAAGGCGAGAATCAAATGATCGTGTACGCAATCCTAAAATAAGAATCTTTTCTAATAACATTAACACGTGTTTCATGTTATCGAAGTAACATGAATATAACCGAACGTCGGGATATCAATAGGTCTGTTTGTTTGTCTGTTCCAATCTACACCAATCTGCACTTTATTTATGCAAGAACAAACCAGAGCTTAGTAACATAAGGCACGTCAATATTTTCCATAGCAATCAGTGAATGTATGAACTATACTTTGGTGCAATCTAGTATATACAAATGAACAGACCCAATGAGCAGAACGCGTTGATTAACCAATACAATTTATGTTTGTTTATTAGTCATATGGGTAGAATTTCTCCTTATTTTTGGTTCAGTGTTTTAGTGTTCACTGCTTTTAGAATAGTGTAATTTTAATTTTGCTAACAATTTGAATGTAGGCCCCTCTTGATCTTGAGGCCCTAGGCTGAAGCCTAGTTAGCCTATAGGAAAATCTGGCCCTGCTTCCAGGGGTGCTTTGTAGTACACTCTGAAGAAAAGTGCTCAGAAGATCACAGCTTGTGCAGTGCTACACAGTCTGACAACATCTTAACATGGAGGCCTCTAATCAAAAGTATCAGAGATCCACCATCACAACCCCAGTTGCTTGATCAAAAACAGCAATGGGATGATGGTGATGATGGTGATGACAAAGATACTGTGGAGGCAGGGCTTGAGCATGTGAAAGAATGACATGTGTGGCACCGAGGCACTAGTGATTAGACAATGCCTGATAGAAAACTGTCTCCCACAACATATTATATGCACACAGATCAAAATGTCCACACAGCAACCATTACCATGATGCTATCTGCACAGGACAGGCTGACAAGGACAAGTCATCAATGTTGTTGTTGTTGGTCTTTGGGCTTTTCCCAGTTAGGTCCGCTAATGATTGGCAGTAGATTTTCATGAACGCCGAGGTGCCAGCTCGACGTTCAACCTTCAACAAAGGCACGCCCGTTTACACATGTCTTTTGAATGCCCACCCAACCGCGGGGAGGACATGCAGACTCCACACAGAAGGCACTCCCTGCACTCCAGCCGAGAATTGAATGGAAGAACCTGTTGCTGTGAGGTAACAATGTTACCACTGCACCACCGCGGATGTGGGTCCTGATTTAATTACATTACAGGAAAGTAACCACATGCATGTAATGTAATTAAATCAGGACCCCCGTGTGATGTAAACACCTCCTGCCTGCATACTAATAATGCCATAAATACGGCAGGAGTCATTTAGACTTCCATGCTGGGATGCTGTTTTTAAACTTACATTTTTTAATTAACGTGGCAAAGCAAACTTTTATTTGTACACAAGAGTACATTTGCATGGACTTCATCACAGTCAAGCACTAGTTAAAGTGACAACCTAATCAAGGCATGTTACAGAAATGAAGCGAGTCTGCATTAGTAACAACCCTCCCTCTTATCCACAACATTTTCTGATCTCAAAGTTACTGCTACTTCTAGAGACATGGTTGCATGTGTGTCCGTCTGTTCTTCAGTAAATGTTTTGACATACTGATTCATTCTCATGTAGTCCTAGATATACTGGGAGTGACAGATTGGGGTAAAATGATGACGGGTAACACTCCAAAGCCAGGTTCATAGGAGGTTACTAGGCTAGGGGTCCTAGACTCTTTACAAGCCTATTCATGTTAATCTCAAGTATCCCCATTTACTTTAGGTTATTAATCTGATGATCCTATAGAATACTAAACAAAGCACTATTTATCTTAGAAGGCTAATGCCTACAGATTAAGTATCTTAACACCTGAATTTTGATAAAACCAGTTACTGGAAGACTGGGCATACAAAGTAAACAACAATGTCCAAGATGGACAGTGAAACAGCAGAAACTGCATAGCTAGGAGATGGTGCAAAAGAGATAGGAATTAAGTAATCCTAGCAATCAATAGTGTGCATAATAAAATTTGCGGAACAATGGGAAACAGTTGCAGATAAAATAATGTGGACTATAGCCAAGATATATATAAAACCTTACAGAGAGACGTTCTTAAAATATTTTGAGAAAATCTCATGCTTAAAATTAAATAACCACAAATCTAAATGATTATGGCATTATCTGCTTTTTTTCAGAATTAGTTTAATATTGGCCAATAAACTCAAGAATTAGTCTTTTTAGGTATAGTTATAAAAATCCTATCCTACAATAAAACAAGACAAATTTTGAAAAAAAAAATTAACATTAGAAGTTTCTAAAAGTTTCTAAAATTATGTCCTGGAATAAATTCCCACAACTAAAGGCAGGCTTCAAGTCAAACACTCCATTACATATAAGACCTTGGGGAGTAAAAACATCAACTACCTTTGCTCCAAGCACACACAAATAATTTTAAAAATAATTTGACCTTTATAAACATTCCTGCTTTTTAGGATGCTATAAACCACCACATAAGATGTTGAGAAAAGTGCAGAATTAGATGTACTGATACAGAAAAATATGCCAAAACAGCTTTCTTTAAAGTCATAATGCATTGATTAGATTACTACATAGCTAAGTGGAAAAATCTACATTTGGGTATCTTCATCTTTTGAAGCAAACGATTCAATGAAAGTTATAGAACACTATAGGTGACTAACTATATGCAGCTATATACATTATAAAATGTATACACCAACTCAATATTGATATGTCAAATTTAAAAAAAAAACACACAAATCTTCCATAATGGGTCATCTTGACTTAAAAATGTTTCAGTTAACTAACAACTTTCAGCTCCTCAAAGGGTCAAATTAAGAACTCTCACATCTTGCAGATGCATCAGTGGAAGACAATTTTATAGGAAGGTACAAAAGTTTCAAAGATGGGGACTGAAAGACTGCCTAGAATTGAAAACCAGAATTCAATTAAGATCCACAAGACTAGTTCTAAAAACTAATGCACACTCAAGATAAAAAAAGTCCCTAAACACACAAAAACATCTTTTGTCATTACATTAAAAAAAACATGCAAGTATATTATCAAAGCTTTGCAAAATGTTGATATGATTCAAAGATAATAACCTCTGGAATTTCAGAAGAAATATTACAGAGTAATAAGACACTTATGTTCAGATCAATAAGAGAAACATTACTTGCTCAATACTAGCAAATATTTACTTGGAAATGTTTACACAGTGTGTATTTTACCCATGGAAAAAAACCCGCAAAATTAAATAAAAACACTAATCCTGAATATTGAATATGTAGCAATGTTGTCCTATTACTTTGAGTGAATTTGTGGAAAATTTTTCTACAAACCTTACAGACTGAAAATTTGAAGACAAAAATATGTTTCTCAATTTCAACTTGAAAACAGACAAATGCTATGTATCCTAGACTATATTTAGCTGTAAGAAGAAAAGTTACCACAAAAACCTGGAAAAAACCTGCTCTTCACTATGAAGAATTAATTCAAATTTGTCTCATGCAAGTAATAACACAAGAAAATGGTTATTAAGAAAGAGATCATCCTCAAAATCTACTAACAATCCATGGACAAAAGTCTTGATCTTGATAGACTATTGATGTCATGAATTCACTGTACTGGCTATTTTTTCTATGTTATGCAATATGATTTGGTTATAGACATTCCTTGTAAACATATAGTTACTGAACAATCTGATTGTAATTTTATTAGGAAAATGTGTACTTCATTTTTGTTTAATGTTATCTTTTTTACTGAGAAAAACATTATCAGAAAAATTAATAAGTGTGAAGATGCAAGGGGAGGAACAGGAGGGGGAGGAAGGTAGATTTCAATAAGTATGATAGTGACAGTAGCATATCTACCTTGTAACTACAGATTCCGAGAGTTCTGAAGCTATAATGTCAGTAAACAAGAAGGACGTTCGTTACGAGAACGATCATGGGTTAAAAGAGAAGACGGCAAAGTATGCCTGCTATCACAATTACTCACTGTTGATGTCTTGAAACATTACTTTAATGTTCATAACAGAACAGAAACCAACTTCAATACAACTTGAAATTGGCCGCTGTAGCTGTGCATTGTATGATCCATGCTCTATAATTAATAGACAAGCCTCAGGACTTGCCTTGCAGTGGTCGAGCACATTAAGTGAGGGGTAAAGAGACAGTACACCGTCTATACATTCCAATCAGGAATTTGGGACCACATGTAGATAGTAATCTGTCCTTCGATCAACGTTTCAAAAGGTAGGAAGAAAGTCATTCCATATCCCTTAACTTATAATTAAGGGCATGGAATCTAGGTCCAGGGGGGAGTCCTTGCGACATTCTATTCCCCTCGTCCAACCCATTATTAAGTGCAACCCCCCCCCCTCAGTACGTACTTGACCAGGAGCACGCAACCAATGGAACTTTCACAGAGGTTCCTCACAAAAAGAATACAGGACATAAATACAATGTCAGACACAGATTACCACAAAGCCTTACTTGAATACTATACTTCTTACAGACTGCTAGGCGGTGATCTATGCCCAACATACAACGCATCTGATGGATCTTTTGCTTCTCCACAGCATTAACAGCATTAGAATGAGATCCAAGGACCTAAACCTTGCTTACAACATAAACATGACATGTTGGAGGGACATGCATGCATCTCAGACAATTCCCATTCTCTGGAATAGACTTCCCATACATATGAAGCGGAACCATTTCCTAACCCTAATTCAAACAACCTGGATTGGTGGATGGGAAATTGGAAATTTGCCCTAAGTCTGGTACTTATGTTTCTGATGGACAAAGGCAGCCACTAAATCATGTCCTAGCTAATACACACCCTTTAAAATAACCTCCAAGGCACAAAAACTCATGGGATAAATTTGGGCTGCATGGCTACTGATGTCCTTTACTTCCTTACAACACCCACGTAGTTGAGTACTGATGCTTACATACACAAAACAAATTAAATACGTATGTCTACACATGCACACACACACACAAGATGGAGAGTCACAAATCTACAGGATTGTCAAAAGTATTAATCTAAGAAGAAAATACTGCCAAAAGCAATGTCCTCAAAATGCAGCAACTGCAATGGATTCCTCATAGCCATTAATTTTTACCATATCACTGTGGTTACACATGACGCAACTGTTATCATCTGTATGTATGCCAGGGTTCACACAGGACAGGATTAGATAAATATACATTGTCAAAATAGTGAGCATGCATGACAGTCACCTACTGATGTGCTGTCAACCATGCCAGGTATCTACAGACTTTCTGCAATGTGGTTTACCCGTCACTTGTTTCTCAGTGATGTTTGGACTAACATTTTCACTGCCAGGGTTGTCTTGAGACACAAGATTGGCCAAGCTTGAAATCACAGTATATGACAAATGAATAATCAAGCTCTAGATCCTGGGAGAAAAAAAAACAGAGAGCACATGGGATCAGTAGGAGACAGATAGACTACAGATCATAGGCTATCCCATTGTCCCTGTCTGGCAATAAAGAGACTATGACCAAACAACCCTCATATATACCTAAGGTAGGGACCAATTAAAGCTCATAATATATTGTGCTCTTTCCACCATAAAGTTTTGAGAGATGATTAGAAAAGTAGTGTATTGGTGGATTTCAAATAAATTCCCTAAATGATGGGGGACAAATGATAGGAACTATGGAAATTATTGTTTTCAGCTGAATATAAAATATGAATTGCCTAGACATAGTAAGGCCTTACTTATTTTATTGCTGTTGGCAGCCAAAAGAAGCAATCATTAGACAGTGGAAATAAAAATGTTAACCAGCAGTAATAGAAGTTTTGAATATTATAATGGAAATAAAAGAAATGGAAGTGAGATCTTTAAAAGGGAAAGAGCAAATTTTATGGAAATAACTGGAACTTGTGGGAGAAATGCATGTAGATTAATGTTCACGAGAAGTGAGGTTTAAGAGAAGGTAGGAAATGAGCAACTTATATGTAGGAGTGAATAACATTTTTATAAAGAAAACAGGTATACCGCATAATGATAATACTGGAAACTGTTATTACAATTTTTTATTAAGCTATGTGAACTTATCCTTCCATCCATCCACAACCCCTTTTTCTCATTTTTGCACACGGGATCAGGTTGTCAGTTATGTTGCACTTAAAATGTGATGATTTCATAAATATGTTAAAAAAGAAAAAAAAAGAACAATTGCTCTAATTTGATGCATTGAAAATGCTTAGCTGCACCCACATTCTCTAACCATGCAACAAGATTATGCAATGCTCTCCCTGATGAAATCCACAATATTTCTGTTTGCAGCAAAGTCAGAGAAAAATCTATTAAATTTCTTACAGAAATGAGTTGCATGCACCTACTAGAATTATCCATGAACAACGGTTAACAGACTTAACCTCCATCTGCAGTACATATTGCTCTAGCAGGTATTATTTCACTACTGTAAATATGTACACATGGTTCACATGTCTGTAGATTTCATTTATTGTAATTGCAAATAATTAAACTGTGGGATTCCAGATTTAAAAAATGTACATTTACCACTATTCATCACTGTACTATGTAACTTCTCTGCTTTCTTTGTATTGCAAGAAAGATGCCTAGAAAATAAATAGCTAATACTCACAGAAGGATCCACAGACAAAAGGCAAGCATCATCAACATATTTTCAAATGTTATACTATACAGTTATATAGCATCCCCCCCCAGTCCCACTGTCCATGACATCATTGTGTTGCCAGAGAAACACTTTGCAAACCAGTTCTTTTGCTCTGCATAACAGTGCGTTTCCCTTGAACTGAATTCTCTTGATGCCTTTAAAAAATGTCATTCTAGCAAATACATTCCACTGGTCTTTGTTTGTTTGTTTTATTAGAAGAAGGTGTCATCATGTCTAGAGAATCACCAAATTATCCCATTTTCACTATGAGAACATACACTGCAGATAATTTTGACATCTGGACAAAGTACCTCATTCTTGCCACAAAAGTACATATTGCAGATAAGCATGAGAGAAAGAGTGGGACAAAATAAAAATAAAAGCTGCATTGTTGCATTCAGCCTGGCATTATCAAAATACCTTCCTCTAGCTTGGCATTACCCTGCCTTCAAAGCCTGTCTGCCAAGAAAAAACAGGTTGCTCTGAATCAGAAAAACAAAAGTGGGTGGGGATTTTGATCTGTAGCTTGGGTTCTTTGGAATGCTGAGGCTTACAGCAGTTACATATTGGTTGGGATTCATAAAAAATGTTTCCACTACTACTAGTTGGGCAGCACTGCAGTGCCAAATAGAGCAATGATGATTCAAAGACACATTAAAGATGCATGGAGCAACATCTCATAAGCAGCTCATTATCATGTCTCTTAAACAAACACTGCTCAGTTACAGGTAAGTGCTGTAGTAATCTCCCTACTAACTCATGCAACACAGTTGCATGGGCACTTTCAAACACACTCACACTTGGGCTCACTTGCATGCACACGCACACACACACAAACACACATACACGCACACACACACACACAAACATGTATTCATACTAACACTTGTACATGTTCACAAACACTCAGTCACACATGCGCACCCAGAGAATTGCAGTCATGTTCCTTCATATATACACACACACACACACACACACACACACACACACACACAGACACACACACACAAACTTACACACTCGCAGAAACAGCTTTGCAGTATTTATCTGCCACATTGCTACCAGTCCCTCTCCTGCCATAAGAATGAATGGGCGCGTGACACTGCACACCATACCTCTCAAGTGTACCTCATTATGAGGAACGTTCCTTATATTGAGTCTTAAAACACCCATGTTCCTCAAAGTCTCACATTGAAAGGTTCTGTTGCTTATTCATTGTTAGGAATTTTCTTAACTGATATCTACAGTTAAAAGTACTAAATCATATTAATTCACCAAAAAGTATAAAATAGCACATTCTAACCATTCTGTTAGTTTACTAATTGAAGTTTATTTATTTATTTTTATTTTTTTTTACATTTGTTTACTGGGAAAGTCTGACTGGAACAAGGTCCATTTACAGTAGAGGCCCGGGGAGAAAAGCTCCATAACATAATGGTACAAAGACAACAAATGACAAAAGAATTTCTGTGCAGAGGCATATATACAATCAGAGATGCATGTCTTTATATGACAACACAATCCACGAATGACAGAAAATTTCTATACAGTGGCATATATACAATCAAGGAGATTTTTTGTACCTTAGTTTGATTTGAGCAAGCTTGGTATATAGATAGCAAAACTTTGAATTCCCTATTGGTAGTACAAAGCATAAAAATGAAGGAATGGAATCTGGAAAATAATGCTATTCGGGAGATATGTCATAGCGTGAGAAATAGTTTGTAGGATAGTAGTTCCTGATAGGGAGTACAGAATAGCTGAGGTAAGCAGAGGAGATGAGGTGTGGCAAGTTAGGAGGAGAGCAGAAAAGATTTTATGTGATGCAGAGACAGAGCCATGATTGCAAGAGGTGTGACTTTAGTGATTTCTTGAAAAGTGAGATGGATGGTGCAGAAGAGATACTTTGGGGAAGGTTATTAGTTGTTAGTTGTTGTTAGTAAAATGTTAGAAGGTGTTCCACATTTTGCCCATTTGTTCCACATTATGACAGGTAGTGTTCCTCATTTTGTAGATGGAAGGTTGAGAGCTATGCTGCACACTTTTTTTTAATGTGTTTATCATACAGGGTAGTAGTGCCTCTTTTTGATCCCATGTAAAGTTCTGGTTAAGAGCACATGGTTAATTAGCATTAGCCATGCCCTAGATTGCCATATTTGCATATGGACTTTACCAACAGGACCAGGGTAGTGTTAATGACCACAGCCTTCTTAGCGCTGCAGCACTACAGTAATCTCTGAATCACTCTGGCATAATGCACTGAGCAATAGCATGAGACTTCAAACATTTCTGAATCCCAGCCCTTGCATGCGTGTGTGATATATTGATGATCAATATGAATCACAGAAGAAAAAGTAAGCCAATGCCTCCCCTCTAATATGCAATTTGCACACATTTTGTTTTAAAGATAAGCTTTTAACATTATAGTCCAATCTAGATGGTAACAAATATCTCAGCTTTTATATCCATCCACCCATCCACATCTACCTTTTTTTTCCATTTTTGAACATGGTTGGGGCGTCACATCAACAGTGACATTTATCTAGAGCTAATGTTCACACCACTGCATGGCTAGCAGTGGATTTCAACAGACTGAATTCAGTCCATTTCAGTCTGTCAATATTAATTTACATGATGAATTTAAAAACACATAAAATTCCAGACATTTAAGGTATACTGTTTTAGCTTGTTAAACCTTTTTTGTAACCCAGACACAAGTAGAGCTGAGCTGCAGCCTGTGGTAAGACTATTTTATTGTATACAGATTACAAGAGCCACTAACTGATGAATGAAACTTATTAATGACTGAATAATGATTGTTTAAGCCTTGCTCCTTAATATTTCTGTTGTACAATAAAATCCACCACTTCTGTTCAACCTGCTCATCTTCTTAGAAAACATTATTGCAACTTGGATTTCATAAATTGTGTGTATTACACATATATCAGTTATTTACTGTTCTTTTCTGTAATAAAATACATAACCACTCTAACAGCAACTAATTTCTGTGCATGGAACGAAGACTTGGTAAGTGAGTTCTATAAATCCTAGCCCTAAGCAGAATCTAAGCCAGTTAATAACATCATGCATGGACATTTAAACTTGTAATTTCTAGAGAAGATTAGACGGGGGCCATGCTGTGCACAGCTAAGATGCCAGTTTAACTCTTACTAGAAGATAAGCCTACTTCAGTTTATATTGCTTCATGAATTCACAGTGAGAGAACTGGTGCCCAGTTTCCAGCAGGCTTTAATTCTCATTTCCTTTACTTACTTTTCTGTTCAAGGTGGCATTCTGCCCAGCTCAGAAATGTCGTGTCCTGCATTAAACACATGAATAAAATAAAAACTGTCCAAGTCAGCCAGCTCAGAAAATAACTGTCTACAGTGACATTTGTTTCTCATATTGTTAGCTATCCATTTAATGACTTCCATTATAAGAATGGTGGTATATGTTATATGTGATACATTTTAATTAAACGTCTATATATATATATATATATATATATATATATATATATATATATATATATATATATATAGAGAGAGAGAGAGAGGGAGATCGCTATACATATATATTATACATCTGAATGCCCATACATACATATATACACACGAGTATACTACCCAAAATTAAAACAACAAAATGCCAAAATTAAACAAATCAATCTAAAAAGATTGAAACTCAAAATAATTGCAGGGAGACAGACCCCTTCTGCACTCCCCACACCCCCTGCTACTAAGTTATACCTACTCCAAGATCATACAACAGTGGGGAAAAGGGAAATTCCATTTCCTGCTGTACTATGACCCCCCACTAATCAATGCCAGCATTCTGCAATCATTTGAATATTTGATCTCTTTTGCCAGCATTATTTTTCATTTTTGGATGGCGCAGTGGTGCAGTGTTGCCTCACAGCAAGAGGTTCTCTGGTTCGATTCTTGGCTGGGGTGCCTTCTCTGTGGTGTCTGCATGTCTTCCCTGTGTTCCTGTGGGTTTCCTCCCATGTTACAAAGACATGCATCTGCAGCATTTCTCCCTGGGCCTCCGCTGAAAATTGGCACATTCCAAGCCGGACTTTCCCAGTTAACAAATGTTAAATAAAATAAATTTATTTGCCAGGGTAAAGGACCAATCTCCATGGACATTTTTTCACTTAGACCAAGAGTGCTGTCTGGTTAAGTGAATTGCTCAGAGTCACGCAGTGGAGGTTGTGGGAATCAAACCCTGGACAACTGGACCACAGGAAACAGTTTGTTAACAGCTCCTTAGTCCTCTGTGCCAACTGCTAGGCAAAAGTTCAAAATTCAGAATGTTTGACCAAAAGTCTAGTATCATACATACATATATCCATGCGTACAGTACAAAACAGGAACTGTCATAAGGAAGTAGCAGGCTCACGAAAGTAAGAATTATCTGGCTAATTCCCTATTAGGCATGAGTGTTTTTTCTCCATTGGTGATCTGTGAGGGCTACTTGCTTGTGATTTGCTCACAGTCACACAGTATGCATTTAGTGAATAAGGGAATAAAACCCAAGACTACAAGATGAAGCTTGTTAGCAGTAAATAATCATACCCACCATCACCCTGTGGAGAGGCAGGCCTGGAAACAGCTACAGACCAAGCAAGGATGTCAGGGCAGGTTGACCACAAGGTGACCCTGCTGGCACTGGATAAAACAGTAAGATAAACAGAGATAAATAAAGCAACTTACATCAAATAAATATAGAGGCAGGACAGTGAGTAAGAGAGAGAGAGACACACACACACACAAAAGGGAAAAAAACATTAACAGGTCCATGTTAGGACTATCAGGCATACAAGTACCTGAAGATATAAATTATGCTATGCATGTAATGGCAGTGTGGAGAACAGGTCTGACCTGCCAGGCCAAAGAGTAGAATTGTAGGCAGTGGGCCACAAAGAGCAGGAGAACATGGATCTTAGCCAGTTTCCTTGTGTGTATGTGGAAGAACAATGCATGTGGTTCAATGCATGACTACAGGGGCTATGGAAGGTGGTGTGGGGTACTGCTAGTTCAATGTTATGTGGCCAACGGTAAGGAAGGACATGGAAGACATGGCCCACTGTACGGATGCTGCACAGTAACATCTAGGTCATGCTAGTGGGTGACTGCAACATCTGCAAAAGCAATGGCCTAAGCATGGACACCAGTCAGCAGCTGGTAGTCAAACAGCATTATATATGCCATCCAGCAGTATGCTAAAATGAATCATGCCCCGTGTATGCCCTGCAAAACTGGCACTATCATAGGTCTTGGATGGGAGAGTGCACTCTATCTGCAGGGTGGCCTGTAGGAATGACAGAGATTTGGCAATGGAGACAGCAGTGTAGGGAGCAGTCTGCTGGAGGGGCAAGCATTGGCAGGTATATGATCCCTACTCTAATAGCATTGGCACCTCACACAATTCCCGTATTAGTTGCTATGATAACTATATGCTATTATACCATTCCCAATGTATTCTTACTCCTGGGTCAGGGAATATATGCCATATGCCCCTGAAAGGTGATTCTGCTGTCTTCTATTTGCTCAGGATCTGAAAATCATAAAATAAATTATAAATGCATATGAATCACATGTACTAAAATTGACCTGGAAGTTATTGCATTACAATAAAATGCATCTGTAATGTATTTTTACTGTAGAATTCAGGAGTGCTCTCCAAAACCTCCTCTTCCCATTAGCAAAGAAGGTCAATGTGGCACCTCTTTATGTCACTGTAGTGTTGTCTACAGTGCTTACCTGAATGTGAGATGCCTGATGCAGCAATCAGCACCCTGGCAAGGCAGTGCCAGGTGTTCACCTTATAATGGGGACCTTCATAAGGCTTCCCCAGCAGCTACTCCCAGGGGTCTCTGTACATGAGGTACAGAAATATTTTGATGACGTGGAGGACCACCTGGCAACCCTACTATAATCAGTGCCCTCAGAAGTTATGGTCACTACACAGGTCACATTCCAGAGAAGTATGGTGGTGCATTCATGTTGACACACACTGCAGGTATCACATGATGAGCACCTACAGACACCAAGGGAACATGACAGGATGTGATGCCACTGTACAGTGAGGCATATACAACATGGCAGGGTGGTGTATAGGTGAAAATGGCATGATGACATACTTATTTTTAGCTTGTACAGCCCACATCTCCTTCCATTATTGCTCTTTAATGCCTCTGGGGGGGTGCAACAAACTTTTAATAAATCCACATGCTTACTAATATTAGTGACCTGCCCATGCATGCGCAATGCACTTCACAACCATCTATGCGGGTACATGGTCATATGCGAGACTCATACTGCAGTTGGTAGGAGAAATATCTTTGCTGTTGGTGTTTGTTGGTGGAGGGAGATATCCAATGCAACATACTGTCCTGGCCGGGGGGATTCTTACTGACATGTACAAGTATTTCTCTACCCAGGGGCTATCACATGGGTCGTGAGTGATGTAATCAGGGATGGCTTGCAGTATGCCTTAACCTCATGTTGTGGTGCACACTTACAAAGGCTAAGGAGCACACACCTTTGGAAAATGGCAATGTTACAATTTATATATATATATATATATATATATATATATATATATATATATATATATATATATATATATAGGTTTGCTATCATTATGTCGACGTGCATTTGCACGGCTATGAAGTATTCGAACATCAGATGTTCGAATACCTCATATTACGGCAGGTGACATGAGCAAAGGTTTGCATTGCGAATGAACTGTGCATTCGCAATTCTAACTTTCGGTCATGGGAGGGGATCGCGGTACAGTGCGGTTAGGGAAATGCATCCCTTTCCTCACTGTAGTGTGATCTCGGAGTTGGAATATTAAGTTAGGGGGGTGTGGGGGGCACAGCCCCCCACAGAGGGGGGGTGCAGGGGGCACAGCCCCCCTGCATAACTGTGTGTTCGGTTAGGTAGGTAGGTGATTATGGGAAAGGTGGACGTGCTGTGTATCGCCGTAAATGTCGCAAGCGACATTTTCAACAATACACCCTTGTTTTCGAGTTTACTATTATTCGAAAATGTTCATTTTCAATGCATAAATTCGAAAATAAAGACATTATTTATTTTTACTTTCGAATTTATGATAGTAAACCATATATATATATATATATATATATATATATATATATATATATATGTACACACACACACACACATTCATTTGAAACAGCCATGGGGGATTGGGAGACATCAGAAGGCAAGGCATACAGGTACACAGGTAACAGATGTTGCAGACTACTACCAAATGGGACAGACAGGGTACAGGTGATCTCAGCTGTAGCCTTCCACATGTGTGGTGGAAGTCATATGTGTGAATTGGTATGGTCATAATGTAAAGAACACATGCAGAAATCCATCCATACTGCCTCAGCAGGTTTCACAGGTATATGTTGCCTATTGTTCTGTGGTAAAGGCATGCCTTTGACTGTTTTTCAGACAGCTGTCCCACAACAATCACTTTTAGAGGTGAACTGTTCCTCTCATGTGGCTCAGGTGTTGCATAATCTATGCTAACTGTGAACTGAGGGGTGGGGTGCTTTAATGTGGGAACAGTAGATATTCTAGGCCAACAGCTTAAAATATGTCTATCCTCACATTTGCAGAACAAGATATATCCAAAAGAAAGAAGAAACATGCAAATGTTCTCACAGGCAGGGATGGACATCTTGCTGTAAGCCTTCAATAAACATGACTGTCAGATCCTTCTAACCAATAACAGTGACTGAGCCTTCCATGGTGGTGTAAGGGGGGACCTTATTGCACAGATAAATGCTGTCAATGACCATAACAGATCTCAAGATTAAATACATCACAGAGTCACTGACATGATCTATCATGCCTGCACCAAAGCTAACAACCTTACACTGGAGCAGATGGCCTGCACCAAAGCTAACAACCTTACACTGGAGAAGATGGCCTGCACTAAAACTAACAACCTTATACTGAAGCAGATGGCCTGCACCAAAACTAACAACTTACACTGGAGCATATGGTGATGGATGGAGATCTTCCTACACAGCCACCTCTTACAGACACACAAGAGCTCCTGGAATCTTTCTTTCAGTTGGAAAACTGCTCCCTAACACCAAGTGAATTACTCAACACTGGTACAGGACCTCATCATCTACAATGGTGTCAGTGGGTGATGTCCCAGGTGAGTATACCATTTTATATATTGAAATATAATGTTGTGCAATAAAACTGGCAGTGCCATGAGGCTTGACAAATAAATGTAGTTACGCATGCAGTGGCAATGTAAAGGCATGCACAGAACCAGTCATACAGCAAATGTGATCATACAATTCCTACAGGCACTTCAGCTTTTCAACTGCTGTGTGAGTTTGCACAAGGCATGTGGGCCTACATTTTCTCCATGCCATTCTGTTTTACAGTTGTAGTACCACTCGATCTGGGACCGTCACCAAGCAGCACTGACACACGAGGGTGTTTCTATCTCCTTTCACATTTGATTTAGTGTATAGGTCCCCCACCATGGATGTAGGCATGCCTGGTGTTGGGGAAATATCTGGTGACAGCCACAGCACAGTCTGGAAAGCAATTTGATTTGTCTTTCCTAAAATGATTAGCCTAAAAGGTTCTGTTTTGTTAGATATAGTCTGTAATAATGACCAGCTATGTATAACAAGTCTGCTTATGAAATATGACTTCTTTGTTTTATTTTAAACTTAATTTTGACCCACTAATCATCCCTTCTACCTAATAAGTAAAAGGAAACTGATATACACAGATTTTATAAACAAAAATATTTTGTTAATGAACACAAGCATAATAACATTCAAAAAGAATAAAAGTAAAAGATCATCATAGTATATAACACCAAAACAATTACAATTCTGAGCAAATCTAGACTAATACATTACATCAACCAACTGGATTAGAGTAAAAAAATATATAACGTGCAGCAGCAAAACTAAGATGTCAGTTTGCAAATGCTTTCTCTCTAGACACATTACCTAATTGTCTGCTCTTCCCTTAACCAGTAAGGCACCTTTGTCTTCCTCACATTATTTTCCTGCACTAATATATGACATCTCTTCCACATGGCATATATTGTATATATGCAAAAAAACAGCAGCCATGACCCTTAGCCAGAACTCCGGTCCACAGAAAATAATAATATGCAAAACTCCAAACAAACCGATGGACCCAAGAGTAGCAGAATGCTCCAGTGCTCTAAAATCAATTTTATTACAAATGTAGGCACATAAGCGCTTTCGCAGTTTTAAGTGCTTCTTCAGATGTAATTCAAATAACAAAAACGCTCATTAAATGCTTCAACTTAACAAGCTAAAAAGTCACATGACTTTATTCAAGCCATTCTTAAACAAACACATACTTGAATACATCACTATTTCAGGTTGATATACATTTCCACAGTTATAAACATACTATTAAATCAATAATATGTAAATACACATTTACACTAAAAACTGTATATATAAAAAGATTAAAACATTAAAAAAAATCATCCTATAAAAAAGCTCAAATTGTCCATATAAACACCAGCTATACATTTGAGCATTCACCTGCATAAAGGTCTACCTTTTAATTTTGGTCTGATGGGAACCCTATCATTAGACCATGCCCATGATCGCCCCTAAGTCTAATAATCCATTTTGCTTCTAACTGTTCTGTTAAATTTCTGATATACCCCTCTAATACTTTTCAAAATCCTATCTATTGCCATGAACATAAACTTATGCGTACTATCTGTATCTTGAATATGTTTAGACAGTGCACTGACATTACTTTTCTTACTAATATGATAATTGTGTTCCTTTATTTGATCCTTCAGAGCTCTATCTGTCTTTCCTATATAAAATCTTGAACAAACTATACAATGTGCCAGGTAGACAATCTGGGATAGAATTACATGTAGCATAAACATTAAATGAGTATGTCTTGCCCTGATCTGGATGTATAAATATATTACTTTTATCTATATATTTACAAGCTGCATATTGACCACATGGAACAGTGCATCTAGGCCCACTGTTAACAACCTTATTCTTAGGGTAACACAAACTCCTTTTTAATGACTTCATATTCTTACATATAAACCCTGGTTTAGAGTCAACTATTCCTTTGATGTCTTCCTCTTTGAATAAAACATAGGTACCTTTCATTTTAATTTTGTATCCCTCACATCCTGAACTCCATTGATTTCAGTTTTATTAACAATTTCTTCAGAAAAATATGGTTTAGCTGTACTTATTCTTAAACTAACTGCTTTAATATTCTCATTTATCTCATTCTGACTATAACCTCTCTCAGAGAATGCCTTCATTAGTCTATTAGTTTGCTGTATAAAATCCTGATTTCGTACACTCAGTCTTGATGCTCTAAAAGCCTGACTTTGAACCACATTCTTGAACACATAGGGTGGATGCACACTCTCCCTGAATAAAAGATGGTTACAGTGGCAAGGCTTCCTATATAGTTGTCTGCACATATTACCAGTACTATCTATTATAATATCCAGATAGTTAATACTAACTTCAGAAATCTCCGAAGAGAAACGTAGATAGGAAGTAGTATTATTAATGTAATCTTTAAACTCACAAAAATACTTTACGGGTCCATCTCATAAAAGGAATATATCATCCACAAACCTATGATAAAATGGTATAAACCTACTATAGGGACCTAATATATGCTTCAGCTCCCATATGGCTGTAACAGCATTGGTGTAGCTATTGGCACAAGACGTGCCCATACCTACACCATGCTTCTGCCAATAGAAAGTGTCCCAAACAAAAACACATTATTTTCTAAAACACAATTTAATAAAGTGCTTACTAAATGAATCTTCTCTTCAGTAAAGTCTGTGTATATTCCCAAAACCTGCTTCACACAACTAATGCCTGTATGATAGGGAATAACTGTAAATAGGGATATCACATCCAGCGTAACTAAAAAGACATTACTTCCTAATGAAGACGTTTGAGTAAAAGAAAACAAGTCATTCAAAAAGTGTTTTGTATCTTTTAAAATGTGCAGTAACAAATTTAAAACAGGTCTGATTAACTTTTCTAAATATATTGATACAAGCTCAGTCCACCAGTTGCGTCCTGCTACAATAAGACAGAAAGTGGGGTGAGTGGGGTTCTTATGCAATTTCGGTAAGCCTTGAATAACAGGTGTCAGAAGATTATGAACAAAAAAATAATCAAATAAAAACTTGTCTATCCTGCCTTCTCTAAATACATTTCTAAGTGTAATAGTTACATTATGTACCATATAATCAACACATTTTTTTTATGCACTGTCACATAAAAATCATCATTAGACAACATATTTTTCATATCAACATTATAGCGTGCAAAATCAAATATAACAATTGGATCTCCCTTGTCTGCCGGCCTTATAACAATAGTTCTATTATTTTCAAGAACTTTCATAGCCATATATTCTGCTTTAGTTAAATTAAAGTGTTTACCATACTTACTTTTATTATTTCTGAAGACATTACTTTTATAAAAATCTTCTATGCAAAGTTTCTCGAAGGCATTTACAAGCGGGTTAAGAATGGACACATCTGTGCTGGGTTTTTAAAAACAAAGATATCATTAACAATATTACTACTTTTATAGTTCAATTTCAACATAAGATTCCTAGTAAATGTCTTTAAGTCGAGAATTACCTCAGTGAAGTCCGATTTCTGTGTTGGAATGAATGAAAGTCCATTCATCGACACCGAAGTTTCTAACTCGGAAAGTTGGCATGAAGATAAATTCCATACCAAAGTTTCTTTCCCAGTCCCCACACTTTCTTGATAGTCTGTTTTCCTGTTGCATCTCTCTCCATCTTCCTTTTCACACAAGTACAACTTCGGGAACGGAACCTCTTTTCCACAAGTATAAAATCTTTTATAAGGAGAGGAAAAGATAATTTTTAATAAAAAAAAGACGATGCTGTTTCCAACTCAGCAGAACAAACTTGTGTTTCATTGCCACTATTTTTCTTATCATAGGGCTCTTGAGGCCTGTGAACTTGCACCGTGGTTTGAAAGACCTTTCTTCTGGCTCCTAATTCCTTATGGGCCGACGTCCCTTCCATCCCATTGGTCGCTGCAGCCAATAACTCATTGCTCACTTCTTTCACGCTATTGTTTGACATAACAGTAATTTCCTCACTGTTAATTGACATAGTTGTCGTTTCCTCTGTAATCAAAGGTTATTCATTCATGGAAGTTGTAGTACTATGCGGAATCGTACATGGCCATGTAAAAACATTGCCAGCTTTAAAATCGAAACAATCCCTAATTAATTTCTTCAACTTGATTTTACACAGTCTCCTTTCATAAACCGCAATTGATTCCATAACTTCAGCAAAATATTTGTTGACCAGATCAGAATGAAATGGTTCCAAAAGTTCACTATACTGTTCTCTTACAACCATTGAGAGAGACTTGGCTTCCCATTTAGAAAACTTAACAAGAAGCTTCATGTATTTAATGCTTGAGTCCAAGTTTATCCTCTGCCATTCCACTAACAATTCAGGGATATTATTCCCTTGTGCAGGCATTTTCAACACACGTAGCCCTCTAGGGACTACTCCCTCATCAATGCATACCTCCAAATGAAAATTTTGATATTGTTATCTCATCACCTTGAACAAATTGTTCTCAATGGCATTTATTTTAGTTTTCAAAGAAATAATGTCTGTATTAGTATTATTAGAGTCATTACCAACCTCAGGAAAGTTCAACAAAGGGTTAGCAAGTAATTTGAGAGTTTTTTAGAGCACAAAGTGTAAAAGATAGCAAAAGTAAGGTAAGAGAACATAGAAATTAACTATATATAATATGTAAAACTCCAAACAAACCAATGGACCCTAGAATAACCGAATGCTCCAGTGCTCTAAAATCAATGTTATTACAAATGCAGATACATAAGCGCTTTCACAGTTTTAACTGCTTCTTCAGATGTAATTCAAATAACAAAAACGCTCATTAAATACTTTAACTTAACAAGCTAAAAAGTCACATGACTTTACTCAAGCCATTCTTAAACAAGCACATACTTGAATATATCACTGTTTTAGACTGATACACATTGCTACAGTTATAAACATACTATTAATTAAATAATATGTAAATACACATTTACATTAAAACTGTATATATAAAAAGACTAAAACATAAAAAAAAATCTTCCTATAAAAAAAAACTGAAATTGTTCATCTAAACACTGGCTATATGTCTAAGCATTCATCTGTATAAAGGTGCCCATGATCACTCCTAAATCTAATAATCCATACAGATAGTGCGCATACATTTATGTTCATGGCAATAGGTAGGATAATACTTCTTGTTAACTTACTTGTCTACTGTTTTTATATTTGACTGGGCTGAGACTGAATTAGGTCCATTTAGAATCAGTACTTTATCCTGGTTAACAAACTGAATAAATAAATATGTACAGTTCTTCACCCTTAACATACCACTCTTCATGTTTAGCATCCTGTACTATTAAGAACTTACCACCACTTGTAAAACTCCCAGCAGCCCTTTTATTCTGTATTCACTCACTATCCCTTTCTGATCTTTGACTCAAGGTTATAAATGTCAGTCATAATGCCTTGCATAATTTTCCCATCATAACTTTATTGATCATTCATTTTCTACTGATTACCTGTTTACTTATCAATTTTACCAAACCCAAATGAGGTTTATGCTGCACCTCATTCCTTATCATGACTTCAATGTGCACATAATTAAAAATAAATCAAGACTTACCTCAATATCATCCCTTCATGTCATTCTACAATTCTTTTGAATATCCCCTTAAATGTTTTAAGTGTTGAGCATGCACAGAAACCATACTTCCAGTCTCCAAGGTCCCCTTTTCATATCTCCAACAACTTGCACATATTTCTGTCTACATTCTTGCCAACCTAGACAGCAAGTAAAAATATTTAAAAAAGCAGTGCTATCCAAAAAAAATCCAAACTGTGTGGCTTTCCATACTCCTGTTACTTATCTATCACTTGCTTTATTCCTTCCTGAAAGGATTTTATAAATAATGTTAATAATGTTAAGTCCAAAACAAAAAGAGCAACCAGAAAAAGACCAAAAGCCAAAAGTAAAATCGAAAAGGATTAGCAATGGGCACGGCATGTGCGAACAGTTACGCCAGTTTGGTTCTGGCAGAATGGGAGCAGGAGTGTGTTTTTTCTGACATTAACAGTTTCAAAAGTTCAATACTGTTTTATGGTCGTTATGTGGATGATCTGTTTCTTGTTTGGGGGGACACAGAGACAAGTTTAGATCAGTTTGTGTGTTATATGAATAACACTACTAGCTTTCTCCATTTTTCTTATGAATGCTCTACTGAGTTTATTTCATTCTTGGATGTTATGGTAGTTAAAACTGCAGGAGGTCTGTACACAAAACAGTTTGTTAAATCATGTAAGACCAACAATACAGTACATTCACGCAGTATGCACCCGAGACATGTCAAGCAGAATGTCCTTAGAGGACAATTTTTTTTAGAACAGCAAGACTGAATACAGGAGATAGCGATATGTATGGTTCTTTTGATACACTTAGCAGTAATTTATTGGACAGAGGGTATAGTAGTGCAGAGAATGATGCAGTTATGTGAAGGGAGACATATACAAGACCTTACTTTGATTGTAGAGCAGAGGACATTACTCCCCATAATGAGGAGCGCTCTCACAAGATACGTATGAGCCTTACATACTCAAAGGATTCAGGACGTATATGTGAAATTATTAGAAAACACTGGAAAATTCTAACCTCTGATAATAAGTGTAAAGAGCTACTAGGAAACACACCATCTTTTTGTTTTAAGACTTGCCCCTCATTAAAGAAAATGTTATGTTATAAACCCCTATCTGACGGTCAGAGGAGAGCCCCTAGCCAGAGGATAGGGACGTTCCCATGCCATCATTGTAGTGCATGTAGATATGTGGATTCAGATGACCAGTTTATACACCCAGATACAGGACAGGTTTTAGCATTAGATTACATGCTGTCTGCAGTAGTAAGAATATAATTTACTGTGCATCATATGTAGTTTGTTAAAGTTTTTATGTTGGGAAGACCAACTGCTGTTTAAGAGATAGGATTAGAGAGCATGTTTATGGTATTAGCAAGCAAGATGTGAGGAATGCTTTATCAAAACATGTTATGTCAGCAGGGTGTGAACACTGGTTTAAGTTTATAGTTTTGGATATGTATACACCAGGCTTGTGAGGTGGTGATGTAAAAACTAAGACAGAATGTATTGAAATAAAATGGATGCACTTGCTTAGAGCCAATGAAGGTAAAGGGTTAAATGAAGTTATTCCAATTAGGCCTTTATTGAAATCACGTGATTTGAAACACTAGGCTGTGCATATAAAAACTCACTGTGGATGCAGTATTTTATGGATCTGAAGAAGTACTTGCGTGTATGAAATCGCTTATCCTTTTTTGTATTGTTTTATTGATTTTATTCAGTGCGTAAAGTTTTATTAAAGTTCCTGTTTGTTCTACACTTCTGCCTGACCAGCTATTTTTTCAATGTTAATAATGTATTGCTTAAGAGGTTCTTCCTCGGTGTCTTCCATTATCAAATTTACCCACAATAGAATATCCGATTTCTTAATTGTTTGCAACTTTAATTTCTTATATACCTGACTTATTCTATCACATACTGCTTTATGTTTTCAGGTACCACCATATTTCTTTATAATCTGAGCTTGTGTTAATAACAAACATCCTTCCATCAGCTGCACCCAGTATTTTGTTATTTAGATAACTTTCTTCCTGCCTTGAAACTTGAATAGCCTCACTTCTTATAGCGTTAAAGTGGCAAAATCTCCCCTCTCCAGTTTTCTGTTTTTGTCTCTTTTAATAACCAAATGAAAAGGCTTTATTTCTTCCCACTACAGTGGACATGTTCCCCTTTCCTATCTGGTGCCCAGGACCACATCTATAACTAAAATATATATCAGTACCTCTACTTCCAACTAAAAATACAGCCTTCCAATTTGCTTGATACCTTCCTATTAAAATGTGATGTAGCATCTTAAGTTAAACAGCACTATCATATTGCTTTCAAAATCAGGGAATCCTACATCTCCAAATTTGCAGGAAGTCATAGTCTTCAAGATAGATAAGACTCATTTCCTCCACAAAGAAAGTCAATTGTTATTCTTTGTAACTTGGACAGATACTTGTTTAAATAGAAATCCAGAATAACTTGACTGCATATATTACCAAAGGCACCACAGACCACTGGAGTATTTTCATTTTCAGCTGCATTTGGTCAGAAGTACGACAAACCAATAGCATTAATGAAGTCCCTATCTGTAAACCCAGATATGTTATTACTTATCTACAAATATGGATACTTACTCCTCTCATATCACCTTCAAGACTTCATAATTCATCTAAATTGCTTTTGTTTTATCTTTATTTATGTAGAATTCTGAAGATTTACCAAATCACATTAACTCTTCAAATACCTCATCCATATTCTTATTCAGTCTAGAATAATATGCTAGAAGATCATCTGTATACAATGAGACTTTATAACTTCAGTTTCAGTTGATATCCATATATCTGATACTTCCTTAAGGTTTCTGCTAGGCATTCTAAATACACAGAAAACACCAAAGGGCCATTGGGCCCCATGTAATGTTTGCCTACTAAGTGCCAGTTTTGCAGACAATCAGGAGCCGAACTGTATCTGTGCAGCTGTGTCTTTATTTGTCTTGAGTTACAACTTTGTAAAGAGCTTTTGAAAACTTTTTAATACCAAAACTAAATACCACCAGCTGAGGCAGTCATAAGCCTTCTCATCATTAAAACTTAACACATCCTCTTAGCAACCAAAACTGTAAATAATTTGTAACCATGGTTGAGTACTGAGATTGATCTCTATAAACTGGGTAGTTGTATCCTTCTTTTATGGTGATATGATTGTTACAATGACCTGCTTCCAGCATTTTGATATATGCCCCTTCCTCAGCATATAATTATTTATTTATTTAACATTTGTTTACCAGGAAAGTCTGACTTGAAACAAAGCCATATTTCAGTGGACACCCAGGGAGAAATGCTCCAGACACGTCTTTGTAATGTGGGAGGAAACTGGAGTAGCCAGAGAAAACCCATACAAATGCAGGGAGGACATGCAGACTCCACACAGAAGGCACTCCAGCTGAGAACTGAACTGGAGAACCTCTTGCTGTGAGGTGACAACCCTACCACTGCACCATTGCTCCATAATTAATAAAAGATTATTGTTAATTAAGAATCCCACCACCACCACCACCATTTTCAAGTATATCTCCACTGAGAAAGTGTGTTCCAGGCATCTTTCTTTTTTAACTTCCTTTAGTATTGCCTTTAGCTCTCCCTGAAAATCTCTTCCATTGATTTGACTGATTTCTCCTCCATCAATTCTTCAAATGGCATCCCTTCCAAATACAGTCATTGTTTTTACCTTCTTTCTAATGCTTCTTTGGTATTTAAGAACTCATAAAATATTTTAAAGACATATACCACTCAGTCTGGACTACTTACCATTTTCCCTGTCTCCATATCCATGAGACTCTGAATCATTCACTCAACCTCCTGCCTTCTTAATCTTAGGGCCAAAGATTTATTCTTTCCAGGCAAATTCTCAAAATATCTCAACTTTACCACTGTCTTAGTCTATTCTTTGTTAAAAACAGTCTGAGCATGACCCTTTAATTTTAACCCTCTTTTCTCATCCTATTGTCTTATTCTTAAACAAGATTTTTGTTACATTAATTCCCTTTATAAACAGATTAAATTACATCCCAATTTCCTTTCTTCATCCCTATGTATATCTTCAAATAGCTTGTCAGTTAATGTTTAAAGCTGTCTTGTTGCTCTACCATAAAAGCCTAACAAAGCGTTTAAACCCTTTTATATCCTTTGAAAAAAACAAAACCACAACTCAGCCTCCACAAGTCTTGGAAAGACTGCAGTAGTTAGACTAATACTTAACTGTGGAGCATGAGCAGGGGTATATCAGCTTTATCACTTTACTGAAATAATCCTTGAAAACTTAAATTTTATCAATACATGAAAATGTCAGATATCTGTAAAAGAAATAGCTATAACCTCTTGACAATTTCCTCTCTAGAAACACATCTACCATCATCATGAAGTCAATATTTTGCACCAAGAACCCTTCCAGTGCTGGTACTATGACTGATTGAGGGCCTGTATGTACAGCTTCCTCTTACAAATAGCATTCCTGTCACCATCTCTGAAAGGCCTCCATTCTTACAATGTCATCAAATCCCTCAAAACTACTGCCACCTCCATCTGCCCCAGCCCCACTGGGATGTATATATACATTAATAATAGCCACAATCTCCCCCTCTGATAGCTCATTATAAAAATAAATTTTCCATATGTTCCACTTCTTTCTCTCTAACCACATATTGACCCCATTTGTGAATTAAAGTTATTACCCTAAATTTAAAAGATGAAGATTATATAGAGATGAATATTAATGTTTAAGAACAGGATCAAGATTCTTTAAAACCAAATGCTGTACTGATGGCATTAATTGATGTTGTTATTTAACCATTCATGCTTTGATAGTTTTATATATTAAATGTTTTAAATGACTTGAAAAAATGCAATGTGATATGCAATTGCCTTAATAAAGTTCTGTGCCATGGTTCCAGACATACTCTTCTCTTTCTTAGTTATATTTTTATGAAATATAAGAAAACGACAAGAGATTGGTTTTAACAGCATTGTCTTAAGTGCCATTTATAAGGAAGAAAAAAGAGATTAGAAGTATTTATTTCAGTACTACATTCGCTGATTAGGTTAAAAGAATAATAAAAGTAGTATACATTTTTCTAGATTTTCGAACTATGCAGTACTGGTAAACTCATCTTTAAAAAGAAAAAAAAAGGAGCATTCATTTTATGGAAGAATGTGTCTCTTACACCTGACATCATTTCTTCCTTCAATGACACCAAAGGAATGTTTCTTATGGTGATGGTTGACTATCAGCAGAGATTCATTACATTAGTGAATATAAACTGGATTCTGGGACTTGCAATTAAACATGAAAAGGAATACTTGAATATATTATTAAAATGAAGGGTAACATTTTTAGGAGATGTTAAGCCTATTAGATAACACTAATACCAATGCCACTGAAGAATTTAGTATTTTCAACAGTGGCTAAAGCTTTGAACACTGCATTAACTTAATGAATTTAAAAGACCTAAATGATTTTGCTGACCCTGACTCTTTATTCTCTAGATGTTATTGCTATGCTCTTTTTGAACTCTAACATGGACTCATTTTTTTTCCTAGATGAATTGCATTCCAAGAGTAGTTCTTTTCAAGAGTTCTCATGCCCTTTTGTCAGATCACAGTACTCTTACATTCTTTTTAATATTTAATTATAAAGACTAGCCATACTGTATAGAATCCCTTCTTATTTTATTAAATTAAAGGAATTTAAAGAATGGCTAAATACAAAAATAGAAATGTTGTTGCGGATTAATGTTAACATGGAGGTTAATGAAAATCTAGTTTGAGATTCATTGAAGTATGACTTGTTTGGCAAAATTAAAGATTGGTTTATCAATAACTTAAAGGAATAAGAAGTGAAATGTTAATAGATTCATAGGTTCTTTGGTTCAAACTAGGTTAATGACCACCAGAGTCTTTACAAGCCTAGCCATGCAACCCATCCCAGTTTTGTCCCAGAGTTCCTTAGCACCTATATGGTGGTATATGTTAGTCAGGAGGTAGCTAAGGGTTGTATGTGTGGTGGGTATGTCAGCTGGGGATTAATTTACTTACTGTCGACCTCTGTCCATCAGAGACATAGGGCCAACCCAGGCCATGGGTGATTTTGTTATTTCCCATCCAGTTATCAAGGTTTCTTTTGAACAAGGTCAGAGATGAACTCTGCTTCACATAGATAGGGAGCTTATTCCATAGTGCAGGGATCCATTGCGATGCATTTTGGTCCCTCCAATAGGTGCAATTTATGTTGCAGACAAAGTTCAGGTCCTTGGATCTAGTGTTTCTGGTGTTGTTTGTATTGTAGATGTGCAAGAGATCTATCAGAGCTGGATCTGAAGACACCTTACATGCTAGGCATAGTTCACCTCTCAGTAACCTGTAAAAGACTGAGTTACAGAGATAGGACCTTAAGGCAATCTGTATAGGACAGGGAATTCATACGCTGGATTCTCCTGGTGAGGAACCTTTGCGGGCATTCCAACTGTTGCAAGTGCCTGGCTAGGTACATGCCAAAGGGGGCAGTGTACTCAATGATGGGTCTGACAAGGGCTGACCAGAGTGGTACTATTATCTCCTTGGACCTGGATGCTATACCCTTGCTAATGAGTTGGGTGACATATAATGATTTTCTTACTGTTTTAGCTACATGTTGGTCAAACACCAGATTAGTGTCTACATTTGTTCCCAGATCCCTATCGGGTCAACTCTTAGGTGTATTTTATCAATGAAGTAATTAGCTTGGTGGGTGCTTTCCAAAAGGGCACTATAATGGATTTCTTTACATTGAGTTTTAATCTGTGGCTTTCACACCAGTCATTTGTTTGTGTTAGACCCTCTTGTAGAATGTTGGTGTCTTGGGGGGAATCTATGATAGCTCCCAATTTACAGCCATCTGTGAGCCTGGTGAGCCAAAGGCCTTTGATATTAACCTTGACATCTGAGAAGTATATGCCAAACAGGAGACGGCTCAACACAGAGGCCTAGTCTCTTTGTGGAGATGGTATCACCAATCCTGACTTATTGGGACCTATATGTGAGGCAGCTGGCAATCCAGTTAATTATACAGGGATTAATGCCTAGTTCTGATCAACAATACCTGAGTGGGGTATTGTATCAAATGCCTTGGCCAGATCAAGGTAGGCGGTATGCACTATTTTCTCTTATCAATAGCAATGGTGATGCTCTCAAAGTAGTCTATCAGGTTAAGTAGGCAAGATCTTCCCCTAACAAAGTCAAACTGGGATGGGTCCAGTGTTTGTACGCTACCAATGTCCTTTGTTGATCATTTCCATGATAATTCATTCCATGGCTTTGCATGTCAGACTGATGGGTCTGTAGTCCCCGGGGTCAGTAGATAGTCCACCCTTATGAAGAGGGATGACAATTGCAGCACTCCATTCAACTGGCAAGTAGCCTGTCTTTGAGGCTGTAGTTAAAGAGTGCCTCAAGCAGCCCTGCTGAGTCATGTTTGGCTATTTAGGAGGCAAGCAGGGATATTATCAAGACCCATTGAAGCAGTGTTTTTGTCCTTAGCAAGCACCTCAGGACCTCCTCCTTGTTGATAGTTGGGGGTGCTTGAATGGATTTCACAGGGAGTATTGGAAGATGAAGTTAGACCTAAATTTATCAGCCAGTAGATTTGCTATGTGACCCTGGTCAGTGAAGGTTGTACCATTCACTACCAGTTCTGCACACTGTTGCGTATTACCTTAAGATTCCTGATATAGCTGAAGTAGACCTTGTCATTGTCCTTAGCCTGGGAGGCTATCCTGACCTCATCATTTTCCTTGCTAGACTTTATTAGACCTCTTAGTTTCTTATTTAGTTGAATCAGAGAGTTCTTGTCTATATGAGAGTTGCTCTTTCTGATTTTGGACATAGTTTTTTTCTTTTGTTATATACCCTGTGAAGCTAAGGATTCCACCAGTGTGGTTTGTTTTTGGTGTTAGATCTGAGCTTACTTCTAGTAGGTATGGCAGCCTAAATGCAGTCATTTACAGGTTTGTACAGGGTTTCTGTTAATAATTCTGCATAGGTAGCTGCACTGCCAATGTTTGGGGGAGCTGTGAAATTTTGACAAACTGTCACTTAATGGATGTAGTTTGCTTAAGTATAGTTCCAACCTGTTAACTGTTATAAGTTTAGTTGGGTTTCCTGGGTTGAATTTTATTTTGAGAGAGACAGCTTTATAGTCCAACTTCACTAATGAGGACGTGACATAGGAGGGGGGTACAATGCTGTCCCATGTTGGTGAGTACTAAGTCCAATATCCAAGAAAAAAAGAGACAGAGACGGCTTTGGAATCCAGAACAGGCCTTTACTTGGTGCAAACACAAGCGCTTTCACAATTAAGCTTCTTCTACAGAGACGCAGTGGTGGGTTGTCTTCTTTTGGCAATTTTTTCTTTCATTATTTTGCTAAGTCCAATATGTTTGATCCTCTGGTTGGAGACTGCATATCTGGTCCAGGTTTGTTTGTGCTGAAGTTCAGGAAATGCTGTGCTTGTGAGTTAGAGGTAGTGTACTTTTCCCAGGCTATAGATGTGTAGCTAAAGTTTCCCATGAATAAGGTATTTGTTTGGATGGTGAGCACCTCTAGTAGGTCTCGGTAAGAGTTGTGAGCTTTGTGGGTCACAGAGGGCAAATTGCAACTGGCCGCTACATGGTAGGGAACCTTGTTTATGGACACTTGAATGTGGATGAACTCTAAGGCACCATCCTGTTTGACCAGCCTAAAATTGTATTTGCTGCTACATTGATTGAGACACCCCCACCTTTATTCCCTGTCTATGCTGCTGTTGATTTAAATGTGTGGAAACACTGTAGCCTTCCTCTGCCAGAGTACTTTCTGCAGGTTTAAACCAAGTCTCAGTAGCAGCTAATAGCACAGATGTCTGCATTCTCCAGAATAAATACAGCTTGTTTTTCTTGTTTTGGCTCCTAGCATTGAGCAGTAACACCTTAAGGTTGCTTTGAGTTTTTTTTTTTTTTTTTTTGCTATGCTGGCAGTTTTGTCATTTTGACATTGCCTAAAAAAGGCTGTAAGGGGATGGATAGAGGTTTAGTCAATATCAGCCCATCCTTGGCAAAGCAAAGTTGTCTGTTAACCATGTCCTTCCATGCTGACAGATATTAGATTCCACTGAAGTGGCACCAGAAATTGGTCCAGTTATTAAAATTAATCATTTTCTGTTCATACTGTGGCATCATCCTTGGTAAAGGTAGAATGCTGCTCAAAACAATGCATATTCAGAAAGCTCCATCATGTCTCTCTTCATACAGTCCAGTAAGGTAAGACTCAGGTCATTTGCATCCACGTGAACTATGATAGAATCATATTGGTCCTGTGGAGCAGTGACCTAAGTATATGTGTAATATTGTGGATTCTAGCTCCAAATAGGCAACAGCTGTTATCTTCTCCTTGTCCATCCTGGTGAGAGGAGTATCTCTGTGTCTTACAACAGAATCCCCTACAACAACAGTACTAGCTAAAGTATTTGCTTGCCTTATGGGCTTTGTTCTTGTGGGATCAGTGTGTGTAGGCTTATTTGTAGTATTAGGTGTTGCTTTTAGTGTGCGCTTTAGTGATTGCTGAGGGTAGGTGTTGCTTTTTAAAACTTCAAAAAAGATTTAAATGATACTAAATGAAAAGGTCATTGTGGTAATCTGTATTTTAAATGTAGACAAGGCCTTAAATAGGAAACAGCAGCATATCCTAGGTCATAAGGTAGCAGTAGCTTTAGAAAAAGTGAATTTATAATCTTATTCCAATAACTCAATGTCTTACGTAGGTTTGTGATGAGATCAGAATTGATATGTAGAGCAAATCAGACAGAATGTATTTGGAATCCAGAAAATAGGAAGTTGGTTACTATTATTGAAAAACATATTAATTTCAAGAAATACTATGATAATAATATATTATTAGAAACAAGGTCACTTAAGGACTTTATCAAAAATAATGCTAAACATAAATTAACTAATGAGAATATTAGATCATAACAAAATCTATAACCAACCTGGAAATGAAAGAACAAATAAAAAAGAATAACTGATGATAAACCTCAAGGAGAGATGGGATAATCCCCAAGAACTGTAAGTTATAATAATAAAATATTATTCAATGAATACAAAAAAGTTTCCATAAATGTGCAAACAAGCTATGTGATTTCCCCCTTCTTTGACTTATATCCTGATAACCCTCGTACTAAAAAATGTAACAATGCAAATTTATACTCTCTCTATAGACTAATATCACTGTTATACACTGGTTATAAGATATTTATGTCAGCTATGTAAAACACACTAAAGCTAGTTCTAGCAATTTTATTAGATAAAGACCAGATAGATTTTATACTTACAAGGCAAATTCAGAGCAATGTTAAAGGAATGCTGACATTAGCCAGTTAAGCCAATTCCAACAAGCTAGAGTTAACACTTGTTATTTTGGATATACAAAAAGCATTTGATTGCTTACATTGAAAATGTTTGTTTAAAGTGACATTAATATGTGACTTTTTAGATTTGTTTATAAATTTATTGCGTTATATAATAACTTCAAGTCATACATTAAAATAGAAGCATATCAATAACAAGCAATTAATATAAAGAAGGACACAAAAGAGTGTCTTTCCTTTTTTTTACTAGAAATTGAACTACTAGTAAACTCCATAAGACAGAATAAATCTACATGGAAGTCAATTTGAATGATAATTACTTTTCCAAAATATTACTATTTAGAGATTATACATTATTACACTTAACCAAACTTAAATTTCCCACAGTTCCTTTAGAGTTTGTATTATTTATTTTATTTGTTTATTTATTTATTTATTTCCAGTCTGATATCCGGGGAGGTCCACTGAACCCAAGGGGCCCGTTTTCCGTGGAAGCCCGGGGAGAAAAGCTCCACATTACATACAATTAAAACAAGCATAGAATTTTACATTTATAAAGTTATACATAGAATTCTACATTTTGAAAACAAAAATGTTTAGTATATAATAAGGAGTAACAAAATTGAAGGGTGCAAAGGAGAAGAAGAAGAAAAAAAAAAAAACTTGAGCACAGTTCATAGCATACCTACATAGTTAGAGAGCCATTAGCATGGTGAGCCATTTGCTGATAGAAAGCTATATACAGTATTTACATGATAATCATCCAAGGTTTAGACTTATTATACGTTAGATGCAGTGCGGGGCAGCTGTAGAAAAAGCAGCAAGAGTAGAGGTACATGAGGAAGAGCATGTAAGAGTGATGGTAGAAGGAATTAGGTAGGAAGAGTGCAATTACGTTTCCAGATTTGAGAGAGGTGGGAATGGAGCTGGGATTTGAAGTGTTCAAAGTTTGTAGTGATTCTTAGCAGGGGTGGAACAGAGTTCTGTTTTTTGGCTAATGAGTGGGATAGGAGAAACTGGCCAGGGGGATGTTTTGGTTTAAAAACAGAAAGCAGATTTTGTTGGGCAGATCTCAGGGGTCTGAGCGGAGTGTAGAATGGTAAGATATTAGTTAGAGCAGGGCATGCAGTAGGTTTAAAGATTAGTTTGTGGGCTGTAGTAAGTCGAAGGTAGTCAAGCTGGTTAGGAAGCTCTAGCCAATTTAGCACGTGGATAGAGGTGCAATGGTGGTTGGAGTGTTTAGATTTAGTAGCGAATTTAGCGATTTTGTTGTAACAGATTTTTAGTTTTGAGGAGATGGTAGTAGAAAGATTGGTTAGAAGTGGGGCACCGTACAATAGTGACGGTAGTAAGCAGGTAGAGGCAAGAGTTTGCCTTGCAGATGGAGAGAGAAAGTGAGCATTTCTGTATAGCACACCAAGCTTCTTATGAGTTTTTTTAATATTTAGTTGGACATGTGTATCAAATTTCAGGTGTTCTTCAATGGTAACCTCAAGAAGTTTAGCAAAGGGGGTGACTTCTATAGTGGAGGTGGCATAGCTGATGATATCGAAGGATTGCTTGTCAATTGGGAGGGTTTTTGAGGTAGAGAAAAGAAGGATTTTGGATTTATTGGCATTATAGGAGAGATGGTTTTGAAGCATCCAGTGCTCAGTAGTTGTAAAGGCCAACTGGGTTTTTGCCTGAAGCTCAGGAAGGCTGGGAGCAGAGCAGACTAAAGTGGAGTTATCCGCATATTGCACTATTTTGGTGTTTGGGACCGCAGCGTGAAAATCATTGATAAATACATTAAAGAGCATTGGTCCAAGTATGGACCCCTGGGGAACCCCGATTGGTGTAGGTAGGAAGGTTGAGGTACCAGTCTGCCATTTTACAGCCTGGGATCTGTCAGACAGATAACTATGGAACCAAGTAAGGGAGTTTTGAGAGAGATTGAGGTTAGAAAGGTGATTCAGAAGGTGGGTATGGGAGACAGTGTCAAATGCCTTGGATAGATCTAGAAGAATAGTGGAAACAATTTCTCCAGAGTCATGAGCATGGTTTACTATGTCTAAAAAAGAGAGGAGAGCAGTTATTGTACTATGGCCAGGATGGAAGCCATGTTGGATAGGGGTGAGGAGTTGATTATTGATAAGGAAGGGCATGAGTTGCAGGTGGATACATTTTTCAAGGATTTTTGAGATAGGGGAAATAATGGCTATTGGTTGGAAGTTAGAGATGCTGTTATTTTTGCCTCCTTTGTGGAGGGGCAGGATAAAGGCAGCATGCCACAATTTGGGGACATAAGATTCCTGTATGGATCTATTGATGAGAATGCTGATGGGGATGGCAATTCCCTAGAAAGAGTGAGGGAATATTGTCGAGGGTATTAGAGCAAGGTTTAAGTCTGGAAAGGAGCATTTTGATGTAGGAGGTTGAGATGGGATTTAGAGAAAAAGTGGGGGGAGGATTGGGAGTGGAGGGTTGAGGAGTGGAAGGGGAGGTGGGATTGAGTGGAGTGGAGGAGATGTGGTTGGGGAAGGTCTTAGTAATGTCAGCTATAGAGTTTGTAAAGAAGGAATTAAAAAGGGTGGCAATTTCTCTGTCACTTTTATTGTTGTCAGGACAGGGATTGGTTTTGGTACATGGGTGCAAAAGAGATTTGATGGAGTTCCAGAACTGTTTGGGATTTTTGGAGTAGGTAGACTGTAGTTTAGCATAATAATTTTTTTTATCTTTTGTAACAAGTTTTTTGGTTAGATTGCAGAGTTGCTTATATTTAAGAAGGGTAGCAGGGTGTTTATTTTTGTTGTAAAGTTTCCAGGTCTTGTCTCTTTGTAGCGTAAGTGCTTTGGTGTCTTTTGTTAGCCATGGGGTGGAATTGGGTTTTATTTGTTTTGTTCTAGGTGGTGCTTGGGTGTTTAGGATGCCTAGGAATGTTGTGTTGAAGAAGTCTAAGGCCTTATCGAGTGGAAGAGTTTTTAGGTTGTCCCAATTTGTTAGTTTAAGTGTTTCGGAGAATATAGAAGGACTGAAGTTTGTAAGATTATGAGTGTGGGTATATTGGTGTTGGTGAGGGGAGGAGTGGGTAGCTCGGTGAATGAAGGCTGGGAGATGGTCACTCATGGTGTCTGGTAATATATCAGAGTGAGAGATCTTATTAGGGTGGGAGACAAAGATCCAGTCCAGAGTGGACCCTGGGGGGTTGTTTCTATTAGGTCTGGTAATGCCGTTTTTTAGTTGAGTGAAATTAAAAAGATTAATAGATAGGGAAGGATTGTTGTTATTGATTCTATTCCAGTCAATGTTCATGTCACCTAATATGTATGTCTCAAGTTTAATGTTAGTTGAGGCCCATAAAAGAATGTTTTCGAGAGTGGTGGTATTATTTCCAGGGGGGATATAGATGGCCATGACACAAATACTTTTATAATTATCCATTTTGAGAATTCCTATGACTAGTTCAGCATTGTCGAACTGCGGAATAGGGTTCTGGCAAGGACAGAGGTGCAGTAGGCTATTACAGATTAAGGCTACTCCTCCTCCTTTTTTGTTTTGGCGGTCACATCTGAGTACTTGAAAGCCAGGGGGTAGAAACTCAGAGTCAGTAATGTGGGGTTTTAGCCATGTCTCTGAGACTGCTACTATATCTGGTAGAGTTTGATTTAGCCAAGCATGGAAGAGTGTTATTTTGTTTTTTATACTCTGGGTGTTAATGATAATTAGCTTGAGGTATTTGTGGTTGGTACTATTTGGAGAGGTAGAAAAAGCAAGATTGGTACTAGCCTTGTGTCCGGGATTTGGGTGAATTTCTCCTGCTATGGAAAGCCAATTAGAGGAAGGAAGGAGCAGGACTTTTGATGTGCAACTTGTCGTTAGTAGGAAGAACAATTTCACTTTGGGTGTATGGAGCTTTATTGAAGAGGGTAGGAGTTTTAGTTTAAAATAGTGAAGTGGGTTAGGTTGAACTAGAGAGGGGGATATGTTGTGATAGTGAGACGTGATGGGGTGAGGATGGGGGAGAGTAGAAAAGTTGGGGGGGAAGTAGGAGGGTAGTTTGTAAGAGGAGTAGGAGGTGGCATTGAAAACAGTTATTAGGAGAGGAATGCTTATAGAGGAGATGAGGAAATTCAGTGGAAGTGGAGGAGTCATTCTTAATAAAAGTAAATTGAGTTTGGATTAAAGTCCATAACCTTTTTGAAAATATCTAATCACAAATGTAATGGCAATAAAACAAATGTTTAGTCAGTCAAGTCATTGACTCCTCTAGACAAGACATATAAACTTAATTGGAATTGTAAAGACCTCAAATATTTTGGAAAACATTTACCTAAAAAATTGAGATTATTACTCAACTTAATTATGATAATATTATTCAGCTCTTAAGTAGAAATAAATTAAATGGAATGATATGTCCTTCACTTCAAGGATTAATGAAATGTAATAAAATGACATTATTATCCATTGTACTTTATATAATCCAGACTATTTCTTTGACACCAACTAAGAAACAAGTTAAGGAACTGAATAAAACATTATTAGCGTCTCTTTGGTATCCTGTTCGACCTAAATAGCTTTGAAACATCATAACAGATTGTGTGATAATGGTGGTATCAGATTTCTGTATATATTGAATCACATGTTATAGTTATCATTTTCATAATTGTACCTCAATGTTTGGATATATCATCATTTGCAAAATGGAACTAGATACATAAAAATGTATATGATGGGAAGAAATTCAAACATAACCATTAGATTTAACAAATGATAAATGTTCTATGTTGAGAATAACTATTTAGTATATTCCACTTTATTGCCAACAAAATCTAGATATGTTAATTCAATACTAAAACATTTTAAAATTGTATTTATTAATGTCATGGTTTTAAAATGGATCTTTACAATGGCCCATATTCCAAAAGACTTGGTCTCAGTGTAAGTGACTACTTGCACTGAGAACAGGCTGAGAGCAGGTGTTTTGGAATCTGGTCCCCATAGTAAGCCTATTGATAGATAGGTCTGTCACCGAAGTAAGTCACTTGCACTGAGACCGTCTCTTTCAGAATCTGGCCCAATATCTCTCATTTCCTTCACTGCAGAACTCATAGGAATTGTAATAGAATATAGTTAGTGGGTTGCACACGAAGTACTGCATTAACATCATTATACATAATGCATCCTGGAGAACAGTATTACAGCACAAAGAAAAATCCCTCATCTCCAAAACATGGTGGTCAATGGGAGTCCACCACCATCCACCCTTTCTTGTCATAAGATTGCATTATTTAAAATAATGTGCAGATAAGGGGCAACTGGCAGAAGCTGACTGCCTCAAGTCAGTAGAGCAGTCATATTAAAAATAACAATAAATAAAACAATGTACAGTTTGAAAGAATCAACTGAATAGAGACAGTTTTTGAAAATGAGCAGGACTGAAAAGTGAACTCAAAAGTTAAGGGGAGGACAAGATTGGAGATTAGACTTTTTTTTCCATAGTAGAGACAAACTATTTTAGAAAGAAGGCATCAAAATACATAAAAACCCACAAGAGGCATGGAAAGCATGGAAAGAAAAAAAAATAAGTGTATGTAAAACAAGCACGGAGCATGTCAGTAATACAAATGTGGTTTAAAACTTGACTCGATTAATAGACATAGAGATCTTGATATGAGAACACAGTCAAATGCTGGGTATCATTTTCTACATGCTAGAAGTATTGAATCTATGTATGTTCTTGCAAGGTCCGGCGATGTTTTACAACAGTACCCCCCCGGCCGTTTCGCACATGAATGGGCATGGTCAGATTGATTGACATGACTAATGGCTGTGATATAGCAGGCAAATAATGCACGACTGACATGTCATGCAGATTTGCCTGTGACATTATGAATATTCATTGGCTAATTCTTCCTGAAAGTTGTGCGATCTCGGAGTTGGTCTTATTTATATTTATATACACTGGGAGTGCAGGGGGGCTTGCCCCCCTGCAAAAAGCACATGGAAAAAAGTAATATTTGTAAGCTAGAGCATCAGCTTGCCAGAAAACCATGTGTTTGCAGACAGTATGCGTAGGATATCTGCACGTTTTGTCAAAACAGATTAAAAGCACAGAGAAAAAAGTAATTGTGAAATGGAGTATCAAACTGTAGATTACACAGACTTTGTACATGCTAAACTATCTATTAAAATCCACAAAACTCCAAAATGAAGCATTAGATGCCACAAACTGATTGAACGTTTGTAAAGTAATATGAATGTTTCTGTTCATATGCGGTACAACGCAGAACCAGAACTTACTTAGTATGACATGAACACTAGGAGAAAATAAAAAAAAAGAAAAGAAACTTATATTATGCTAGTCAGTATAACCAGCCATCTACTTAAAAATGTTTCTGTTTGTATGTTTACTGCATGTCGGAAACAGGATGAATATTCATGTGGACTGCTGAAATGTCTTCATGTTTATTCGTGTCTAGAGAAAAAAATGGCCATGTGCAGACTGTTGGGTGGGGTTTGGTCGGGCCTTGCTTCTGCGCTTCGGGGGGGGGGGGATACTGTTGTAAAACAATGCCCAAGGTTTGGAATGGACAGTGCTTAACTGCATTGGCTGTTGCTTTCTCGCATACTGATTGGTAATATGTCAGGGTAAGCCAATTACAAGTGAAAGAAAAAGATGCATTTTCTGTTTTTATTACTTTTCTCTGAGTTTAGGTTACCTTGGAGGTAGTATACCTAACAGATTGAAGTGTGATTGTACATCCCTTACTTTGAGGGAGTGCAGGAGACTGTATCCCACCTCAAAAACATTGATTAATTTGTGTTGTGTGAAGTTTTAACCTTCGTGTGTTTTCATTGTTGTGTGGTAACAGTAGTTATGATATTCCAAGACTCTGTTTTCAAAACTTGTTGTTTCAAGAAAGATCTCTATCCTATTCCTATAAGTGGAGCTGGAATTCATTTTAGATCCCTGGGCCATACCAATAAATGCAATTGTAGTGTGCTTTAGGAACATACAATTATAATCACTGCAGTATTAATTAACAAGGTACAGTACTGGACATAGCCCTTCAGAATTGGTTTTGTCTTTTCTTTTTAGTATGTTGACTCCCACTCTCTGATTATTGTTAACAGAGTTTTGAGGACTGTTGCTGACCATCTGATACAGTGACATGAGCAGTGAACTGCATTATGATATATGTAGCATTACTGGGTAGTTTTCATTCAATAACACAGCTGCATATGCTGACAGACTGATTCCAGTACTGGTAGCAGTGGAACTTGGGGCAGGATTCACACAGTCTGTAATGTAAAAGGGCACTGCATGATCTAAGCCATAGTGCAAATCACAGAGAGCAATACACAAAGGCAAAAATGGTGGTCTGTAAACACAAAGTGACAAGCATTTCAGAAATGCATGTGAGCAGCATGTCCCAGATATGCTTGAAGATGTAGCATACATACAGAGCTTCGTATTTTGTGCACATTGTAAGAATGTAGCAATGCAGCTGCATACAGTAACGAATGAAGATAATTTACTGTAGTCGGCACTACTAGATAAGATGCTCGCCGCTACAGTGATGCGTGCCGTAGGCACAATCAGCAATAATCATATGTTAAAGGTCTCATTGGTGACATTAATGGACATGCTTGTTCTATACTGCCTAAGTTGGCAGGAGTAAACACACACACACACACACACACACACACACACACACACACACACACACACACACACACACACACACACACACACGCAAACATGAATATCATCACGTTGCATGACTGCAAAGATCAGAGCTCCAGAGGAAGGTGAACACTAGTACAGAAAATAATATACCATTTAATTATTTATTTATTTTTTTTGCAATCTGATTTTTATTAGCATTTTTAAAAACACAAATACAAAAACAAAACCATAATTCACACAATACAAATAGGTTCAGAACTGATAAATGAAAAGATCTTCATACAATCCTGCTTAAGAACAGATACATTCAGTACTGATGTAACAAAAATAAATATTTAGCTTCTTTAATCAAGTGAATAGGATACTAGCAGATTACAAACACAAAAAGAAAGTGTAGAAAGGATGTGCTGAGAGGTATTTGTTTATACAGGAGTGTGAAGATATAGCAATATTCCTAAATCCTATCTGATTTTACTATATACAATATATGTAAGCGACTGTCACTAAGTGGGAGGGAATTAGTATAAGCAAACTAGAATGTATTGCCTGCACAAATGTAAGAAAAAGATAACATAAAGGGTCGCAATCATTGTAATTCTACAAAGGTTCTGCTGGAGAAAAGTAATGAGGAGAAGGTGTTTACAGATAGTAGGAGAAATGGAGAACAGCCTAAGTAGGATAATGATTTAGAACATCCAGAAGGTTATTCCAATATTTCTGAAAGTAACTTAACTTCTTTTTGCTTGTAGTTTTTAGTTTACTTGCCAAAACATGTTTAACAGCCATCGATTGAAAATCCTTCCAGGACATTTTGGCTCTGTGTAGCCAGTTAATGGTAATGTAAGTTTTGAGTAACGCACACATTGTCACTATGATATGTTTAGTTTCAGGTTTAAACGAACCCTGATAGATATTTAATAGCACCATTTCCCAGGAAAAGGTTGATTTCATGTAACCCATTTTCTCCAGTCGTGCCAGATTTTATACACGTTTTTACATGACCAAAAAATGTGGAGTATGTCTGCAACAGAATTAGGGCAAGTTGGACAAAAAGGCGAGCTGTTAGGGTTAATTTTATTTAGGAATGATGGAGTGTGATATGCGTTATTGTTTATAATGAACTGGGTATAAATTAGTTTTTTGAAAGGGGTTAACTTTATTGTAGCATCAGTCGCATCGAGTTTTTGGCTAAGTGTAATTTCCTTATTTTTTTCCATGCCAATATTTAGAAATTAGTAACTTGTCTTGGTATTTTATTTTTATTACTAGACTATAGACTTTGGAAAGCATTTTAGACCTTGATAGAAGTTGGGTTATTAGAGACTGATAAAGATGGTACTCTGTGGGGGTAGCTGACCTTGTGCCAGTGATCAAAGAAATTAGGTAAAATATTTGTTTGATTATTATATAGTATTTCTTGTTCACTGCCAAAGAGAACATGATTTCATTAAATGGTAAGTCTTTAACTGAGTAGAAGTCCCAGACTGTACATTTCTTAATGAGAGGGTAATTATCAAGATTTAACATGCTGTTACCCAATTCAAGATTTGGATTAAGATGAATTGGCTGGGTCATCGTTAGGGAGTATCGTAAGCCAAGGGAAGTTATCAGAGATTGGAACCCATTTATATTTTTTATTAATATAGGGTGAATTTTATGCTCTTTAAGAGTTTTATTGTTAAGAAAGAGAATTGCTCTAGGATTGATATTAGACGCTTTTATATGGGCATTGTACAATTTTGTCCATAAGGGATTCCAGTCCTTGTTTGATTGTTGGAAGTTAACAATGTGTATAATACGACTGGCATTAATTATATGGTAATATGGCAAAATGTCCAGAAGGGCCAATCCTCTTCTATCTTTGGGAAGTGTAAGATTATTGTAGCTGATTCTAACATTTTTAGGGTGCCAAATAAACTTTCCTAGTGCAACTTTTATTGTTGAAAAAAAAGTGTTTGGTATGTTTTGATTAAGAGCAAAGAAGTGGAAAAGAAGTTTGGGGAGGATATTCATTTTTATAATAGCTACTTTTGAGAGAAGAGAAAGATGTAAACTCTTCCATCTTGTGAGATCTTCAGTGATTTAGTCCAAGTTTTGTACAAATTACACTTTATTAGCTCTTGTTAGGGGGGTGAGTGAAGGTTATACCCAAATATTTTAGGGAATAGTTAACTTTGATTGATATTTCTGGAATGAAAAATTCTTTGTGTCCGAGGGAGTTTAGCGGAAAGATTATTAATTTGTTTGGGTTAATGGCATAATTTGAGATTTGCGAAAATTTGTCTATAGAGTTTAAAATTTTTTTCAAGTTCTGTTGAGGGAAGTTCTAAATAGATGTTTAAATTGTCTGCAAAGGCAGTGTATTTCACTTGTATTTTATATTAGTAAATTGAACGGTGAAATGTTTTCTGACTTAAATTTAACAATAGAACTTCAAGATAAATATTAAAAAGGTAGGGTGAGAGCGAACAACCCTGTCTTGTTCCATTTATAATCTGGATTGGCATGGAGTTTTTTTTGTTTATATTGAGGGAAGTGGAAGCCTTAGTGTAGAGGGTTTTAACCATTTTGATAAATTTGTTAGGGATGGAGAAGTATTTCAGGGTTTTAAAGAGGAACTTTAAGTTTACCCGGTCAAAAGCTTTTTGGGCATCAACAGAAAGAGCATATTTGGAGGATTTGTCGAGATTTGTTATATATGTTATGGTTTCAGTGGTTAGAGTGTTGTCCCAAACATGCCTATTGTTCATGAAACCAAGCTGGTCATGTGAAATAATATGTGGTAATATGCTTTTTAGTCTATTTTCTAAGATAGAAAATAAAATCTTTTTGTCAGTGTTAATTAAGGCAATTGGACGGTAGTCATGTTATCATTAGATTTAGGTATAAAAATGGTCTTAGAATTATTAAGATATAAATCCGAGATGCCAAATTGAATAATGTAATTATAAACTTTAAGCAGAATGGAAGCAAGAATTTGCTTGAAGGACTTGTAAAACTCATAATATACCATTTCTAAAGAGCATACTACAGCATACATGAACTATGCCATTGATGTGATTGTTATGCTCAGAGTTTTCCACACTCAAACAAAATAATGCAATTAATGTTTTTTTTCATTCTAAAATTTACTTGGGCCTGCCCAAGAGCATATCTTGTTCTCAAGTGTGAAAATGGCCTTATTATTTTTTCCTCTCTTCTATATTTTGTATACCTTATATAGTAAGACTAATGTGTTAATATATATATATATATATATATATATATATATATATATATATATATAGTTCCCTATCAGAAGCCTGAAACACTATAAGCTTGAAAATCAAAATCCTGAAACCAAAAGCCTGAAAATTCAAAATCCCAAAAACCCAAAATCCTGAAACTCAAAATCCTAAAAACACAAAATGGACATACTGACGTCATTGTGGCTTTGCTATTGTTAGCCCTGCGGTGTTAGGTCATGCGTTGGGTTCAGGTGAGTGCGCGGTTGGTTTTATGTTAGGGTTAGGGCGCAGGTTAGGCATGTATGCAATAGTGACAAATATTGGGGTTAGGGTGTAAGTGAGTTAGGGTTAGGGCGCGGGTCAGGTGAGTGTGCGATATTGACGGACCTTAGGGTTAGGGTTAGAGTCAGGGTCAGTTGGTAGATATTAGTGTCTTTATAGTGACATATTAGCATTATTTGTGTTTTCAGGATTTTGAGTTTCAGGATTTTGGGTTTTCGGGATTTTGAATTTTCAGGCTTTTGGTTTCAGGATTTTGATTTTCAAGCTTATAGTGTTTCAGGCTTCTGATAGGGAACTATATATATATATATATATATATATATATATATATATATACTAGCTGTACCCGGCCACGCGTTGCTGTGGCTCAGTCTGGTTAAATGGAAAAGAAAGAAAAGAGAAAGCACACGTTTCCAATATGTTTAATTTCACAATGCTTGTGGGTATACAATATTTTTTGTTGTTCCATTGTCTGTGCAGATATAGAGAGTGTCTGGTTTGCCAACTCTAGAACACGCAACATATAATTGTCCATGTGAGAAGCAATCTGTGTGTAGATCTAAACTGCACAATTCTAAAGATTGGCCCTGAGCTTTGTTGATGGTGATTGCAAACGCCAATCGAATTGGGAATTGCAATCTCTTAAATTGAAATGGCATATCCGTTGGAATCATAGGAATTCGAGGAATGAGGACATCTTCACCTTTGAAAGGTCCTGTCAAGATTGTTGCTTCTATGACGTTGCTCAATAATTTTTTTACTGCAAGCCGCATGCCGTTGCAAAGCTTTGGCTGGTTGATATTTCACAACATGATAATTGGCACACCGATTTTCAATTGCAGTACATGCAGTGGCATCCCTGGCAGATCAAGTGAATTTAAAAATTCTGTTGGATAATTAACCGCTTCATCTGCTTCCACAACAGTGTCGACAGACTTGTATGTGTCTGCCTCGCTTTGAATGTTAGACTGAATAATATTGCTAAGTTCGTAGACGTCTTTGTTCTTGGCCTCAAGAATAGCTTGTTCAGTCAGCCAATCGTGATTCTTATAATTGGTTTAAATATTGGGAAATACTTTTTCAACCAATTCTTCTTTTGACGTCACTAAATTGCAGAAGTTATGAGGCAATGAAATTCGTCCTGAGGTCAGATCAACCGGCACCTTTCCATTCCCAATTTCCAGCAATTGATGTGAGAATATCTCAGCTGATCAATCATTTTGCAGCTGGACATGCATATTTGTAGTTAATTTTAATGTCTTTACGTGTCGCCACAAAGTAGAGTATTTCAGGCAAGCATTTATTTCATCCGCTGGTGTCGATCGAGGAAGTACAGGTAATGTTTGCCTGAAATCTCCTGCAAGCAATATTAATACGTTCCCAAATGGTCTGATGTTTCCACGCAAATCTTGCAATGATCGATCAAGAGCCTCGAGTGATTTCTTTTGCGCCATTTTGCATTCATCTCAAACAATAAGTTTGCATTTCTGCAATACTTTTCCCAAGTCGGATGCTTTGGAAATGTTTCACGTGGGAGTTTCAATGAATTGCATGTTCAATGGCAATTTCAAAGCGGAATGAGCAGTTGTTCCACCTGGTAGCAATGTCACAGCTATTCCGGACAACGCAAGAGCTAAGGCTATGCCATTTTGGGATTGAATTGCTGCCAGAATCAATGTAATTAGGAATGTTTTACCAGTTCCTCCTGGCGCATCTAAGAAGATTTCTCCAACCCCGTTATTGACAGTTTGCATTATTTGATTGTAAATGCCTTTTTGCTCAAGCATTAGCTTAGGAATATTTGATTGCACATACGACAAAAGATCACCTGTGTTGTAATTTTGTTCACGACACAATTCTACATCGAGCAAAGCAGCAGCAGATCGATTCGGTGATGGCATTCCCAATTGATTGAGAACTTTGTTTGCGATTTCTAAGCACAAATCTTCAATCATTATCAACGCTTCGCTGTAGATTTCTGCTGTGACATCCATGTTCATATTTGAATTTTCCTTGCGTATTAGATGGAAAATATCTTCAGCCATGTGCAATTTATATTTCTCCCATAACTCTGTTGGAGATGAAGGAGAGCAGGTGGTCAAAATGATTGCAAACAATGCACGAATTTGATTTGGATGTGACATATTGCACGCGTCATTAATCCATACATCCCAGTGTCGGTCGTTCTCCAATAAATTCAGAGCTTGACATGCACTGCGGAAAGTGGCATGTGTAGCACCATTGACAATTCTCAATTGCTGGAAAGACATTGGACCGGGCACATTTACCAACAGCATGCGAAGAAAGAAGCATTCATCTTGATTGGGATGTACGGTGTACAGTCTGCCTATCGTAGTTTCTTTGAATATGCCAGGTTGTCCGTCGACTCGCTCTCCTCGTTTGCGTCATTCAAATGATTTTCTACTCACATTCCATGTGTAATACGTAGGCACTTCCAAATACAGCAGTGTTTTCGCAAACGCGTCATTTTGACATAACGTGAAGAAAGCAGTTAACGTTGTAGCTGGTGGATTCAGGGCTATTTGTTGCACATATGCAGCTGTGAAATAAACACATTGTCCATTTTCTAGATGTATTGCTAAGTGAACAACAGCTGGACTTCGTTCATGTATGGGAAATGAAAGAATTCGCCATACAGCTTCATTGCTGCTTATGTATCTTCCAGCCTGATACTAAGCGATTTCATCGATATGTATGACCGCATTCCTATCACTTCTTTCTGGTTGCACGCCAAAAACTGCCATGTCGCTGCCTTTATTCACGTACTTACAAATGTATTTGATTGATTTAACTGAGTTACAGTATTCCACGTTTATGTGCGCTTTGTATGTTTTTGATAGCTAAGGCGAATATGGAACAACCCACTGGTTATCTACTTTGATGTCACCATTTCGCATTTGTATGGTTGCTAATTTACCACCATCTTCTGCTGATCTTCTTTATAAAGGATATCCATAATTTCCTGTAACTGTGTTGGATACTAATGCTCGAGGATATCGCTTAGAGCATTTTCCGTCTATCATGCATGGTGAATTTGGATTCAGTGTACTGCAAGGTCCATGTATCAAATTTTTCATCACAACTTCATGCAAATCCTTATCGACACTGGCATCAGGTATTTCAGCGCATATTACATTGTCGATTTCGTTTGAAGTGACTTTGTTATAGAGCCAGATTAGTATATGTGCGTGTGGCAGTCCTCTCTTTTGCCATTCCACTGAGTACATCCAGCAGCTCACAGAGCCAAACACTTCATGTTTTATCATGAAATCCATCAGCGATTTAAGCTTCTGTCTGAAAACACGTGCTGTGATGTCATGCCTATCCACCGGCAATTGCCCAGGAAGTAAGAGCTGTTGTATATCGTCCCAAGCTGGATTGCATGTGAATGAAATGAATAGTTCTGGATGCCCGTAGTGAGGAACATACACAATTGCATCTTGAGCGTACTCATGCATATGATGCGGACTGCCTGTATATGAAGATGGCAAAATCGTTAGTCTTCCAACGTTAGTTGTATTACCGTCATTTACAACTGCATCTCACAAATGAACGTATTCTTCAGAGCAAAGCTTGGTCTAATTCAAATGGATGATTATCAAACATTCTGTTTCGATTTTTGCATACATACCTACGATGTATTGGTGAAACAATTGACGGCATTTCAAAATGTGATTGTCTTCATTCTCTCAAATCATTAATCAGTATGAATATTAGCTCATTGCGCTGCATTTCATATTTGTTTCTTCGCCACTGACTGGATTTATCATCTTAACGTTGAAGTGATATCCATCGGCACCATCCCAAAAAATGATTGGATATTGCAGGGCATCGCAGCATCGATGAGTTTCTGCAACTGATGTCAAGTGATCGTTTCTCCAATGAAGAACAATATCTCTAGGTTGGAATTGATCTTCGATTATAACAATTGCCACTTCGTCTATAGTTGGAGCATTGAATCTTCGCACATGTTCTCCAGCAGGTGTTATGTCAGCATGAATAACAATCTTGTGTGTATCAGATGGCATCATGTCAATTGCTGTTTTCAACAAACGCACTAAATTTTTTTTTCGTGAAGAAGCTCTTGCAGTTGGGAAATGATGGACCTTTGTATGCCGGTAGAAACTCCACAGCGTGCATTCAATTCATCATTGCCATCACCGATGAAATACATTTGTAGGAATTTATGTTGACCATCTGGGAACAGAAGTAGGGAGCGGGCTTTATGATAAATGTGTCCTTTCACTTTGAAAGTTGGCATGAATTGAGCTGTTACGATTTCTGCGCCGAATGACGTCATTTGGAAGCATGAGTTGTATTTCCTGATGTTAGATAGGAAATGCTTTGATTCGGCGGTATATCCGGCAAGCAAAGTTTTTAATGGCTCTGGCAGTTCTCCAAGTTGAGGCAGTTTAATTTTTCCGGCGGCGCAACACATTCCTTTTGTTTCTCCATTAAATTTCAGAGCCTTGCAATAAGGACACACTTCAGTCATAGTGCCGATGAGAACATGCCGGCTCAAACTATAATCATCAGCTGGGTTGTACCGGAATGCAAGGCAATTGTAATCGCATGCTTGCTGAGCACGGAGTCATGTTTGACGCTGATCTGCTGTTTCTCATTGACGTCTTTCAGCCACTCTCAGCCTGTTGCATTCATTCTGTTGAGAATGAAGCAGATCTGAAGCTGCAGAATGCCATCACCGTGCTCGCAACCGTGCATCCTCAAGTCTGGCTGCACATCACTCTGCTGCTTCCTCGGCACATATTTGAGCCATTCTTTGCCTGTTTCACTTGTTCACTGATGCCCGTTCTTCCTCAGTTTGATTTGCAATTGCTCGTCGCACTGCTTCCGCTCCGCGAGTACGACGACCTAAGTTTGATCTTCTGCGAGGCATTATTTGGATGAACTAAAGCAGATCAATTGCACTGAAAAAGAAGAAGGAAAGTTATAACAAAAACATACAAAATTGCATATTTGTATACAAATATATAGAATCCATAGTAGGTATATAAAAACATGCGTGTATTCGAATGCAACGTGTGACATCTATATAATAGTAGGTATATAAAAACACGCACGTATTCGAATGCAACATTATGTGAAAATTTCAAAGCAATCGGTGAAGAACTTTCGGAGATTTAAGATTTTGAACAAATGAACATTTACATTTTTATTTATATATATATAATTAGCACAATCAAAACTGAAATCCTGACCACACTCAGAGCAAAATGTTGCAATATCTAGTGATAGTTGCAAAATATCTGACTGATCTGAAACATCCTGTATATTTACTGTTAACATAAAAATATGGTACTCTGCAAAACTGCAAAACTACTGATATTTTAAAATTACATTTTATTTATTCATAGATGCATCTATACATTTCAGTTGTAGTATTACTCTGTAAGCCTGTGCACCACTGACTGACTATGAAACACAGAGACAGTATTGCCCTGTGTAATTATGGAGAAAAAGATTAACCCGGCTAGGAAGGAATACTAGTTGGCTAACAAACAGGCTAAGAGAGCACTTGCAATACCAAAGAAGAAGTCATCAGAGACACTATACCATCTTCTGGAAAGTAAGTCAGTAAATGACACAAAGAATCTATATCAGTTTGCAAGTCAGTGATGGAAAGATAAAGAAGATAGTCAGACACCCTTCATAAGGGATGCCAGCAACAACCTGCTCACCAGTCCACATGACATCAAAGGCAGATGGAAAGAGTACTTCAGCAGCTTGTGAATTAAGAAAACCCTACAGATGCTGTACTGCCCCAGACACAGCCAACAATGAGAGAAAAGGAGGAGCCCACCCTTAGAAGAAGTGAGAACAGCACTAAGGAAAATGAAGTCAGGGAAAGCAGCAGGCTGAGATGAGGTCACAGCAGATGTGATAAAGATGCTGGGTGAGACAAGGGAGAAATGGCTCCTGAGGGTAGTAATGATGTGAAGAGAAAGGCACATCCCAGATGACTATAGGAAAAAGCATAATAGTGCTAGTGTTCAAGAACAAAGAGGACATTCACAGCTGCGAGAAGTACAGAGGTACAAACTCCTGTCACATTGCATGAAAGTTCTGGAGAGGGTGATTGATAAAAGAATATGCAAAGCAGTAGAAAGTAAGATGGGAGATGAGAAGTTTGGTTTCGGATCAGGATACATCACAACTGATGCAATGTTTGCAGTCTGACAAATAGTTGAGAAAACACTAGAGATAAGGAAAAAGTACAACTGGGCATTCATAGACTTGGAGAAAGCACATGACAAGGTCTCAAGAAAGCTGAATTTGGCAGACCTGCAGTGCTTCAAAGTCCCAGAAACATTGGTAGAATTAGTGTAGGCCATGTACAAGGACCCAAAGACTCAGGTACGAACAGTGTTCAGTTTCACAGAGGGGTTCCCTATGGGAGTGGGTGTGCACCAGGGTTCACTCTGATTCCACTGCTGTTCATACTGGTGATGGGCTACATTAACAAACACGTTGGAGTGTACAAATCAACAAAGTTGTTGTATGCAAACAATGTGGCATTATAGGCAGATTCTGGGCAAGAATCTCAGCAAAGGATAGTGGAATGGAATACAAAGCTGAAGGCACATAGGATGAAACTAAGTACAGATAAGACAGTTGCAATGGCGGCAAACTGGGGAACTCAAAACAAGCTGTAGACTGAGATAGAAGGGAAACTAGGGAAAAGTGGTTAACAGCTTCAAGAACCTGAGAGTGGTAGTTGAGAAGGGAAGTCAGAATGAGTATGTCAAAGCTAGAATCAGAGGGGATGCAGCCAAATGGCACAGAGTGTTGGGTTCAGTATGTGGCAGAAGAATGCCAAAGAAGCTGAAAAGTAAGGTGTCCAAAGCAGTGGTGCAACAAGTACTACTGTATGGTACAGAAACCTGAGCAGTAAAAGCAGAGCAGATGAGAAAGCTAGATGTGATGGAAATGAAGTGTCTGAGAAGTGTGGTAGGATGCACACTGTGGGATAGATGAAGAAATGAGGACATCCGAGCAGATGCCAAAGTATCTCCAATTACAGAAATGGTGAAAGAGAATAGATGAGCAGAAAAGCAGAAGACAATATGGTGAAGATTTAGGACAGACAGAAAGAAGGCAAAAGGAAACAATGGCATCCAGCAAAGAGGTAGATGGATTGTGTGAAAGAAGACCTGTGGCAGTCAGGCATGAGAGTTGAAGAAGGCAGGAGAGTGGCATTGAATACAGAGAGATTGTGACAGTTTACATGGCACCCCTAACCCATGTAGGAAAAGGGAAAAAGAGGGTTGATGATGATGATGATGATGATGACACATACAGTGGATATAAAAACTGTACGCACCCCCAGTAAAATGCCAGGTTTTTGTGATGTAAAAAATGAGGCCACAATAAATCATTTCAAAACTTTTCCCACCTTTAATGTGACCCATTAGCTGTACAATTCAATTGAAAAACAAACAAATCTATTTGGGAAAATATATAAAAAATAAAAAACGTACAATACACTGGTTGCATAAGTCTGCACACCCTTAAACGAATACTTTGTTGAAGCACCTTTTGATTTAATTACACCATTCATTCTTCTTGGGTATACACCTGCCATCAATTAAAGAGACTCTGATTAACCCAAATAAAGTTCAGCTGTCCTAGTAGGATTTTCCTGGCATTTACTCAGTTGCCTGCTACAGCAAAAGCCATAGTTTGGCTTTTCACCACTTCGCTGAAAACTCAAATGACTGAAAACTCATTTCACTGAATCCCATTTCTCTGAACTGCAGTTGGTATATATAGCACTGTGTACTGTAAGGCAAGTAAAAGGTATATGTCCTTTTCCCCACTGTAGTGCGATCCTTTAGTTAATATATATAGTTGGGGGGGTGTGAGGGGCTCAGCTTGGGGGGGTGTTAGTTTGAGTACATATTGTCTTTTGGAGAGAGTTAGTCATTGGTGTTGTAACTATGCATGTCTATTGTTTAAAATGTATTGTTTTGAAGTTTTTGGTAAAATACAATATAAAACAAACAAGGTGGGGGGCTATGCCCCCCACACCCCCTAACTATATATACTAACTGCAGGATCACACTACAGTGGGGAAAATGGTATATACCTTTTACTTGCCTTACAGTACTCTACACAGTGCCATATATACTAAGTTCAGTTCAGTGAAATGAGTTTTTAGTAATTTGTGTTTTCAGCGATGTGGTCAGGGTGAAATGAAATTCAATTAAACAAAGTAGACCCATATATATAAAAAAAAAAAAAAAAATTTTATTCTGTATTATAATACTGCTCTTATTGCTGTGTGTTTTTGTTACACTAATTGCTTTTCTGTTGTTCTGTATTCTAATTAGTTACTAACTCCTGCTTAGTAGTTTTAGTTAAACTCTTGTATATATTTTTTTTTCCTTAAGTGTGTTGCCATAGACTGTTACAGTGGAGCTTTTCTCCTCGGGCCTCTACTGAAAATGGACATGTATCCAGTTAGACTAGCCCGGTCAACAAATGTAAAATAAATAAAATAAATAAATATATATATATATATATATATATATATATATATATATATATATATATACAGAAAATAGTTTGGAATTTGGGGAGGTACCATGGCATGATGCAAGGGCACATACCTATTAGAACAGCTATAAGACTAAGCCACGTTCTTTGTAATACATAATATCTAACCCATTTGTATTATCATGCATAAGAATCAGTATGTATGTAATATCTTAGACAACTTACTAAATTTTGTCAGATATTATCGTCTAACCTGTACATTTCATCACCTGAGGTTGCCCAGGTACCACTGCTGCAAGTCATTGTGCCTGTGTTGGTGAACCCAGACCCCAGTTCATTAGTGCAGGTGAAGTCCCATCTCTTTCCAGCCATAGATGTGTCTCTGCATTGGTAAAACAGACAGCCCTTGATTCCACACTGTAGAGCATCAGCATGGGCTCTTGTTCAGTATGATGCAGGGCATACATATCTCAGAATGCAGAAGGAATTGCTCATCCTATGATACCACTTTAATCACTTCCAAGTACTGAGTACAAAATGGAGAAACCGTGAAATATATTGTGAGCCAACATGTGTGACTGCTTAGTGTCACTTATAACTGCATCATTGTGGCATGTACTATGGTGTTGCTCACAGTATCATTATTTCTAGGTGTATGAAGGCATGCTTTGTGTCATCTTAGTATGTTCCTACAACAAAGTTGTAAGTAATGCCACTAAAATATAATGTAATCCTATAGCATTCCATTCACATGAAGTGATTTATGTTTGTATTGTGTCTTCCAATGAATTCTGGGCAGGTAGAATGATCTCATTCTGTTGAGCTGATTCTTATGCTATCACCACACTGTTTATTATGCTGTTTTGAGTAGGAGTGCTTTAAATAGCTTCTTACAGCTTAGTGGTTTTTAACAGTTTTTCATCTGGTTTGTATTATTTGTACTGACATATACATTATATGCACCTTGGCTGATATTCCTAGTACATTTGGACAGCTGAGAATTCTACAGTTTTCCCTAGATTACTATAAAGTTTATACAACAGTGCTTTGTCAAGGTGGGAGTTATTTATATATATATATATATATATATATATATATATATATATATATATATATATATACACACACACACACACACACACACACACACACACATATATATATATATATATATATATATATATATAAATGGGTCCCCTTCATTCGCTCATTTAAATGAAACCCACATAACCAAGACTACATTACCAAAAGGTCAAATAAACAAAACCTTAAAAGATCGACATCCAAAGCCCCCAAACATTTACTGACCTGCAGTCTGTTGCAGCAACAGCCACCTGGATAGAAATATGCCCTTTTCTACAAGGTAGTGCAATCTTGGAGTTGGTATAATTAAGTTACGGGGGTGGGATGGGGGCAGAGCCCCCCACATGAGGTGTGCAGGGGGGCTTGCCCCCCTGCAGAAATGATATAGTTACATTTTTGTCACGTTGCTTTAATGTAGTGTAGAATGGAAGGGGTTAGTAGTGGCATGGTGTTGTAGCCATGTATGGTATTTTTTTTATGTGTTTGTTTCTGGATGGTGAGTGTTTTCCGGTAAGTGCCTTTCAGCTTTTTGGATGTCGTTCTTTTAAGGTTTGATTTGACCTTTTGGTAACATTGTCTCGTTTATATGGGTTTTGTTCATATGAGCGTTCACTCATGTCTAGTAGACCCATATACACACATGTAGATATATATATATATATATATATATATATATATATATATACACACACACACACACACACACACACACACACACACACACACACACACACACACACACACGCTCACCTAGGGCAGCACAGTGGCACAGATAATAGTGTTGTCACCTCACAGCAAGAGGTTCCCTGGTTTGATTCTCAGCTGGGGTGGCTTCTGTGTGGAGTCCCTGTGTTCACGTGGGTTTCTCCTGGGTGCTCTGGTTTCCTCCCACATTCCAAAGACATGCAATAGGTGGATTGGACACTCTAAATTGACCAGAGGTATGAGTGTGTGTGGGACAGTGTGGATGAAATACCATGACAGGGATAGCCGCCTGCCATGTAAACCTTGGTTCTAGATGACTGGCCCTGTTGAAGTGACACCCTGACCTCATGTGGAAAAATGGGGAAAAGGGGTTGTAGATGAATGGATATAATCACCTAATGAAACAGCAAACTCTCAAAACAGCTTCCCAAAAAGATTGATTGTTTTGGATCAACTCTAGAAAAAAAAACATATTTATGCCCCCCTGTACCCACTGGCAATTATATATTCTAACTCAGAGATCACATGATAATGAGGAAAAGATAAATTGCCAGACCTCACTGTGCCACAATCTCACATGCAGAGCTGCCAGCAGCCAAAAGAAAAAATATATATATAAAAAGAACATTCACTCTTTTGAGCATTCATTCTCACATGTTATACGTGTGTGTGTGTGTGTGTGTGTGTATATATATATATATATATATATATATATATATATATATATATATATAAAATCTGTAAATCTGTAGAATTTTTAAGCCATACAGACTTCACAATTGTGGGAAAAAAATACTAATCAAGGCCCTTCTCCAACATCGTCTGCCTCTCCTTGGACTGATTAGAGCAGACAGGTGAAGGAACCAGCTGTAGGAAGACATTATCCATTAAGTTAATACTAAGGAGACTATATTTACACAGGACAAGCATCCTGTCAGCATCCCTCTGACATCTGTGGCCAAACACATTGACATCTAGGGGTTGAGAGGCTACTAGACCTAGCATAGGAGCAGGGGCCATCACCATTCCCTCTAAGAGATGCACACATATTCCTTATCTAACCAGGTGGTAATGATCCGGCACCTCACTGAGGTTGCTGTCCCAAATGATTGGATGGCATTATATATGTTCACATGGTATGCATCTTTTAATTAGTGACATGGGTACTTATGTATGACAATTTCATTGTTCACTGTTCATATACAGTCTTGTATAGTAGTCAGGACCATGCTGCATTCAAGCAAGACATCTGAAGTGACGTGTATGTGACATGTGTATGTGACATGTATTTTTAAAAATATATATAAGTAGTGTCACTGAAGACAAGACATGCACATAAACTCATGCTTATTTATATAAAACGAACAGTACTTGCCTAAAGATCTGAACATTTAAAGATGAGTAATGTTATGGCACGAGTTCCCAGCACATCTATGTATAGCCTGATCCCAGAAAGCCTAACGGTGCACATTTCACTGTTGTAGTTAACTTCTTTCTTAGATGTTTGCACCTAAAAAACCTTTAATGTATCTGGCGCCTTTTTCAACCTGTGTGCACCCATACCTGCAACGTAACCTGCAAGTCATAATTAGTCGTAATTTTGCTGCCTTATAGAGATTTGCGCCTTACATCGATTATTTTTACCGTATGCTGTGGCGTATCTGTAAGGGTCATCTCGTACCATATAACAACGGTACTGCTCGCACTGTCTGCCGCAAAAGCGGCTCAAGATTTCATTTCTCTACTAAATACTCTCCAATTAAACTGCAATAGCACACAGCAGTAGTCCAGCTCTGTATGTTTTATATAAGAAAGGAGTAAATCCGTTTCTGGTTTACTTTCCTTATCACTAACTACCCCCACGTGGTTTAGCTGAACTAACAAACAACAGTACTACACACATCCATTGAACCTTCACTCACCAGCTACATCTGTGCTCAGTGTTTGAATCAAACTAATATTACCCTCCAACTCCTTTGGAAGTACTCCAAGTAGTATGTCCTAGCTGTGCGTTACAACCTAAATTGTTCCACTCTCGCTTATCTGCTGCTTCAGCGAGTGATGAGCATATGTACTCTCTAATAGAGCCTACAAAACTGGGAAAGCAGTCGTTCTAACCCCAATCGAATAAATTCAGCCTAAGGACTATACCTACGCCCTGGTTGTGCTGCTGTTTCCCACCTAACCACAAAATCACCTTCCAGTCCATGGTTATTGTAGACACTCTACCATAGCATACCCTGCTCTTGGTAAAAGGACATACTTAATAGTAGCTACGCGTATAGACTGAACTGTGCCCCCCCCCCCACTCACCACTCTTAATTGGAGACCGTAAATAGCTCCCTGCCTTGGATAACTCAATACTATGTGCTTCTTAAAGCCTATAAATACCCACTTTTGAATTGGAACTTAGTCAGAGAATGTGTATGTGAGTCTGTTTCACTGCATGCCTGTGGGTTAAAGTGTAATTTGTTGAAAATGCTGATCTAATGCAGGAATTACATTGTTTCTATTTTATCCTGTTACTGAATCTGATATTAATGACACTGAAACACTGGCATAGATAAGTAAATGTATTATTCTAGAAGATTTTTTAAACTGTTTTGTAGGGATTTTTATACCTAATTTTGTAGGGACTTGTTCCTGATGCATTGGTGCTTAGGTTTGTATATTTTCACTGCTGCCTAATCTGTTAATTATGTATTATCCTTAACTACTGCCTAACCTACTACTTAATTTATAAACATCTCCCTCTCTATTTTCTCCAGCTCTTCAACTTTCTTCTCCTAAACTCACTTTGCCTACTGGCCCAGCCCTCCTGGCTATCCAAGACCATTCTCAGCATAGCAAGTCTCACTCTGTCTGCCTGACTCCCTACAGGGACAGACCTATCTTTTTCCCAGACGGGAGAGTTAAAAGATTAAAGAAAGTATGTAACATGCTGCTATCCCTATTGTAATTTGCTTGTGAAATTGTTCTATCACTTGCCTGGTGCTAGTAAAGGATCCCAGCCAGAATTGCCAGCAGCCATACCTTTCTTACTGTGAATTCCCCTCATACCTGCCTCATCCCTGGCTCCCTTTTTTCCTATATCAGAGCCGTCTTGCTCCCTACATCTATCAAACTGCTATGGTGGTTCCCCTCCTTACAAATTCAGGATCTGCCCACAAGGTGGCAGTGTCTACCCATCTATAACATCTCTTCCCTCACTTCTTCCCACTCACTATAATATAACATATTAATAGTCATCTTCTCTCTCTTTAACTGCTTAGTAACAGTCCTACCCATCTCCACCTCTGAAATCTGTCTTCTCCTTTCCCTTCGTACAGTACCCCAAGCATCCCTTTAACCACCCTGCTTACCTTCCTCTGTACTTACCTTCACCAGACTGATTGAGTGTTTTTCACACTGTCCTGCTCTGCTGTCTACTTTCCTTGGGTGTAACCCGCTCTGTTCGCCCTGCAGGCTCACTCCACTCCCCTACCCTACCCCCAAATACCACCCACCCCCAGTGCATCTACACTTATACTCACCTAACCACTCCTACTTCCTCTCTACCTATTAAACACCACCCCATTCACCACCATCCTCTTCCTATCCCCTCCCCTTCACACCATGTATCACCTCACACTTCTCTTCATATTTAATAAGGCAATACCTATTCTTAGCCCTTTCTCAGCATCATATATTCTATTTTACCAAAGCCTCAACATGCTTACAAAGCATACATCATTCTCAATTCAAATACTGCTTCTTCTGAACCTTACTTATATCCACTACCTTACCCAGCCCAGCACCATAACCCACATACCATTCCTTCACACAACCAACTCACTCCGTACAACACACTTACACTCATTTGTCTCTATCTCCCCTGGCCTGTATCCCATTAACAACCATCTATTTTTTCACTACAAACTAAGCACTCCTTATAAATTCTCTAGCCTCCTCTAACCTCCAAAATCCTCACAAATCTAACAATATACAACATAGAAACTAAGCAATCCAAACACCTCATCAGCATAATCCAACATCTAACAACCAAACTTCTATCTGGAGATATACACCCTAACCCTGGCCCAGACACCCCTTCCTCTACATCTAAATCCATCCTACTAGCTTTTCTAAATGCCCAAAGCATAGCTAACAAAATTCCCAACCTCCATGCCTGGCTTCTCCACAACAAACCTGACATCTTAGCTATCTCTGAAACCTGGTTAAAACCTCATATAAAAGATGCTGAAATAGTACCACCTATCTACTCCATCATCAGAAAAGATAGGGCCCGCAAAAAGGGTGGTGAAGTAGCTCTACTCTAGCCATCCTCCCTATCCAGTACTCCCTATAATAAACCCATTCCTCACTTTACCAATGCAGAATTAATACTAGCTCTATTTCAGTTAAATAAGCACAAATTCATATGCATAGCCTCCCTTTACATCCTCCCTGGAGACAATATCTCAGTACTTGAGGATATCCTTTTCTCGCTTTCTACCAGTATCAGTAATGAAACTATTATCATGGGAGACACAAATATTAATTGGTCCTCCATTCATTCCCCCTACACACACCCTAAACATCAACCTATATAAGTACTCTCAGCTCATCAACTTCACTACCAGGCCCTCTAAAGACTTCTCCAGTGGAAGCACCTTAGACTGGATCTTAGTCTCTCACTACCACTACTACCCTGATAGTGGAGCTTTTCCTGATTCCCTCAGCGACCACCTTCCCATCTTTACTAGGCGTCTTCCTTCTCCATTACAAGTAACTCATAATTACATCAGTACTCACCACCTAAAAAACTTCAACCCAAAAGCCTTCTCAAACTCCCTAAAATCAATTAATTGGAGCCCTTTAAAAACTCTGCCCCTGGATAATGCTGTCGCACACTTCAGTACAACTTTCCTAAAACTGCTTGATAGTTTTGCCCCCATAAAAACCAAAAGAATAAGAAACAAAATTGCCCCCTGGCTAACAAAAAACACACTAACTGCCATGCAACTTAGAGACAAAGCCTGGGCACGTTACCAAAGAAACAAAACTCCCACCACCCTTAATGAATTCAAAACACTTCACAATAGAGTTAAAAAGCTTATCACAGCAGACCAACAGAATTACTTCTCCTTACTCCAAAACAACCATAAAACCAATCCACAAAAATTCTGGAAAGGTATCACTACCCTCCTAAAATCCGGCTCAACTGAAAATCCAAGCCCAGACACAAATGCACTAGATATAGATCTGGCCAACCAATTCAACTCTTTTTCCATAGACTCTATTTCCAAACTAACCTCATCCTTCTCTAATAACACTTCACCCCCTACTTCTGCATCCCCTCTCTTATCACCCCCTTCACCTCCAGCCTCTCATTCCCTATTCTCTCAACTCCCACCATTCTCCATAAAACCCATTCCTACTTCTACCATAAAAAAACTCCTGCAAAAGCTAAAACCATGCACCAATGCCCCGATAACATTCCCTCATCCTTCCTCAGCATAGCTGCCGAAGCCATTGTCTTCCCCATTAGCATCCTAATCAATCGCTCCATCCAAGAAGGTCTTGTACACGAACTCTGGAAAAAGGCTTTCATCATTCCCCTGCACAAAGGAGACAATAATAACAATATCACTAACTTCCGTCCCATCGCCATCCTCTCTCCCATCTCAAAACTCCTAGACAAATGTATCCATCTTCAACTCCTTCCCTATCTCTTAGACAACAACTTATTAACTTCCACCCAACATGGATTCAGACCCAGTCACAGCACCATGACTGCCCTCCTATCCTTCCTGGAAACTGTGAATAAAGCCAGGGATTCTGGCTCTACTCTATCTACCCTCCTACTTGACATCTCTAAGGCCTTTGATAGTATCTCTCACAACCTTATCTTGACTAAATTATGTAACCTAAACATATCCCCTTCCTCCCTCAATTGGTTCACCAGCTATTTCGCCAACAGGCAACAAGCTGTCAAGTGGAAAAAATACATCTCCTCTTTCCTTAACACCCCCACTGTTGTCCCCCCAGGGTTCCATTTTGGGTCACCTCCTCTTCAATATATTCATAAACGATTTCTTCGCTCAATCCCTTACGCTAACCTTATTCAATATGCAGATGATTCAACAATTATCTGTGCAGCCACATCCATCCCCACTCTCTTAAAGCTGACTCAAGATGCCTTCTTTACCATAGAACAGTGGATGAAAGACAATCATCTAGCACTCAATGCATCAAAAACCAAACTCATGGCATTTACCCCTCTAAAACAAACACCATTGATAGAAAACTATTCTCCATCACCAGCCAGAATAACACACCTCTTGAACTGGTATCTGAAACCAAACTACTAGGAGTCCAGATCGATGACCAGCTTAAATGCAATACCCACCTACAACTAAACATAAAAAAACCACCAAAAACTTGGCATGCTCTACCGACACCATAGATACTTCACTACATCTACTAAGCTCACTCTCGCTACTACATTTCTCATCCCTTCCCTCCTTTATGGTGCCCCTCTCCTAACAAACCTACAATCATCACTCAAAACAAAACTGTCCTCTTGTTATTATAAAATTGCCAAATTTGCCACTAGCCACAAATCATCAACTCATCACTGTGCATCTCTCCACAAACTAAACTGGCTAGAGCTTCCCAACTATCTCTCCTATACTCAGCTTACTTATGCACACAAACTCATTTTTCATCCCTCCCTCTGCTCTACCTTTAAAATGCACCAGCCACAAAGACTCCTAAGATATAGCAACCAAAACCTAATAGAACTGTACAAACCCCTTCGCTCCCCAGGACAAAACCTCCAGTCCTTTGCCCTGGCACACCTATGGAACTCCCTCCCTCCCTCCCTCCATCCGTACTATCACCAACCTCCCTTCCTTTAAAAAAAATCACTTCACTCACATCTAACATCCACGTGGGAATGCTCCTGCTCCCACCCCTCATAGCCTATTCTCTACTTCCTACAGGCAACTATCTCATATATTCCATACACCAACTTCATATTTGCATCTAGCAAATACTAAGCCAACTGCAAATAACCTCTTATAATTCTCAAATCCTACTATTCCATTTCAAGAAACTGTATATTTGCTAAAGCAATGTTTTGTTTTCTACAAAATGTAACCTAGAAATTTTATTGTACCTGCTTAATCTTTGTTTTCTACAAAATGTAACCTAAAAATGTTATTGTAACTGCTTAATCTTTGTTTTGTCTTAGAACCTACAAACGATTTAAATTGTAAACTGCTGTAATCTTTTTGTAACCTTTGTATTGGAGCTTTTCTCCCCAGGACTCCATTGAAAACGGGTTCTTATTGGCCCAATGGACTATCCTGGTTAACCAACTGCAAATAAATAAATAATAAATACTTCTAAAATAGGAATACGAAATATGTAGTTCAGTTAAAAAAGGTTCACCAGTCCATAAAATTTCTCTCAAATTATAGGCAGGCCTCTTTCCAAATCCCAGTTCTCAGTTCAGATACACCATAAGAATAGTCCCACATGATAATCTACAAGATTTGTAGGATTGTCCCAGACTTCCAGGCTATAGGCCTTCTGTCAAAGTCTCAGGCTTAGTCCAAGGGGAAAATAAATAAGCATAGTAAAGTTGTTTCCCAGACTTTAGGCTTTACTCTTATGCCTCGCTTCACAGTTCCAAAATTTGAAGGCCCTTTTTGAAAGCCTGTCTCTCATTCCCAAAATCATACAGAGCCCTCCAGTTTAATATGCTGCCATAAGGAAGCAAACTTGTTTTTTTATCAGACATTACCTGTACATTAACACCCTGTTTGAAAATGGTCGTTCTCTAATCACAGTGAAAATGTACAGCTGCCCATTCTCTAAAGCGACATAATTTCACAGTGAAATTTGAATGTTTTAGCACTAGTATATGCTGCTTGCATTGCATAAGTGGTTGTCAGCATAGCTTAACATTTTTTGAGGGATATCAGTGATACCGACAATGTGGTCTGTTCCTAAGCCAGTGAAGTGAACAGCGTTCCTGAGCAGTCTTTATAGCACAACTCCACCCAAATGCTAAATGCTTGCAGCATCGGATTCACAACAACCCTGAGTAGGTATTACTTCCCCAATATCACACACTCTGAAGGGCATTATTGTGCTTAGAGAATGGACTATCTGTTAAATTGTTTTGTATTTGTTTTTTTTTTATTATTGCTATATACTTTTTATATATTTTGTATGTAAAGTAGTTCCTCCATCTAAAGTTTCAAATTTGTTTTGGCATACATAATTGTTATTGGAAGAAGTATTTTACATCCAGAATATAAGTTATATAAGTATTTAATGTCTACACAAACACACACACACACATATAAAGATGCACATACAAATTCACACATATATATATAGAAATACACACACACACACACACACACACACACACACACACACACACACACACACACACACACACACACACACACACACACAAGCATCAATAGACTCACAAGAGTCGCACACATATGCAAAGAAATACATACATATGGACAGACACACATACACACGTTTCTTTTTTTCTTTGACTTTTTTAAAATTTTACATTTATTAAACAGCAAAGCTACATCAACAGGGGTAAACAACAGCATCCATTTGTTTCTTTTCTGTCTGTGTTTCACTGCAGCTTAATATGTTGCTATGAAGCAGTGGATTTGTTTTTTTTTTAATTTTTTTTTTTACCAAGCATTACCTGTACATTAACATTAACTCTATGTTTGAGAATGTTCATCTCTAATCAGAGTGAAGATGTATAGGTCTCTAAGGCAATGTAATTTTCCAGCAAAATTTGAATGTTTTAACACTAGTACATGGTGCTTGCACTACATAAGCTGTTATCAGTATGAGTTAATATTTTTTGAGGGGTAGCAATAATTGTAACACTGTGGTTTGCTCCTAAGCCAAAGAGGTGAGCAGCATTCCTTAGCAGTCTTTAACAATAGCTGCAAAGATATGTGATAGTGTGATTACATAAGCAACAGCCATTGACACCCAGGGTATGCTGGTGACACATATATCTAGGGTTCTGCTGTGAGGATAGTGTCATTAACTGCAACCATTACAGCAGTGTTAGTTTGCAAAGAGATGCACTGGAATTTTGCCTCAAGTGCATTCAGTATTGATGAACATCAGAACATGACTGGTGCTGATAGTGACACACAGCAACATGGTCCATGACCACTGGCCCGTAACTGAAAGTGATGGTTCCACACAACAACATGATCCATGAACATCAGGACATAACTGGCGCTGGTGGCTTCACTTAACAATTTAGTTCACAAACATCCAGACATAATTGGTGGTGATGGCTCCACACAACAACATGGTCCATGAACATAACAACATAACTGTTGCCAATGGACCTGCACAGCATGGTCCAGGAACATCATAACATAACCAGTGTAGATGGCTCAGTACAACAACATGGTCCATCCGAAATTGGTAATCAATAGTAGCTGCCAGAAGTCATCAGTAAGTGACCAGTAATACACAGTAAGGAGCAGGAGTTAACTGGGATCTTTGAACTGCTTTTGCATATCTGTGTACTGATGCAAATAACTGAGTACATCTGCAGAACGGATCCTGGCTTCCCATAAAATAATATCGAGGCTTTATATGTTGTGCCTTACATGCTTTCATTAATATATGATGGTAAAGAAGGACTCTATGTTGAGCTCTTGCAAGCTATGTTTAAGTGTAGAGATTAATCTACATGAATTTTCACTTGCCATTCAGTCTCATGTTGTTAGGAATGTGGTTTGTTCACAAACTGATCGTTGCAGACATGGCTTAGGGTGCATCATCATCATCATCAGCATCATCATCATCATCCTGAAAATTCACAGGCTGGTCCTGTGCCGAGGACTGATGCACTCTTTCACACTGGTATACATAAATCAGATGATCTCATGGTGATTCCATGGTAACCATGACATGGCCATGCCCTGAGATTTGTTCCAGGAAAATACATATGCACACACACGCACATCTACTCTATCTATTCCCTAACTAGCCCCCTACTGCGATCACCCAGACAGACAGACAGGCAGACAGAAACACAAACACACACTTGAGACCACTCATACTGCTACATACTGTGCATGCACACATGCTGCCACACAGATACACAAGCACACAGCAGCCACCACTAACCCCCCCCCCACACTAAACTCTACATCACTTATCACTAATGTCATCTAACTCTCTCTCTTTCACTGAAGGTAATGATTGAGCATGGACTTTTGATAGTGTTAATTAACACAGCTGGTATGACTGATTTACATATTCCCAAAAGCAACTGTAGAACGACAAACTGTCACAAAACAAAACTGATGCAGGTCTGGAAAAAATTTTCAGCACAGCTCGAACAGTGAAGCTCCTTTATTGAAATGATACAGAATATAACATCCACTGGTTAAGCGCTTTCATCTGTTAGTATACAGACTTCCTCAGAACCAGTATTGTGGGATATACCTTGGTTTAAATAACAATGTTATATTCTGTATCATTTCAATAAAGGAGCTTCACTGTTCAAGCTGTGCTGAAATTTTTTTTCCAGACCTGCACCAGTTTTGGTTTGATTTACATATTCTATGAATCACTTGGCTGTGTAAATTACTTTCCACATACATTTTTGGGAGAGAGAACATGACTCATTATCATACACCACTCCCCTGGAGTGCTTCATTAACATTTGTGGTAAGCCAGGGAAACAGCCCATTATGGTGATTCTATGGATTGCATAGAATCACTATGGTAAAGCTATGTATAAAAAACAGCTATCATTGGTAGTAAAATGTTTATATCAGGGCTTACCACTGCTGGTAGCCGATTGTGAATTCCAGGGTCTTTGGTTATTGTAGCTCATGTAGCACCACAACTGCACTCCAAAAATTGGAAAACAACACACTTTTTAAGCACTTTTCTGATATCAGAAAGGTACATAACTTTTTGTTAAGCACCCATAAGCACTGTTAAAATTATGACTCACACTGGGGATTGATAACAAACAGTGTCAGGCTATAAAATGTTTTTAAAAGCAGTGAGATACTTCACTCTGTCACACTTACAATTAACAACTAATAAAGTGCTTTACAGCTTTTAAAGTGCTTTGTTCTTCAATGGGTCACTTTCTTTTTTTCTGCTTGCTGTCTGTTTGACAGTGCTAAATTGTTTTACCAATTTAAAAAAACATAAAATGTATCATGTTTCTATATCTTTTAACTTTTTTCTGTAACTGGTTGTACATGGAGCAAATAAAGCTCCATGCACAACAAAGAATTAAGACTGAGTCTCCAGTCATAATCAGCTTATTATGTGTTCTTGGCTCAGACACCAAGAGTCACATCTCAAGTTTCACTTAAGCACAGTCTGCTGTTGGGTTTGCATGCATTGCTTTTACTGTGGAGTATATACTGTAATGTGGGGCAAAACTGAGTGCAAACACTGATGGATGTCATCGGCCAAGTCTCCAGGACATAATTGGCATCATAAATAAGATGCCCCTGAGAGAAGTCCCCCCTTACAACCCATAGGTAAAGGTAACGTATGTGTCATATGTAAGAGCTGTGTTAGCTGTCTGGGTGATCTGCAGACACAATGTAAATGGCATTATGTGCATTACAGACCACCTGGTAATTAATTGAGAGATACCCTTTATGACGTACACACCTTCTTCCCGGACCCCAGGTGGGGCCATTATTTCAGTGTGGGTACAGTCTATGCAGAGATGGCCTTAGGTTGATTTGAGCCAATTGGGTGCAATAGGGACCCATGCCTAGGACAAGCCCTGTTCTTATCACTGCATTCTGCAGTCCAGATGCTGATCTGGAGCACTAATCAGTTCCCCAAGTTAAAGGCAACTCCTTCAACTTTAACTTGAGGAGGAGAAGAAGAGGAAAAAAAGAGTTTCTGGTCAATTACATGGATTATAGTCAATCAATAATGTGAGACTTTAGAGTTTTCATACTTTGCATTGTTCTGAAAATGCACATTGATGCAAAACATATTTTATTAGCTTTATAAGTGACTTAAGAATAATATTTAAAAATTGTCCCTGGTTTTAGAAACTTGTCACCCCCATTATTTTTGCCTCTGTGCAGAATTCTTAAGAAAAGAAGTTGAAAGGTGTTCTGCTAATGCAGTGTTGGCATTTATCAATGAATCCTGGCATCATACCTCTCAACTGGTCAGATTTTTGTCTTACAGTTTCGGTCTGTTCTTCATAACAGTTGTAGTATTTTGTCAAATCATTGAGGATGGAGGGGTTGGGGATGGGTGATGAGAGACTCATGACTTGGATGCTCCCAAACATGTTCCATATGAGGACCTGCAGATGTTAATTCTGGCCCTGAGTCTATGGCCCCCAGAACTTTAGGAACATGGGCTATTTCACAGAAGTGCAGAATGGTGCTGTCTCTCTCCTCTGTGGCATGAAACCACATCTGTTCCCTCACATGCTGCAGCAGGGCATTGAGAAACTGATGGAGTATTCTCAAGGCAGATGCCTGAAAAATCCCCACTGTGTCTCCAGCTAATCACTGAAAGCTCCCCATAGCTGATATACATGAAGGGGCAGATTCCAAAAGATTTCCTCTCAGTGTAAATGACTTACTTTGGTGTAAGGCCCATCTATAAGCAGGCTTACTGCGGGGCCAGATTCTTAAAGACCTGCTTTCAGTGTAAGTGGTTACTTACACTCAGAGAAAGTCTTTTGGAATTGGACCCAAAGCCACACATATTCCAGTATCCACTGTGATAGATAACCTATAATTCCAGATGAGGCTGACAGATAGCTACCAGATCTTGCATGGTGTCCCTCTCTGCATGGTAATGGTCCACGATGTTGTTGTTGTTGTTGTGGAGTCCATGAAATGTTGAGCAAGATCAGATAATGTAGCACCTTCAAGTATGCTTCTCAACTGACCCTCATTTTCAGGGATGTCACAGATTTTGGCTCAATATTTTGTTCTGTCCTTATAAGTTAAAAAAATGTTCTGTCCTCCTAATCCCTCCTAAAATCTGTGATTTTGGGAGAAAAGTTGGTGGATTATACGTAATATTTAATGTTAATTGTTATAGTTATAAACTATTTTTACTTCAGAAAACATATGTTGATTCATATTCTCTTGTTCTGTCAACTTTTCAGGTTTATAGTACTAATATTTTAAAAAGTGTCCCAGATTTGGAGCAATTTTCCCTAATTCTTTCTGGATTTGTCCTAATTACAGAGGTAAGAGGTTGAGAGCAATGCCTCCAAGTGCAATAATGAGGACCACTGTGGCATGCGACTACAATAATAGCCTGCATCTACACATTAACTAATATACTAACATATCTCTACAACTTCCCAGCATGAACACGAGTATTTTACTGCAGTCAGCATAGCTATTGTTAGAGCATCTCATCGCTGTCTGTATACATTTCTGAATAATTTTGCCATCTTGATTTACATACACATCTCCCCTAATTTTAATGCCACTGTTCATTAGCATCTGCTTATACAGCCATTAACATATACCATGGACAGCTCTGCTGTTCAGCATTCATCATTAATGCTATGCACGTCTTTAAGTTGTATAAACCCTGTACATAGCCACTCTTCACACAAAATTGCTTACTTTAATACAGCTTAAGATTTCTGAATCCTAATGGCACAATTACAACAAAAGAATACTGCAAAAAATAAATAAATAAATTAAATAAAATAAAAATGGTTAGCCTTATTTCCCAGCATTTTTCTGTGTGTCAGAGTGGTGATTATTTAGCATTAAGACTGGTTATCTTGTTTTGTATAATTAATACTGACAGATTTGAAAATGACACAAAATCAATAGTAGATTTTGCTTTATTTTTCAGTTATATACTCTATACCCAAACAATGAATTAAGCTAGGACTATCTCACAGAACAGGTTCATAGGCTCATAGGTGTATACTGGGCTAATGACCACTAAGGTCCTTATAAGCCTTGCCGTGCAACCCAAATGTGACCCACAAATTTGATTTATATAGGTGGCAATTTACTGACTGCCCTATGTCAATCAGAGACATTAGGAGCCAGACCAGGGATGAGTTTCTGATTATCCATCCATTGGTCTAAGTTGTACTTAAACAGGGATAAGGAGGAACTTAGCTTTACATGGATGGGGAGCCTGTCCCAGAGAATGGGAATTTTCTGAGGAACATATCTGTCTCTCCAACATGTCCTATTAATGACACAAGCAGAATATGGGCAATTTAATCTAATAGTTCTGATGTTGTTTGTTTTGTGGATGTGCAAATGTTTCATCAAAACAGGGTCCAGGGATGCCTTGTATACCAGGCAAAGATCACCTCCCAAAAGTCTGTATGATACCAAGTAGAGAGACAAGGCTTTGAGATGATCAGTGTAGGACATTGTGTTTGCTCCCTGTATTCTTTTTATAAGGAACCTTGTTGGACGTTCCAGTTGCTGCATGTATCTGGTCAGGTACATAATGAAGCCGGCATTATACTCTATGATGAGCCTAATGAGGGCCAAGTACAGTGGAATGATGACCTCTCTGGACCTAGATGCCATGCCCTTGCTTATAACTTGAGCAAAATAGAAGGATTTTCTTATTACATTGTCAAAGGCTAGGCTACTGTCTACATGTGTTCCCAGTTCCCTGACTAGTGGATCAAATTTTAAGTGCATTTTAGTGATACCATAGTTACCTGGGGTGGTAGACTTCCCAAATGGTACTATAATACATTTCTTGGTATTGAGTTTTAAGCCATGGTTTTGGCACCAAGAATTTGTCTGTATTAGACCTTCCTGAAGGGTGTTCTCATCTTGGGGGGATTCAATGACTGGCCCCAGTTTGCAATCATCTGTGAACTTGGTTAGCCAAAGGCCTTTCACATTAGCTGTGACATCCAAGAAGTAGATGCCAAAGAGGACTGGGCCCAGCAAAGAGCTCTGGAGGACTCCACTGCTGACTGGCCTCTGTGAAGGTGACCTCACTGATTCTAACCTCTGGGTCCTATCAGTGAGCCAGCTAGCTATCCAGCATGTTATAAAGGTGTTTATACCTAGTTCCATAAGTTTGTTGACAAAGCACAAGTGAGGTATTGTATCAAATACTTTAGCCAGATCTAGGTGGACAGTATGCACCATTTTCCCCTCATCCATTGTGCTAGTGACTTTTTCAAAGAAGCCCAACAGATTCAGTAAGCATGACCTTCTTCTGACAAAGCCAAACTGGGATGGATTCAATGTCTGGAGGTGTGCTATATCCCTGTTGATAATTTCCATGATAATTCTTTCCATGGCTTTGCAAATAAGACTAGTTAGACTAATGGGTCTGTACTTTCCAGGATCTGTTGAAGGTCCTCCCTTATGAAGGGGGATGACTGTCACAATCCTCCATTCACATGGCACAAAGCCTGTTTTAAGACTATAGTTAAATAACAACTCCAGAGGTCCTCGTAAGTCATATTTTAGACTAATAATTGTCTAATATAGAACTGAAGTGGAAATCTATGATAGAATAATTATTCTATTAAACTGCTCATGGTCATTGGTTGTTGGTTTGTAATGCCTTTTGCATCTTGTCCATTTATCTTGGAGGCTGAGGTACCTGGATTTTTATTATCACTTTAACAATATCATTTGGGGAGCATTTAATGCTGTCATATATTATTTTATACAGTGCTGTTGTTTTATGTAAAGTTCAAGATTATGGTAAGAAAACCATAGCCTCTGTCTGAATTAAAGGTGAAACCTTAGTCCCTTGTTAGCCAAAACAGTTATAGTTCAAAGTCAGTTATAATGCATGGAGTTTAGGAGACTAGCTCAAATTCTCAATTGTCTCAAAGCACTGGCTGCCAGCAGTGGTGGTGCTGCGGTAGCATTGTCACCTCACAGTAAGACGCTGTCCGGTTCGAATACTAGCTACAGCATCTTCTGCGTGGAGACGTGTGTGAATGGGCGTACCTTCGTTGAAGGTTGTGCGTCAGGGCTGGTAACTCGGCACGTAAAAATCAACTACCAATCATTAGCAGACCAGAGTTCCACTGTGGCACCCCTTAACCAGGAAAAGCCGAAAGACACAACAACAACAACAACTCAAAGCACTGGCTGGTTAAGTGACTTGGTCAAAGTCACACAATATGTAAGAATTCAAACCTTGCACCCTTAGCAGAAGGAAGCAACTTAAGTCAGAGCGTTAGTCCTCTGCTCTAACTGCACATTATTACTAAATCTGTTTGGTTGTAGGATACATACATTTTCAGCTTTCAGAAATACATTTCAAACTTTGTAATGAGCTGACAATAAAGTATCTAGTGTCTATGTAATTTCTTTGCCTGCTTTTTAGACAGCTAATAAACTAACAGAATTGAATGGCTTAGTCCTCTACCCTAGTTAATATGTTTTACATAATCTCCATTCTACTTCTAGAAAGTTACATTATTTTCACAGTGAAATTATTACAGCATGGATTAGGATTACCATTCTGTTCAATTTGTCATAGGGTACTAAATATAAAATATCCATGAAGATCACTGTCATTGTGCTATGTAACTGTACATTTACTTTAATAAATGGTATACTGCCTTATATGAAATTAATGTATTTCAAGGCTTTGGCCAAAGTTATAACTGAAAAAAATGTTTTTGCATCAGTTCACTTACATAATTAACAAATATATAAATAAAATATATGGTAAAAGAACAGTAAAAGAGAAATGCATTTCTGATTATGTTTAGACATAAATTATGACATCTGCCAAGTGAGACATGCCTAGATTTTTTTTAAATGAAAATATGTTTAATATGTTAAACAGATGGACAATATAACAACCAGAATTGGTTATATTACAGAGGCATAGAAAAATAACTTTAGCAGAGAAGCAGCGAAAATACCTGCCTGTACATGACTATCTAGTTTATTTAATTTTTATTTAAAAATATGTAATTATGTGATGCACAAATGGACATTTATTGATTCAGAACTTTAATTAAATAAATCTTTTTAAGAAGTGCGTAGAATTTCTTCTTTGATGCCTCAGTGTCATAGTTAAATTAAAGCACCTAATAAATAGTCCCACATTTCCCATCTGAGAACAGAACCCACATCTTTATTACTTTCGGACACCGAGGGTCACTGTGAAATTTGTTTTGCCAATAACAATGTAGAATACAATATTCTGAGATGACAGAAGCTGACATTCCTGTCGCACACACAGGACTCATTAGACCATACGTTTTCTTTTATCAACATTTTTGAATGTTTAAATAATGGTCCAGTCCACAAATAAAACTGAAGAACAGTTATAAAGTATACAAAAAGTGAACACTTGCTCTAATCAGTGTCTCTGCAGAGAGCCCTGCGGTCCCAAATGGTAATGAGGCACAGTCACAATGGACAGACCTTATTGTATGCCAACAAGAGGCATCACTCATATAAATAATTAAGGCTAGGATTCAGCTTTCTGAAAAGAAAATTATTTCCAGAAAAAGTTTACTGACTCACTAGCTATGATTCTTTCTAAATCAACAACATAAGGGAAAGCTGTTATAACTTAAAAAATAAAGAAACCAGATACTTAAGCAGAAAAAAATAATATGAAAGTATCTACATATTTTATTTATTATAGCAATCCATGTTGAAAGAAACCTTGGCACCTTGGCAGAAAACATTTTTATGACTGTAATAGTTACAAAGCAGCAATAATATTTAACAAAAGACATTCACAGACTGAACAATAGAACTAAGGAAATTATTCATAAAGTGCTCCGTCAAAAGTAACCCTAATAAATAATAATACAATCACCCAAATGCATGCAAATAATGAAAACAGCTGCACTATATGTAAACACTATATGTAGAAAAGACCTAAATGATGACTAAAACACAATAAAATCTAAAATGAAGCAAGCCCGCAACAGCCAATGAGACCCATGTAACCTGTGATTAACTAGTGAATTGGGTAGCAAAAATGTCCATGAAGGAGAATAAGTGACAGTGGACATCCAAGGAGGAGGCAAAGATTTGGCTGTCTGCAGTGACTGTATTATAGGAGAGGGGGTGTCCCTTGAACCTTCAAAAGTACATAAAATTTGTGGATTTGTTAGGTACTACCAGTCTGCACTTTCACCTAGTAACCTTCCTTATACTTGTCAGGATACTGAGGCATATAAAAATACAGTATATCAGGCCCTTGCTTATGCCGATACACATGGTAGTGGCCAGAGGGAAAAATAAAAGAAAAAAAAAATGAAAACAATCCTTCCATGGATGAAGGCCACTGCAGCCCGATACTCACTACAACCACCAAATTCTGGAAAATAAGTGGAGGCAAATCCCGTACAAAATAAGGAGAATCCCACAAAAGTCCATGCAGTAAATGGGTGAATGGGCATCCAGGAGTACTTGGCAGTCAGGAAAGTAAACACACACATATTTATATATATAATTATATTTCCATATATCAAATTAGCTTTAAACCAAAGAGTGGAAAGTCCCTCCCAATATATCAAAGCCCATCTCATTAAAACTCTGGGATAGACTTTAACAGTGGTCCTGCAGAATGGTGCAAGTTCTGCCCTCTTGAAACAATCCCCCAAAAAACAAGGTTCAATAACTTGGGTGGAAAGATCAGATGTACAATTAAGATCCAAGTCAACAATATGAATACTAACAAAATTGTGTGTGTGTGTTTGTGTGTGTGTGTGTGTGTGTGTGTGTGCGCGCGCGTGTGTGTATGTGTATGTTTCTGTCTGACTGCCTGTCTGTGTGTATTACTCCAAAATAAAACAGCTGTTGGCGTTCAAATAAAACTACTGAACAAACCACAAAAGATAAAGAACGCCAATTCCACGGTATCTTAAGACGCTGATAACACCTTCCAAATGCAATAACTCACTTTAGCAAAATGCTAAACTAGTGTTCTCAAACTCAAAAACTGTTGACCATTTCAGTAACGTTAAAACGCCAATTTATTATCCAACATAGTTACGCGCTTTCACCTGCTGCACTACAGGCTTCATCAGAACAACGCTACAACAAACTGTTACAATTTAAATAAATGTTTTGGCGCCAATGGTGCCAGAATTTTAAAGTGACACATGCCTATTTAAAAACAAGCTTCAAAAGCTCATCCTAATTTATCAATACAATAAGAATCATACACAAATCTTTGTCTAAATAAACATCATTAATTTTAAAAGTTTAAAAAAACTACAGTTTTATGTAAATTATGTAAAATATAAGTACTAAAATTTTGTATAATAAACATTTCTTTAATTTCAAGATCGAAAAAAATCATCCTAATGCAATACATTCTTCGTTAGTGGCCACAATACAATATATTTAATTCTGTTCAACTGTATTTGAATGCTAAATATGATCTAACAAGCAATGGTCAAAAGAGGCTTAATGGTAAAATAATCATTAAGCCCTGGTGGTGTAGAGGCATCAGTGTATAGTTGCCACCATATTTCCTTATAGGATAACATAACTTTATAATTACCCCCTCTAGGATCAATTTGGATACTATCCAGTATGGCAAATTTAAAATTGTGTTTATCTCCACAACTGTACACATGCCTATATAAAGCATTATTTACGTCCTTCGTCCTTAAACTATACAGATGTGCATAGATACGCTTTTTAAACTTCCTTTCTGTCTTTCCTATGTAAAATCCTGGACAAACAGTACATTTAGCTAAATATATGATCAATTGAGAACTACAATTATCCTGTAGAAATCTAATATTAGTCCTATTAATATTATCTAAAGTAATTCCTCCTTCCTCATTAATGGCATAACACTGATTACAGCTTCCACATTTTTTGGTGTGTTTATTAATTGCAGCCTTAACTATTTGTCCTCTTTCAAGATAGTTCTTAATATTACACTGTGGTGGTGGTGCTGTGGTAGCGTTGTCGCCTCACAGTAAGACGTTGTCCTGTTCGATTTTCAGCTAGAGCGTCTTCTGTGTGAAGACATGCGTGAATGGGCATACCTTTGTTGAAGGTTGTGCATCAGAGCTGGCAACTCGGCACGTAAAAATCTACTGTCAATCATTAGCGGACCGGAGTTCCGCTGTGGCAACCCCTGACCAGGAAAAGCCGAAAGACACAACAACAACAAGATAGTTCTTAATATTACGTCCCATTTTATTTACAAATAAAGGTTAGAACACTAATATGTTAGCAATATCCTGGTCCGCTAATATTATATTCCAATTATTAACCATTATGTTCTTTATTTTTGTAACATGTGGTCCATACTCTAATATACATGCTCTATTAACTTTTGTACCAGTACCGGTAAGCCTCTCTTGGTTCTTGAGAACAATGTCTTTTTTGTAATAATTATAACCTAACAGGGGAATGTATTTACTTCCCCACTCTTTGATGACAAGCTTACCCACTTTCTTCATCATATTAGTATCATAACCTCTGTCTTTAAATAAAGTAATGATATACAACACTTCTTCTAACATCTCAGTGTGATGATGTCGTTCAAATAGCTCGTATAAGTTGTTTTTTGTATATATTGGTTAATAGTTTTCTAGGATGGTTACTTGAATATTCTAAATAGCCATTGGAAAATGTATTTTTCCTGTATATTCGAGACTTAAAACATCTTTCTCCTTTTGAAATGAACGTATCTAGATAGGCTATTCCTTCATGACTGCTGGAGGATGTAAACTTTAAGAAGTCATTACTTTGGTTAAGATACTCCAAAAATTTTTCCAACATAGTTGGGCTACCATCCCACAAAATATAGATGTCATCGAGGAAACAGGAGTAGTATTTAATATGTTTGATAAAATCACTCTTGAAAACTACAGTTTCCTCCCAATCAAGCATAACCAGATTTGCAAATATGGGGGCACAAGCTGCCCCCATAGCTACTCCTCTGGTTTTCCTAAAATACTCTCCCTCATAATAAATATAGTTGTGTTCCAAAACTAATGACATCATATCTAGGATAAGACAGGTTTTATCCCAATCAAGTTCAGCATACTTCCTAATACTATTGACAAATGCCTCTAACCCTTCTTCTTTAGGAATACATGAAAAAAAGATCTATGACATCTATTGTAACAAATAAGAGATCATCTTTCCAAAGATTAACTGGATAGATTTTCAAAAATTCCCAGGAATCTTTAACTAAATGGGGACTTTTGTCGTAAATGTGTTTTAGCATGGTGTCTACTGCTACCCCCAAAGGGAAAGTTTTTGATCTACTGCCAGAAATAATGGGTCTAAAGGGTGGGTTATCAACATTTTTGTGTACTTTAGGAATTCCAATGATGGATGCAAGTGTAGGGTATTCAACCTTCAAAAAATTATAAGTATCTTCTGTAATTCTTTTATCTATCAAAAATTCTTCCACATGCATGTCTATACCTCTATAGGCTATATTAATTTAGTTCAAGGAAACTATGTCATAGTTACCCGACATATATAGTAGATCATGCATTTTGGAAGCATATTCAATACTATCATATATTACTATGCCTCCCCCTTTATCGGGTTTCATAACCCGAATTTTTTTTGTCATTCCTCAAATCTTGTAAAATCTTGTATTCTTCCTTAGAAAGGTTAAATTTTGTTCTTTTCCCATTAATATTGTTCTGTAATTGGTATATTTGTTTTGTAACAGATTTGTCATGAATTGAAATAATGGGATGCATGGGGGGCATATAATTACTTTTCGTTTTCAGAGTTATAATACCCTTACTTTGGTTTTCTTTATTATTAGGGACATTATTGAACATTATAGCCAAATTCAATTTCCTAATATACAATTTAATCTCACTTAGACAATCAACTAGTTTAAAACCCGTTGTGGGAATATATTTCATACCTTTAGAAAGTAATTCAAAATGAGTAATGTCCAATGTGAGATCATTGTAATTGTATATATTAAAATTTTTGTAAGAATTTACAGTACCATCTTTGACAATGTTCTGATCAAGGTCCCTACTTGTGCTATTGTTAGCTGAAACTAATACCTCATCTCTTCCCTCATTCCTTGGGTGTTCGTGTATCTTCTGAACCTTTGATACCCTTGATTTTGCTGTGGGTAATATTTCTTCCATCCCCCCTTCCAATCCCATTCTTGGTCCTTTTTTCCTTCGTAATAAAAATGTGGTCTTTCCTCCCTTTGATGTATATAATTAAATTCACCTTTTTCATGTACACCTAGGTATGCATCCTTAATATCCTTATTATAATTATTCTTGCCCCATACATATACCTTGCCCATTTTATACTGCTCCATGTCTCTTTGGAGCTTTCTACATTTCCTATTATAAACTGTCTTAGTGTTGTTATCGGCCACATTAAATTGCTTAACATACAATTTTTCCCACTGAGGGAACAAGAAATCACTTAAAATCAATTTGTTTAGCTTTTCTACATCATGCATACATTTAACCAGCTTCTTGTCATTATATTTTATCAAAAGATGCATGTATTGTAATCCACATTGGTCAATAAACTGGTTAAATTCAGATCTAATATTCTCAGATAATTCAACCCCCATAGGGTATTTGAAGAATCTCAACCCCATAGGAACAATTTTCAAATTAATACATTGATTGAGATAAGCATTGTCTAATTTCAAATTGTTAATAATGTTTAATTTTTTACCCAGGGTAAATATAAAATCCCTGAGTGTGCCCTTAGGTACTGATGCTTCGACCTGCTCACCATCCATTTCCCTATAATCAAAAACACAATTAGTGTCCAAAAAATTTCTTCAGAACATTACTCATATTATTGTGACATCTGTCAGTCAAAATAGGTTGTTCATGATAATTGTCAGTACCTTTGTCATCTGAAGCTCTAATATTAGTTTGAGCATATGTATTGTAAGTCCAAAGAGACACTGATAACAGCATGCCTATATAAAATACAGGTTTATTTTCACAAATTCAATAATATAGCCCATTTAGCTTTGCAGAACCAAGCAAAACTGTGTATCTTAGGTTATAACTACTCAGATATGCACAGGCCACAAAGCCCCTCCAGAACATAGGGTGTTTGAACAAAAAAGTCAAAGGCTACAGGTTGCTCCCAGGCAGAAGTTCCTGCTCTATAAATAAGTCATTTCACTGATACAATTTACATGCCATATTCTTTTAGATGACCAATCCTCTTGATGAGGAACTAGCTTCCTGTTTGTTGCTTTCAGGCAACTTCCTTATATATCACCTAGATTGTTAATTAAACCCTTGTGATCTAGCTAATTTCTGTGAGAATATTCCCACACTCCAAAATGAAACATACATTCTGATCCTCACCTTGAATGACTGGAGAAAGCACTGCCCCCCAAATCTACATCTCATGTGTCAGTATATATGTGGTAAATGCTTTAGTAAACTCAGGAGTTACTAATGCAGGTAGAATAAAGAACCCTTTTCAGTTCATTAAATGCTCTGTCTATTTCAAGATACCTTTGTACCTTGACAGGTGCTTTTCCCTATATGATATCTGTCAAAGGCAGCCAATGGCCTCAAAGCTGGATGCAAACATTTTGTAGTACCCAACTAGTCCAAGGAAAGTCCTCCCCTGTTTCATAGCAGATGAAACAGGTCAATTGTTTAGGCTTCTCACTGCACATCAAAGGACCATAAGGTTAATCTTTGGAACAGCAGCAATTTATGTACAATTATAGGGAAATGCATGGCAGTTCCAAAATTGCTGAATCTCAGAGTATTCCTGCTTCTCTGAGGTACAGCTATCTCAGACTAAGTATATATAAGTAGTGGGAGTGGAGGATGTAGTCCCCACATTGGGGAGGGGGGTGAATGGAAGCTTGCCTCCCCTGCAATTTATTTTTGGATACTACAACAATTTTCACACTTGCTGTTAAGTCACAAGGATCATAGTTACTTTCTCAGAGATGGGGACTCACATTAAAGTCTTGAAATTCTGGCAGGATGCCAGTCATTATGGCCTCTATTTCTTTTCAAGTTGTGGTCTTACTGCCACTCTTGTTATAAGATGCCCTAATTACTGGGTTTCTATCTAACCCCCAAGTGTACCACTTTCAGGCTCAGCTTGGGCTTCACAACCAGAAAGAAAGGATACAGCATAATATAAGAAGTTGATTAGCCCACAATCAGAGATACAAAAACAGTTCTAGGATTAATCAGTACAAGGCTGTCAATGAGTTGCTAAACTTCTTACAAGTGAAAAAATCTCTTTCTGATTTAATATATAGGGTTTTTACTTTTGAAGTAATGAAAATTTGGTACACATATTCTGGACATTAGTTGTACTCAGCCTTTTTTGCTAGGATCAAATAGCTGTCAGGTAGAAATCAATCATACTGTCACACTGCGGCAACAAAAGTCCTCTGAAGCACTGAACTTGCTAGCCGTATATAAGAGGTCATATGTCAGTTTCCCAAATGCAGTACACAATAAATATTTCTGGGACTTCTAATGAGATACTTAGGTACAAAACACATACATACTACTCCAGTGAAATATGTCTTTTCTGAGAAGGTACACTGTCTTTTTGTTTTGGCTTCCCCTGCCCGCAATTGACTATCAGCTGCCACCAACTCTTCTACTTGTTCACCAGGTCTATCAAACCCACATTAGCTTCCCACAATTTCAATCTGACCTACATCTGGGGCCAATCAAGAGATCAGGGACACTGGTGCAACATCATACTACTACCAGGGAGTGTACCCTGACCCTCTTCCACCATGTGGCAGCCTTATCAGCTCTGCAACTCCTGTTGTCTATGGGAGGTGCATGCAAGCTTCCACACATGTGCAACCTCCTGCCCGAGTTTTATATCACTTGCAGAGCAGAGTTCGCCTGTCTTTTAATGTTGCTATTGCACTGAGCCTTGGCAGGCCCCTTCTCCCAGGAAAAGAAAGCTAGCATTAAACATTGACTCCTGTCCTCACCCATCTGGTCCCCTCCAGCACCCTTACCACTAGCAGAACCAGAGTCATCTGGAGCATAGTAAGGGCTTTATCTTCTGCAACATAGTGTCGTTTGAAGGTTCATTATCTTTGGCTATGAAAGTATCAACTAAATACAGTGGCCACATTGCTCTTAGACAGATGCTGCCTCCCCAACAAAACCATATTAGTAATCATTCAGAAATGATCCTGTAACAGCCATTTACTTTCATATATCACCCTCCTACAAAAAAATTCTACCCACATTCTGCATGCTGTTAATAGCTCACTGACAGGAAAACAACAATATAACAGTGGCAACATGTTTCAACTTGCTGATATTAGACATATATGCTGACACCCCACCCCCACAGCACACAATAACAATAACATTTTTACTTGACAGTGATTATGTAACAACTCTGTTCTTTAATGTTCAACTTTTGTCAGTGGACCAGCATGGCACTTTTGTTCCTGAAAGCTTTGCACAAACTGCTTTTTCATTTGTCCCTTGAATGTTTATAGTTTTATGTCTGCCTCTAGTATGAAGTTTTACTGATTTAAGAATTTTATATAGCTTTGTTTCAAGATGTTGGAAGCTTCACATTAAACAGCAAAAGTAAATTCAAAAGGGTGTGTGCATTTATGTGTTGTCCAAAAAAAAAAAGTGGAGGGTCCATGGATTCAAAACAGCCCTGGGCCCAATGTACATTTAATCCATTTCACCACATGCTCAGATTACATCCACTTTATGTGCAGACCTCTGCTGTTTGATTGCAAAGAAAGTAAAAGAACAAATAACTAGACAGTAATGTATTTTAGATGTTTGCTCTTGGACACATGGATATCCTTCCTCTCAGACTAGCCTTATTAATGATTGTTTTATGTGACTCATGAAATGGTCCTTTGCATTCATCCACAGACTGCAACCCAAAACTCGCAATCACTTCTGACAATCATCTCTCATGTATGATTGTCAGGCGTGTTTTCATAACAGACACTGCAATGCATTTCCATTTGTTGTTATACAGTACCCCATCCCACAATGACTGCCACAAGAATAAAATAAATAAGTAAGTGCCATTTTATTCTGATGTGGGCAGTGTGTACTGTTACCATGGCTCAAAGATAAATATGGCTTTATGCCAGCCTACTTACCATAGCTCTCAACCTCTAAGTGAAAGAATCGGGGAAAAGCTAACACGTATAGGGGAACAAAGGACAAAAATCAGAGACAGGTTTTAAATATTGCTCTTACATAATTAGTTTTTTTTCTGAAGGATGCGAAGTCTGAAATTCTCTCAATGATTATCATAAAAGGAATAATTTATGAGGAGCACAGCCAAAAAATATATATATATATATATATATATATATATATATATATATATACATATATGTTCCTATTACATGATCGCAGATGCATTCTGTTGAATGCATCTTGATCGAACGTAAAAGAACAAAAAGGCAAAATAGCGAAGTGGCTTTTAAGCAAATTCTTTCCCTGGGAAAGAATTCACCTGGCCGCTTCTGTTACTTTGCCATTTTTTGCACTGTAGTGCGATCTCAGAGTTGGTATATTTAAGTAGGGGGATGTGGGGTCACAGCCCCTCACATTATGTAATGTTTTAAAGTTTTTTTTTTGTTTCTTTTTTTGGAACAGCGATTTTTTTCCCTTGGAAAGAAATCACTGTTCTGAGGTTTCGACATTGTAAGCTTTCACTTACAATGGGGTCGCTTAATCATCATTCTCTTTTTTAAGCATTCAGTGATATAATATAAACTCTACGCACATATATATCTATCTATATATATATATATATATATATATATATATATATATATATATATATATATATATATATATATATATATTCAAAACCCAACTATTCAAACACCTGTCCACTAAATGGAAATGTACCTGCCTTCACCCAACCTAATCCAAGGAGGTTCTCGCTCTGGTTCCCACGCTCTACAACTCTCATAGTTAACTTCCTGTGAGCCTGTCTAAACTCTCAACAATTTCTATAGCTTCTCTCTAAGCTCTCAATAACTCCTACAGGTACACTCACACAGCCCAACCTTGTAAATATTGTAAATAGCATTCTACTATTGATGTGTGCATGTAAAGCATATTTACATTCTCTTAAAAGGTTTGTATGTAAACTGTTTCCACACCTAACACATATCTGTTTTCTTCAAATGAAACTGTATGATCCCTACCTTCAAGCTTAATGAATTTGTTAACTATGCATGATATTGAATGCATTTATGAGCAACTATTCTACATAATATTATCTTTAATATTAACTATCAGTTGTATCTAAATTGTATAATGCATCTTGGAGCTTTTCTCCCAGGCCCTCCACTGAAAATGGGTCAATTTGGCCCAGTGGACTTCCCCATTAATCAAACTGCAAATAAATAAATAAAAATATACAGTGGATATAAAAAGTTTACACACCCCTGTTAAAATGCCAGGTTTTTGTGATATAAAAAAATGAAACCACAATAAATCATTTCAAAACTTTTCCCACCTTTAATGTGATCTATAACATGTACAAGTCAATTAAAAAACAAACAAATCTGTTAGGGGAAAAAATACAAAAAATAAAAAATGTACAATATGCTGATTGCATAAGTGTGCACACCCTTAAACTAATACTTTGTTGTGTGTGTACACCCTTAAACTAATACTTTGTTAAAGCACGTTTTGATTTAATTACAACATTCAGTCTTCTTGGGTATACACCTGCCATCAACTAAAGAGACGCAGATTAACCCCAAATAAATTTCAGCTGTCCTAGTAGGATTTTCCTGACATTTACTCAGTTGCCTGCTACAGCAAAAGTCATGGTTCACAGAGAGCTTACAAAGCATCAAAGGGATCTCATGACACCTGCCATCAACCAAAGAGACTCAGATTAATCCCAAATAAATTTCAGCTGTCCTAGTAGGATTTTCCAGACATTTACTCAGTTGCCTGCTACAGCAAAAGCGATGGTTCACAGAGAGCTTACAAAGCAACAAAGGGATCTCATTGTTGAAAGGTATCAGTCAGGAGAAGGGTACAAAAAAATTTCCACAGCATTGGATATACCATGGAACACAGTGAAGACAGTCATCAAAAAGTGGAGAAAATATGGGACAACAGTGATGTTTCAAAGAACTGGACGTCCCTCCAAAATTGATGAAAAGATAACAAAAACTGGTCAGGGAGACTGCCAGGAGACCTATAGCAGCACGGAAGGAGCTGCAGGAATTTCTTGCAAGTACTGGTTGTGTACTACATGTGACAACAATCTCCTGTATTCTCCATATGTCTGGACTATGGGGTAGGGTTGCAAAACGGCAGCCTTTTCTTACACAGAAAAACATCTAGGTCTGGCTAAAATTTGCAAAACAATACATCAAGTCTCCCAAAAGCATGTGGGGGAAAAGTGTTATGGTCTTGTGAGACCAAGGTTGAACTTTCTGGCCACAATTCCAAAAGGTACATTTAGTGCAAAAACAACACTTAAGATCACCAAAAGAACACTATCACCATGGTGAAGCATGGTGATGGCAGTATCATGCTTTGGGGTTGCTTTTCTTCAGCTGGAACTGGGGCTTTGGTCAAGGTGGAGGGAATTATGAGCAGTTCTAAATACCACTCACTTTTGGCCCAAAGCCTTCAGGCATCTGCTACAAAGCTGAAGATGAAGAGGAATTTCATCTTTCAACACGACAATGACCCCATGCATACATCCAAATCAGCAAAAGAATGACTTCACCAGAAGAAGATTAAAGTTTTGGAATGGCTCAACCGGAGCCCAGACCTAAATCCAATAGAAAATCTGTGGGGTGACCTGAAGAGGGCTGTGCACAAGAGATGTCCTTGCAATCTGATAGATTTGGAGCACTTTTGCAAGGAAGAGTGGGCAAATATTGCCAAGTCAAGATGTACCATGCTGATAGACTCCTACCCAAGAAGACTGAATGCTCTAATTAAATCAAAAGGTGCTTCAACAAAGTATTAGTTTAAGGGTGTGCACACACAACAAACTATTAGTTTAAGGGTATGCACACTTTTGCAACCAGCCTATTATATGTTTTTTATTTTTTATATTTTTCCTGTAACAGATTTGTTTCTTTTTTAATTGAATTGTAGAGGTTATAGGTCACATTAAAGGGGGAAAAGTTTTGAAATTATTTTTTGTGGTCTCTTTTTTTATATCACAAAAACCTGGCATTTTATCAGGGGTGTGTAAACTTTTTATATCTACTATATATATATATATATATATATATATATATATATATATATATATATATATATATATATATGGGTCTAGGTCTTATGATCGAAATTACAGAATATCAAACTTAAGACATAGAAACTCACTTACGTGAAAGTACAGAACACTGAAGCTGTACTTACGCGAAGTACAGAACATCAAAGATGTACTTTCGCGTAAGCCGGTTCTCTGAAGCACATTACAGTGGGGATAAGGAATTACATCCTTTTCTCTACTGTAGTGCGATCTCAGAGTTAGTATATTTAAGTAGGGGGGTGTGGGGGGGCGCAGGGGGGGTTTGCCCCCTGCAAAAGAGTATTTTGTAAAGTTTTTAATTTCAGTTTTAGGGTAGGGAAGGGTGGGGTAGGGGAACGGTTTATGCAAAAGTACATCTTCAATGTTGTGTACTTCGCATAAGTACAGCTTCGATGTTCTGTACTTTCGCGTAAGTGAGTTTCTGTGTCTTATGTTCGATATTCTGTAATTTCGATCATAAAACATAGACCCATATATATATATATATATATATATATATATATATATATATATATATATATATATATATATATATATATATATATATATATATATATATATATATAAAGAAAAATCAGGGACAACTGATAGGAATGCTACTTACCTGAGCAAATTAAATGAAATATCTGTACAACACAGTTCTATCCTCACTAGTCAGCTTCCCTCCATTGAATAGCTACACTGCCTTCTAGAGAAAAAATATAACAACAAGACTCCATTCCACAGTGCCTTGCAATCATACACATACTTCTTATAGTCTGTAGCTACTCCTTTCTTCTAACAGTTTCCTGTTCGCAGGTTTTGTTTTATGTAGTATGAGCCCCCTACTATGATTAACTTCTGTAGCCTGGCCTCATCTTCCAGAAAAAAAGGAAAACAACAGGAAAGAATCATCATCTAATCGGTAGGAAGGTTTGTGGTATCTCGGTAAGGCTGAAATTGTGATGTGTCAATAAAAGGTAATAACAATAAGGTGTTCAGTTGCAATGCTTGAGAATGCGCACTACCTGATAAAAGATCAGTGTTGTGACATTTACTGCACATGTGCAATCAGCTTCAGCCACACATGTATGTATAAAATTTGTGATGACATTTAAACACTTTTTTTATTTTTTAAAAGTTCTTATAGTAATAACTTTAGGACTGTTACATTCTGCTAATATGCTAACTAAAATGAGTTTGCAAAACTGAATGACATAAAACTCTTGTAAATAAAAGTATTTCAGATGAATAACAGGAGGAATATACTGGATATCAAGCCACAGGCCCCAGGTGGTCAGCTAAATCCCTGAATCACTCTTATTATAATCTTCCAGTGACATCAGAGGAGGCTTCACAAGTTAAACCATCAGAGTGTGACAGAGCTTGAACTCCTTTCCTTCTAAAATATGGTACATTTGTTCACTTAATGGTAGCACAGTGACCTCGGGCTCACTCAGTTATTGAAGCAGTAGATTATATTAGACTTCATAGTACAACTTCATCTAAAACATGCATTTCGTTTTTTTTCAATTGTAGTGCAGTATTTTCCTCAATATTAGCAGCACAAAACTTAGCAATGTGACCCCTCCCCCACATTTGAAGCAAATTAACACATTCCCTTGGATTCAATAAACTCTGTGCAGGAATAGTGCTATTCCTGAATGGAGTGGTTCGTGTCCGTGTAGCCACAGCAGCACGCCTTGCATAATCATGAAGGCGTGCCGCTGTTAAGGCTAAATGGACATGAAGACGAACGAGTGCAGGGGGCATGTTTAAGTAGTGCACAGACTACGAACATACCCCCCACACTCAGAAAATGCTGTACGGCACTTTTTAAAAGTATTTCAGTGTCCGTGGACACTGAAAGCAAAAAGAAATAAGCTCTTTCAGTGTCTGTGGACCCTGAAATAGGTAGTAGAGTGGAACAAAATGCAGGGGGTGTGTGACAGGTTCTGTCACACACCCCCTGCATTGCCAAAGTGCCATACGGCACTTTGCCTCGCAACTGCACAGATCTCTGCTGAATGTCCAGAGTACTGCCTCACATATTTGGAAGCCATAACTTGCAACTGCACAGATTTCCACAGAGTGCTGGCACACATGTATGGTCAGCCCCATACCTCCCAACTGCACAGATCTTTGCAGAATGTCCACACTATTGCCGCATATATTTGGTCAGCACATATCCCCAACAGCAGAGATCTTTCCAGAATTCCAGACTGTTGCCTGATATATTTGGTCAGGCATACCTCTCCACTGCACAGTTTCCTCAGAATGTCCAACTTTTTGCCTCATATGTCATATCCTTTGGAAATTCCATGGTAATGCACAACCTGTTCCTGTGAAAAACTGAGAAAGTTGATAGAATGGCAGGTTGTGCATTACCAAATGTTAAATATTAGTATTGTGGATATATCCCATTAAAGTGGTCATATATATTTTTTCCCATATAAGTGAAGTTTAAGTGAAGCTGAGCATGTTTGCACTCCAGGTTGTAGGAGCCAAATACAAAACGATAGGCAAAATTTTCAGTGGTGAAATAGTGTAGCAGTTAGTGCTCCGGCTTTGCATGCAGAAGTTCAGGATTTAAGTACCAAGGCAAGCCATTCCTTTTTAAATGGGAAAGCATTGTTATATGAATTTTATTTTTATTCTCTCACAAAGATGTAGGAATTTATATTTGTTAACCAGGGTAGTGTATCTGTTCCAGAACTGCAGTTTCAGTAGATATATGATGTGAACTGTTCTATCAACCTTTTTATTTTCCTTTTTTTTATTTTAAATTAAGGCGTGTTTAAGCATATTTAAGCGTGTTTAAGCAACGCTAAGTCATGCTAACCAGGATTAAGCTCTTTTAAGGGCTAAGCGACTTTTAGCATCACTTAACGTCACACAAACCTACTTACAACTGCTTAAAACTGCTCTAATCCCTCTGTCTCCAGCAGTCACTGTTCGGCCTAGCAACAAAATGATCAGCCTTGGCAGGTTTCAAACCCAGAACCCTGAACACTGCAGTAAGAAAACTACCACTACACCATATCAGCTGTGAAGGTCACTAGTGTTTCAGTAAATATATCATACATAATGGTCAAATAACATTAGGGAACAACATCTGTAGAATCAATAATGCTGTGCCATATATATATACATACGTTTTTTATATATATATATATATATATATATATATATATATATATATATATATATATATATATATAAAATGTTTTATATATATATATATATATATATATATATATAATGTTTATATATATATATATGCGAATTTCTACATTTATCTTTCATTTGTTACTGAAGTTGAAGTGTGTAGTAGTTGATATTTGTTAACTAGGGTAGTGTAGCAGGTCCACAATTGCAGTGTCAATAGATATATGATGTGAAACCCCCTGTGTAAACACAAGTGTCCCAGAGAGTACAGTCACACCCCAACATAATGACGTAATGTAAGGAAAGCACATAGGGGTATGTCATATAAAGTAAAATATATACACCTAATAAGATGTCAGTAATTAGTAAGTAATGTCCAATCTGTTTATGTTATGTAAAATAAAAACTAAGCAATGCTTAGCAGTGCTCAACTTTGGTTAACTGGGCTAAGCATTGCTTATAAGTGTAATTTTAAGCACCAGTCAACCTAGCTCTGCGGATTTGTGCACAGGTAAGCACTGCCAAGCAATTACCTCTTTAAACACTGCTCAACTCAGCTTAGCGGGTGTAAGCATTGCTAAGCTGTGCTTAACATTTTTGAAAATGATCCAATCATATGAAAGGAAGGGAATTTTACCTTATTTAAACCGCACAGGCAGGAATACAGCCAGAACCTGTTATATCTGATCCTTGCTGAAACAATGGCAGGTGTTGGAGAGGGTATGCCCTTTAGGGCGCAACGCTGGGGCATCCTGGAGTCCAGGGTCATGGTTGGACTCCTTGTGGCTAACCATGATGCGAGACTGCTGCAGGGCCAGTTCCAGGGCTCGCAGTATAAAGCAGAGGTCTGGGACCGTCTCGCCCATGACCTCACCAGTGCTACTGGTATCCCCCAAACTGGAGAGCAGGTCCGGCACCACTATGCTGACCTAAAGCAGAGGAAGAGGGCACTCTTGGATCAGTGGATCCAAGATGCTAGGGTGAACCATGTTACAGCTGCACTGGAGAGGTCTGATAACATCAAGGCACTTGCAGACAGACTTGCACGGATGTGCCAACAGGCTGGTGAGTACAGATCTACCTTGCAATATCTAGTGCCATACAGAAGAAGTAGTAGTGGGTACTGTGTCTAATGAATAATTGACATGTCTGTCAGCCTAATATTGATCTACAGGATATTCATTGAGTAATCTGTCATTTGGCTGCTAATAAAGATGTTTACCAAAAACTGTTATGTTTATTCTGCTATGTTGTAGTACAAATAGAATGTGAACAGGTTAGTCATGGCAAATATGGCCTTGACAGTATGCATTAACTGAGGTAACAAATACATGAGATACAAAATGTGTCCTGCACTAAGATCAGAATCATACATAGTAATTTGTATAGTATAATATTGTGTATCCAACAGCATAGTGGTTACCTAACTTATGCCTCACAATTGTATTATTTTAAAGGATAAATACACAGTATAGTAACTATCTGTCATGTATGAATCACATGATTACAAGGTTAGACTGTCTAATCAGGAGAGTATTAGGCTGCAGTCAGTAAAACAGAAGATATTACTTTCTCAGTAGCTCAGTGTAAAGGGCTATGCCTTTTTGTTTATTTTTAAACAGACAGACATGGTTCACATCCAGTGAGTGGTAGTAAGCTGTGTGCATAGTTTCATGCAGGATTATGTGAATATGTGTAGAAACAGTCAGGTAGTGTTAACAGATATTGCCACCACAGGTGTTACAGGTAAGGAAATGTTTGTAGTAGCTGTAAGAATGGTTTATTAATACACTGTGTACAACTGTTCCACTCTCCAGCCCCATACCTGCAAATGACAGCAGGATAGTTATACACCAAGTACTATTACAGATACGTGTCTCTCAAGTGTCGCACTGTCATGGCTAGTGGTCACTGCTGCCAATAACCATGGACACAGATAAGAATCCAGGTTGAGTATGCCAGTAGCACACTCGTACAGCATCAGTGCATGGTACCCTTTCTTTGTCAGATATATAACCCTCACATATATAAATCCCCTCTAATCATGTATCCAGAGTTGTCACTGTTTCCCCCATACCATTCCAGGTTGACACTTTAACAGTTATGCATGTGCTACAGTAGCTATGGGCTGTAGGTAGATGTGAAGTGAGCAAGGGTGTAGCTAGGCATTTTCAGTGTAAAGAAATGAGTACATTTTCTTCTGATCAACTCTTGCAAATGTCAATACTCAAATACCACAGAATGTTTAGAACTGTGTAAATGAATATTCACAGTATAGTGGTACACAAAGACTTCCTGTGCAAAAGGAGAACAAATCTAAAACTAGCTTCTTATGGTGATAAATTGTAACAGTTGAAAATAACATGTTACTTCCCATGTATCTGGAGGTATTAAGTGTGTAGTGGGGACAGCAACTTTAGATTTGAGTACAAACTGTACATCTCTGGCTACACCCCTGAAAGTGAGGGCAGACCTGTAGAGTATTGAGCAGTACGGCTGTGAAAAATAGAAGTCTATACAGTTGCTAATGGACTTCTTTCTCTCCCCTCCAACCCTATCTGCATCAATAATTAGCATTCACATTCAACAAGTATGTTGTTCTCAAAACCTAATGTTGGGACATGTGTCCTATTATCGTTTATATATTTAATTAGTTGTATGTTAACATACCTTGTGCAAATAGTATCATTGTTGGCCTGTTGCCATCAATGTAACTGGCATGCTGTTATACTGTTTATTGTTGCTCCATTTATGCATGTGTTCTGTTTGCTATGCAACTATTTCAAATCTATTGCTGGAAATTGGAACAACTATGTATGCTGTTATAACTAATAATGCGATGATTTATGCATGACTAACTAATAATTGTTGGAAAACCACAACACCATAGTACATTTGGGAAGGCCATTCCCAGTGGAGCCACATGTCCCACCCCATATACCCATAGCACCAGGCCCCAGCATGTCTGGGAACTGCCCTGGAACTTCATCTCCCGCAGGTCCTGTCCCACCTTCGGGTGGAACCGCCTCAGGGGACAGGGCCTGTCCCCCTGGGCGTGGGTGCAGAGATGAGCCCATCACCAGTAGAATGTTCTGGGGTTTGGTGCACAGGGTCATCCACTATGAGCTGGATGCATGCCTGAGCAATATGGAAGGCTGCCTGATGCATCTCGAGGAGCCCCTCCTGTCCAGCCCCCAGCACAGCCACCTTTGCAGCTGTAAAGGTGCAGTGGTGACTGCCCATGGGTGGGGATGTCAGTCCCACTGTATCCATTTGGAGGCACATGGGCCTGAGCTTCCCAACCACCCTCCCCATCCAAGGTGTTTAACCCCCCACGTGTCAAATACTGCCCCTGTCTGCTGTCTTGTCTGTTTACCTACTCAACCTACCTCCCCAAACTTACCTACAATCCTTCCCCAACATCCCACTCTCGCCTTATTAAAAAAAGGGCATCTGTACCCCCAAAAATGTTGCCCCATACATAGCTGTCCATTTTGCACATGTGTCCACTGGATACATTTAATCTGGTCCAATTGGCTTGCAACACATTACTGTTGTCCTCACCCCTCTCCCTGAGGTTTTGAGTATCCAAATTCACCTCCAAATCCTGTACAAATGCACAGCTGTTGCTGTAGAAGAAATGGACAGCTATGGACCTTCCCTACACCCATCCTGCACATACCTAGCTACCTTTCAAATTGTACTTCCCTCTGCATGACTCTTTTTCACCACTTTCCTATCACCCCTTTTTCTTTTCTTTTAAAAAATATTAGCATGGGTGTAAGCATGGGTAAGCGCCACTAAGAGGTGCTAAGCAAAGCTAAGCATATGTTAGCATTACTTAGCTTCACGCAAACCCGTGCAAACCTGCTTACATCTGCTTAAAACTGCTTTAATCAGTCTGTCACCATCAGCCACTGTTCTGCCTAGCAACAAAATTATTAGCCCTGGCAAGCCTCAAACCCACAACCCTGTATACTACAGTCAGAGAAATGTACCTCTATACCATTTGAGCTGTAGGAATTTCAGATGCTTTTTCAAGTATATCATATAGTAGAGTCATTCAAGAGTAGGAAGAACACTCTGTGGAATTACTCAGATTTTGTATATATACATATATATACACACACACACACACACACACACACACACATATATATATATATATATATATATATATATATATATATATATATATATGTGTGTGTGTGTATGGAGATATATATATATATATATATATATATATATATATATATATATATATATGTGTATGTGTGTGTGTGTATATGGAGATATATATATATATATATATATATATATATATATATATATATGCAGGAAATATATTCATTATATATATATATAGGTTCATAGGTGTGTACTAGGCTAATGGCCCTGGGGCCTTTACAAGCCTAGCCATATGATTACCCTGGCATCGTGCCACCCGACCTTAATTCCCAGCCCCTCTGTCGAATAGAGCCATGGGAGTTATCCTGGGGTGAACTTCCTATTTCCCATCCACTCATCAAGATTTCTCTTGAAGAGGGTCAGTGAGGTGTGCTGCTTGACATGTATAGGAAGTTTATTCCATAGCATGGGCAATCTCTGTGTTATTAACCTGTCCCTCCAGTACATTCTGTTGATTGTGGTAATGAAGGTGAGGTCTCTGGACCATGTGGTGCGGAGGGATTGGGATTTCTTTAAATGTAGCATTTCTAACAGAGTTGGGTCAGACATGGCTTTGTAAGTCAAGCAGAGCTCATCTGTAAGTAGGCGATATGAGACAGAGAATAGTTGGAGTTTTTTGAGTCTGCCCATATAGGACAAGTGTTTAAGGCCTAGGATCCTTTTTGTGAGGTACTTTTGTGGCCTCTGCAGTTGTTGCAGGTGTCTAGTGCAGTACATGCCAAATGGGGCGTTGTGCTCAATGACTGGCCTAATGTGGGAAGAGTAGAGGGAGACAATGACCTCTTTCTTCCAGGATGCAAAACCCTTAGTAATGAGATATGCCACATAGAAGGACTTTCTGACCACAGTAGCAATGTGTTGATCAAAAGAGAGGTTGCTGTCAACCTGTGTTCCCAGATCTCTTATAATGTCTTCTGTGTTCAGTGGACTACCATCAATGTGGTAATTCATGGGAACCGGGTTTTTCCCAAAGGGGATAACGACACATTTTTTGGCATTGAGCTTAAGGCCATGGTTCTGACACCAGTCGTTGGTCTCAGTGATGCCATTCTGTTGGATGTCAACATCACTTGGGGAGTTAATAGTAGCTCCCAACTTGCAATCATCTGCGAACTTTGTCAGCCAGAGTCCCCTTGTGTTGGCCTGGCCTTCAAAGAAGTAGATACCAAACAGGAGAGGACCCAGGACCGAACTATGTGGGACTCCACTTGTGACTAGTCGGCAGTCTGACTTGGAGTCAGCTACTTTCACACTGTGGGTTCTATCTGTGAGCTAGTTTGCAACCCACCTAGTGATATAGGGGTTGATGCCTATGATTCCTGAGTGGGGAATGGTATCAAAGTCCTTGGCCAGATCAAGGTAGGCTGTATGAACCACCTTGCCTTCATCCACAGCTCTGGTGACTGACTCAAAGAAGTCGACCAAGTTGAGCAGGCATGATCTACCCTTCACAAAACCAAAAGTCGACCAAGTTGAGCAGGCATGATCTACCCTCCACAAAACCAAACTGTGTGGGATCCAGAGTTTGGAGATTCCCTATATCCTTGTTTATTAGGATCATGATGATGCATTCCATAGCTTTGCATATCAGACTCATCAGGCTAATGGGGCGATAGTTCCTAGGGTCTGTAGTCGCTCCTTCTTTGAGGAGAGGGATGACTGTAGCAGTGCACCATTCGGTAGGGACAAAGCCTGAGGTGAGGCTGTGACTGAACAGGACACACAGGTGAGGTGCCAGTTCATTCTGTAGTTCATGTAGAACACAGCCAGGGATATTATCAGGTCCCATATAAGCTGTATTCTTGGCCTTGGACGGTGCTGTTTTAACCTGTGCAGCAGTAATACTGGGTGCTTAGCAATCTACTGATATTGTGATTGGTCCTTTGGGGGGGTAAAGTTGGCACTGAATCTGTCAACCAGTATATTGGCAATATCTGTTGGCTCGGTATAGGAGGTAGCATTGCGCAGTAGCTCAGAGTAAATCTGGGTATTGCCATGAAGATTCTTTACATAAATATAGAAAGTCTTGTGGTTGTTTATACTGTCTGCTGCAATTTTGTTTTCATAGCTAGCTTTAGAGGATTTGATGAGGGATCTCAACTTTTTGTTGAGGCTGATAAGGGAGTTTTCCAGTCTTGGGACTTCACCTTATTCCGCATCAGTTTCCTCCTTCTGTTGTAGAGTTTGTTTATGGCAGGGGACCACCAGATTGGCTTCCTTTTTTTGGAGGAGAGTGTCTTGGTTCTGTTGGGTATGGTATATATATGCTCATAACATGTAGTGCACTCATATCTCAGAACCATACTTCTCAGCCTGTTAGTGCAAGAAATCTGGGCAAAGGCTGTAAAAATGGGGGGGACAATGGGCCACAACTAGGTACTTATTTCAAATATTGCTCTTAGAAATATAGAAAGTTGCTCGAGTAGCAGGGTTTGTTTCGGCATACATGTTCTGAAGGATATTAGGTCTGGAACTGAAATTATGTCATTTACTGACAGAAATCCTCAGATCATCATAGTGATTTACCAGAGAAATTAGAATAATTTGTGGAACATAGAAAAATATGAGCAATAAACCTGGATGTTCTGCAACAATCCAGCCAGTTGAGAGGTATGCTCAGAGCCCCTTAGTGCAGCGAATCTGGACCAAGCCTGACAAAGTGGGGGGAGAAAGCCATGAAAATAGGGACATATCTGAAATACTTGACTAGATAAGCTGAGACAGTTGCTACAGTAACACCGTCTGTTCTAACATATATTGACTGAAATAGCACAACTCCAAGACTCAATTGCTTCTCATTACTTAGTGCCTGAAATCCTTGCATCATCCCACTGATTTGTCAGACATACACAACACTTATGGGGACCAGACCAAAGATATGAGCCAGACAACTGGACATTCTACCGAATATCTGCACATAATATGACATTAGGGAAAGTACATTGAGATGCTTAGCATTTCACCAAGCACCATCCAAACTGCAGTCAGACTGACACAATACTACCCCAAGTCAGATATGGGGAATTACACATGCATTTGCAAATATATCAGGCACTACAGGGATGTAACAGTAGTGAAAAACAGTCACCAGTGTGAGCCTGCATACCCACAACCAATTTCACCACAGTCACAGTGACATACTTGTAAGCCAAATGAACAGTAGAGTATAATAACTGTGTGAACAGAAATATCATGTTTGACACTCACACAGTACCCCTACATATAATGCCCCAAGCCACAGTGTAGTCTGACTCCTGCAGTGATACAGAACATGTCTCAGTCTGCCCCTACAAACATATACAGCCAATAGACCACCAGAAAATGAAGTAGCATGCACAGTCAGATAGAAAAAGGAGACATGCCACTTAGGTTCATAGGTTCATAGGTTCATACTAGGCTATCTGCCCGAGGGCATTTATAAGCCTAGCCCATTGTTTTGTGGCTTACGCCACCCCTTTAGTATGGGGAACTATACCCATTATTTTGCTGTGCCTCTGTCGAGCAGTGACACTGAGGTAATTCCTGGGGTATATCTGCGATCTCCCATCCATTGGTCAAGATTTCTCTTGAACAAGGCCAGTGAGGTGCTCTGCCTCACATGTACCGGGATTTTGTTCCACAGCATAGGGAGTCTTTGGGTGATGAATCTATCTCTCCAGCACGTCCTATTAATAGCCGTGTCGAGGTTTAAGTCTCCGCCCTTGTGGCTCTGATGGATCTAGATTTTTGAGGTGAAGCATATTCATCAAATCTGGGTTTGACATGGCCTTGTATGTTAGGCAAAGGTCACCTCTGAGCAAGCGGTGGCGACTGAATAGAGCTGGAGTTCTTTCAGTCGGGCAGCATAGGACAGATTTTGAGACCCTTTATCCTTTTGGTGAGGAACTTTTGTGGCCTCTCCAGCTGCTGCAAGTGTCGGGTCAGATACATTCCGAATGGGGCATTGTACTCAATCATTGGTCTGATGAGTGATGAGTAAAGGGAGACTATGACCTCCTTGATCTAGATGAGAATCCCTTCATGATAAGGTGGGCAATGTAGAAGGACTTCCTAACTACTTTAGCTACATGGGTGTCGAATGACAGACTACTATCAACCTGGGTCCCCAGGTCCCTGATAACTTCTTCTGTGCTCAGTGGATTGCCACCTATTTGGTAGCTAGGGGTAACCTTGTTTTTCCCGAAGGGTATGACTATGCATTTTTTGGCATTTAACTTTAGGCCGTGGCTCTGGCACCAGTTATCCGTTTCTGTGAGACCCTTCTGAAGGATATCTGTGTCAGATGTGTTTTCTACTATGGCGCCCAGTTTGCAGTCATCTGCAAACTTTGTCACTTAAGTGTACCCCCTCCCTACACAGCACAACAAACATTTACACACTACACTGCTACACAATCCTGACAGTCTGTTAACAATCGCTACACATACACAGACTCCTCAACTGTACAGATTCCCACAGAATGTCCAGGCTCTGTCCTCATATACATGGTTTCTTCCTCATAACATGTCTGGCATTCTGCTACATCACTGGGATGATATCAGGAAGGAAGGCACTAACTAATGATATACCATACCTATCAACCTCTTACTGCATGACATCTGGACAAAGCCTGACATAATTGGGGGACAGAAGCCCAAAAACAGGAGCATAATTGAAATATTGCTGTTATAAACTGAGAATATTGCTGGTGTTACAGGGTTTGTTGTAATATAACTGAGGGATATGAAGCCAGAAACACAAATGGAAGTTAGCATTTACTGACTGCAATACCCAGGGTATGCTACTGATTTGCCAAGGGCAACAACCGTCGGAGGAACAGACCAAACATAACAGTCAAACCTCTAGCCATTCTGTGGATAACCCTACAGTTGGGAGTTATGTCAACCACATAACACTGTCAGACTGAGACCCATGCAGAATATCCATGTCCACACAAACCCTGTTAAACTAGCATGAATCCAAATGTATAACAGCAATACTCACATTTTGTCCCTAAGTCTGGGACCTTCTCCCCCATTTTGTAGAGCTGTCTCCACATGCTTTGTTGTAAGAGGTACTTCCAACTACCCTCTGTGATGCTGTTGTTCACAAACCTCCATGATGTCCTTCTCACAGGCAAGGAAATGGGGCAATGCCCACATGAAGTACTCAATTATAGGAGTGTGTTGCCATGTCATTGGATATAGGAATAACAACACAGCATGCAATTAGCAAGTGGGGGACACCAATTTGTGCACAGGCCATCACCTGCTCATGAGCATTATCTACAAAAGGCAAGCTGCTACCTATGCAAAACAGGTCTATATGTCTACATGTGTAGCGAGAGAAAGAAGGACACACACACACACACACACACACACACACACACACACACACACACACACACACACACACACATGAAATGGAATCCAAACCAACAATACCTCGGGGGGGGGGGAAAGTATGTCAAACAAGTAAGCATGGAATGGAATGCAGTAGGGAGTATGCAATAATGGGATATAGGATGTTAAAACAAATATGTCTCAACTAGACTTGCTGTACTGATGCATTGCTGATCAGCACCTATGGCCATAGCAACTGGGTCTGTCTGCAGTGACATAGATCACACCTCAGGCCCCTGAATCACCCCAGGAAGGAATGGCTCACATACGACTACTACTGGAGTGTCTGCTGAATAATACTGACTGTGACACTGCTAGGCCAGCTACTGGGATGTCGTAGATATCCATATGTTACTTGTGAATACAACTATAATATAAATGTTTATCTCACAAATCTGAGAGACCTATACAGGGTATTTGCATAGTAAAATACTGTCACAGAGGTGTGTGTTGAACTGCATGTGATAAACTGAGCTCATACCATTCAACTGTCCAGTGTTATCCATACAGACCATATGTGTGCCTCATATTTGTAGTCATTTACTCACAGAATTGTGTTATGCCTGGCAAATCATTGGCAAATCTGTGAAGACTGACATTAGAACATACTATCATACACATGAGTGTCGGACATCCTCCAAGGTATTTCTGTGAATGCAAAGGCTACTGTGCTATCAAATGACTTGTGTGTTACAGCAATATTAAGAAAGTGTCACTAATGTTGGGCCATTGCCCCCCCCAATGTATGTGTGGCGTCCTTCAGATGTCCTGCTGTAACAGGTTGAGAGGTATGACTGAGCAGCAAGAGTGTAAATACAGTGTGCCATACTGACAAAGAATAGAAATGTATATCAGGTATTAACTGTTGCCAAGTGTGTATGAGTAGGTGTACCTGGAAGCCTCATAATAACAGGCACGGGATGCAGAGCCATGGCCTCAAGCTCAATTGCAAAAAGTGCATTGTCATTCCCTTTGGTAAAAACTCTGTACCCATGAGCTACCACATAGGTGGTAGTCTACTTAATGCTGAATGTGTGATAAGAGACCTTAGGACCCAGGTGGACAGTAGTCTCTCCTTTGATAATCACATCGACACAGTAGTCAGGAAATCCTTCTATGTGGCACACCTCATGACAAAAGGGCTTTCATCCAGCAAAAAAGAGGTAATTGTTCCCCCTCTACTCAACACTCATTAGACCCATTATAGAGTACAACGCCCCTTTTGGAATGTACCTCACAAGACATCTGCAGCAGCTGGAAAGGCCACAGAAGTACCTCACAAAGAGAATTACTGGCCTCAAACAGATGCCCTACACTGACCATCTCAAAAAACTCCAGCTTTACTCCGTAGCATATTGCCTATTCTGAGGTGATCTCTGCCTAACATATAAAGCTATGTCAAACCCAGAGCTGTTGGACATGCTACACCTAAAGAAATCCCAATCCCTCCAAGCTACATGCTCTAGGCACCTAAACTTTGTCACCACAATAAACAGGACATGCTGGAGGGATAGATTCCTGTCCCGGAGACTTCCCATACTCTGGAACAAGCTACCCATCTATGTCAAGCAAAGTTCCTCATTAGCACTCTTCAAGAAAAATCTTGATGAGTGGATGGGAAATAGGAAATACACCCCGGGGATCTCTTCTGTGGCTCTGCTCAACAGGGGCATAAGCCAGGGAACCTTGTCAGCTAGGCTTACTTAGGCCCCTGGGCTGATAGCCTAGTACCTATCTATGAACCTATGAATCTATGACTGTTCTAAGATACCTGTAAAGTGAATAACATCACATGTCCTTGTGAGGTATGGCAATGGGGGTGTACTAGATGTGGAAGGACACATTCGACTGTCATCTATGAGTCTATACACTCAGAAACACTGCTATACACACCAATGTACACACAATTGCCAGTAGTGATATTAGCAGCCCTGCCTATCATGTTATTCATTCCATACTGTTACATAGATGTTGCACATGGCACAGGGCTTATAGGCCTGAAGAGTGTCCACAAATACCTCTGTGATGGATGTGAACAGCAGCCTTTGTAAAGTGGACCTTGTGACGTGTACTGTGAGTACCATGGCCTAAAATTGTAAACCATGGCCAGCCAATGGATATAGTTCTCACTCGCACGTGCACACACACACACACACACACACACACACACACACACACACACACACACACACACACACACACACACACATACACACACACATTTAACAGGACTGAAATTAGAACCCCTACCTATCTAGTTACTGTTAATACAGTGTTATGCATTTATCACATGCGCCACAAAGCTTACAGGGTGAAGAGAATCCCAAGGTAATTCCAAGGTGAACAACATCACCAGGCCTTGTAAAGTATAGCAATGGGTGATTTACTGGGTGAACATGGACCCAAAATACTCAAACCTACAGTTACACACTTACACACACAAATACACTCATACACACATTTGCCAGGACTGAGATTAGCAGCCCTACCTATCTTGATAGTCAGTCCATACTATTACATAGTTCCTGAATGCAGCATGTGGCCTATTGGGCTGAAGAGTGTCAACAGATACCTGTACAGTTGATGAAGACATCAGGCCTTGTAAAGTGGGCCTTCTGATGTGTACTGGGAGTACCATGCCTAAAAATGTAAAACCCACCCCCAATGGATATAGTTCTCACTCAGACACATACACAGGATACAGTTCTCGCATGTGCACACACACACACACACACACACACACACACACACACACACACACACACACACACACACACACACATGCACACACACGCGCATACACACACACACATTTTCCAGGACTGAGATTAGAACCCCTACCTATCTAGTTATTGCTAATACAATGTTATACATTTATCTCATGCACCATAGAGTTTATAGTGTGAAGAGTGTCCCACAGTTCTTCTAAGGTGAACAAAATCACCAGCCCTTGTAAAGTATGGCAATGGTCAGTGTACTGGGAGAGTGAGGCCTCAAAATGCTGTATCCTACAAATATACACACTTACAAACACACACACACACACACACACACACACACACACACACACACACACACACACACATTTGCCAAGACTCAGATTAGAACCCCTACCTATATAGTCATTGGTACTATAGTGTTATGCAGTTACCCCATGCACCATGGAACTTATAGGGTGCAGAGTGTCCAAGGTATCTATATAGTGAATAACATCACCAGCCCTTGATGGGTATGGCAATGGTAGGTGTACTGGTTGAGAAGGGCCTCAAACTACTTTCACCCACATGTTTACACACTCACAAACACTTTTATACACACTAATGCACACACACACACACACACACACACACACACACACACACACACACACACACACACACGTTCCCAGTACTGAGATCCATAGGTTCATAGGTGTGTACTAGGTGAATGGACATGGAACCTTTACAAGCCTAGCCCATGGGAATACCATGGCGTCATGCCACCTGATTATAGTCACCAGTGTGTCTAATGAGTATAGCCACTGGAGTGATCCCCAGGGTGGGATTTCTATTCCCCATCCACTCATCCAGATTGCTCTTGAAGACGGCCAGTGAGGTGCTTTGATTGACATGTATGTGAAGTCTATTCCCTAGTGTGAGCAGTCTCTGGGTTATGAACCTGTCCCTCCAGCATGTTCTGTTGATTGTAGAAATAGGATTGAGGTATTTGGGGCATGTGGTGTGGCTGGATTGGGTTCTTTAGATGTAGCATTCCTGATAGAGCTGGGTCAGACATGGCTTTGTAAGTCAGGCAAAGATCGCCTCTAAGTAGCCAATATGAGACAGAGAATAGATAGAGTTATTGGAGTCTGTCCATATAGGGTAAGTATTTAAGGCCTAGGATCCTCTTTGTGAGGTACTTTTGCAGCCTCTCCAGTTGTTGCAGGTGTCCAGTGAGGTACATGCCAAATGGCCTAATGAGGGGAGAGTCGAGGGAGACAATGACCTCTTACTTCTTGGATGCAACACCCTTAGTAATGAGATGTACCACATAGAAGGACTTTCTGAACACAGTGGCACCATGGTGGTCAGCCGAGAGCTCACTGTCAACTTGTGTTCCCAGTTCTCTTATAACAACTTCAGTGTTCAGTGGACTACCATCAATGTGGTAATTCATGGGAACCACGTCGTTCCCAAAGGGGATGTTATCACATTTTCTGGCATTGAGCTAAAGTCCAAGGTTCTGACACCAGTCATAGGTCTCAGTGAGGAATTTGTGCAGGATGTCAACATCACATGAGGAGGTAATAATAGCACCCATCTTGCAGTCATCTGCAAACACTGACAAACAGAGTCCCTTTGTGTTGGGCTGAACTTCAGAGGTGTAGATCCAGAACATGAGGGGACCCAGGACCAAACCCTGTGTGACTCTACTCATGACTGGTCAGCAGTCTGACATGGAGTCCGCTGCTTTCATACTGTGGGTTCTATCTGCGAGCCAGTTTGCAAGCCACCTAGTGATATAGGGGTTGATACCTAGCCTTGTGTATTTGTCTATGATTCCTGAGTGGGGAATGGTATCCAAGGAATAGAAGGCCCACCTATCTTTTGATTTATTCCATAGTGTTACATAGTTATTGCACATGGCACAGAGCTTGTAGGGCTGCAGAGTGTCTACAGCTACTTCTACAGTGGATGACAACAGTAGGCCTTATAAAGTGGACACTGGGATTTGTACTGGGTGGGCAACAGCAAAAAATTGCAAATCCTGCTCCACAATGGATATGGTACACACACACACACACACACACACACACACACACACACACACACACACACACACACACACACACACACACACACACACACACACACACACACACACACACACACACACACACACACTTGCCAGGACTAAGATTAGAGCCCCTACCTATCTAGTTATTGCTACTACAGTGTTGTGCATTTATCATACACACATACACACACACACACACACACACACACACACACACACTTGCCAGGATTGAGATTAGAACTCCTACCTATCTAGTTACTGCTACTATAGTGTTATGCATTTATCACACACAAACACACTTGCCAGGACTGAGATTAGAACCCATACCTATCTAGTTACTGCTACTACAGCATTATGCATTTATCACACACACACTTGCCAGAATTGATATTAGAACCCCTACCTATCTAGTTACTGCTACTATAGTGTTATGCATTCATCGCATGTGCCATGGAGCTCATAGGGTGAAGGGTATCCCAAGGTACTTCTAAGGTGAGGAATATCACCGGCCCTTGTAAAGTATGGAAATGGGTGATGTACTGGATGAGAGAGGCCACAAAATACTTTAACCAACACATATACACACTTAGACATACAAATACACTCTCACACACATTTGCCAGGACTGAGATTAGAACCCCTGCCTAACTAGTTATTTGTACTACAGTGCTACACGATTATCACATGTACCACAGAGCTTGTAGGGCTGTAGGCTGCCCAAAGGTATTTCTAAGGTTACTGACATCAGCAGGACTGTTAAAGTAGGACATTGGCAAGTGTACTGGGTGTGAACAGGCTCAAATCCTTAATATACAGACAAACACACACACTTTTACATTTACCAGGACTGAGATTAGAACCCCTACCTAACTAGTCATTTGTACTATAGTGTTACACAACTATCGCACATGCCACAGAGCTTATAGGGCTGTAGGCTACCCAATGGTACTTCTAAGGTGACTGACATCAGCAGGACTGCTAAAGGAGGGTAATGGCAAGTATACTAGGTGTGAATGGGCTCAAAACCTTTAACCTACAGACACTTCCTTGAAGGTTGGGCATTGGGCTGGCAACTCAGCAGCATAAAGAAAATCGACTGCCAATCATTCGCAGACCTGAGTTCCACTGTGGTGACCCCTAACTGGGAAAAGCCGAAAAGACAAACATACATTTGTTAACCAGGGGTGTCTGACTGAGCCAAAAAGGTTCTTTTTCAGCAGAGGCCTGGGGAGAAAAGCTCCACATAGAAAAATTACATATATATTTAGAAATTTAGACATGATCAGTATGCACACAAATTACTATAGACATGTTTTACGGTGGTATGCAGCACATCAACAGTTACAGTGGAGAGAACAAACAAGAAAATATTAATTTAAAAATAAAGGTAATTAATAGATTTGTGGTATACAGCTGAAATGTGGAACATAGGTAGAATACATACATAGTACATAGGTACAGTACATACACTGTACATTAGCCAGTGTTTGTAAGTAAGAGTGAAAACTATTATCAAGTACTCTAGGTTTAGTATGTGTACCTTATCCACTTTCACTAGCCTGGGGAGCAATCATGGCACTGCCAACTTTGCTTGAGATGTTGCCTAATGAGGTTTTTAAAGGAGGCTTTGGACAATGTGTTTTGTATGCTAGTGGGGAGAGAGTTCCATTTTGTAGCCACTGAACTACTATATAATGTGCCTCCAAAGCTATTGTAGCTGTTGGTGACTTCTAGTAGTAGTTTGCTTGATGATCTAAGAGGCCTTTTGGCTGAGTGATGTTGTACTAGGTTTTTGAGAGCAGGACACTTATTGGGGAGGTAATAGATAGAATGACAGAGGCAGAGCTGATTGTAGGTTAGGAGGTTGGGCAGTTCAAGCCAGTGGAGCTGTCTCAAAGCAGTACAGTGATGAGTTCTATATGAGCAATTTGCAGCAAAGCGGACAATTCTGTTATAGCACGCTTCCATTTTGCTTAGTTCAGTTTTGTTGAGATTAGTCAGAATGGGAGATGCATAGAGTAGGGTGGATAGAAGTTGGGAGTGAGCAATGGCTGATCTTGTGTTGTTGGTAAGAAATCGTTTGATACGGTAGCATGATCCCAGTTTAGCATGTACTTTTTTAATAGTTAAGTTGAGATTACTATCAAATTTTAGGTGGGAGTCTATGGTTATTCCCAATAGCTTAGCCTGTGCCACTGGAGCGATTGGAGTAGCATTTGTGGAGTAGATAGTGAATTGACTGTTATCAGTGTTTTTGTTAGAACTGGTTATAATCATAAGTTGAGTTTTCTTTGGATTGAGGATAAGCTGGGCTTTTGTAAGGTAGTTTTCAATGTCAGAGAATGCTAGTTGAGTTGTTTGCAGGAGGGTGGGAATGTTTTGTTCAGCACAGATTAAGGCAGTATCATCTGCATATTGAATGATGGATGCATGCTGTGTGGCAGTATGGAGGTCATTTGCGAAGATTGTGAATAGTAGTGATTAGATAAAACCCTGTGGGACTCCTGTAGTTATGGGCAGCTGAGGAGAGAGAGAATTTTCCCATGTCACAGCTTGGTACCTGTTAGTTAGGTAGCTTTGGAACCAGGTAAGAGTGGAATTTAATAGGTGATATTGGTTTAGTTTGTTTAGCAGGATTTGGTGTGAGACTGTGTCAAATGCTTTGGACATATCCAAAAAAAAAAAGAGTTGACACCTGCAGGCCTTCCTTTTTGAGACAGTTTACTGTGTCTGTGAAGCAGAGGAGGCCTGTAGTGGTACTATGGGCAGGTCTGAAACCATGCTGAGTAGGTGACAGGATGTTGCTGTCTAGGAGATATTTTAGCACCTGGGTATGGATGCATTTTTCGAAGATTTTGGCCAGGGGGGAGAGTAAAGCAATGGGTCTGTAGTTATTAAGTTCAGTGGAGGTCCCACCTTTATGTATGGGTGTAACAGGATATTTTCCAGAGTTTGGGCCCATAGTTTTCAACAACTGATCTGTTTATGAGAGTGGAGATTGGGATAGCAATAGCATCTGCTGTGAGTTTCATGAAATAGCTAGGGAGTAGGTTGGCTGCTGTTGATGAGGTTTTTAGTTTGGAGAGCATGCTTTTGATTGAAGTGGTGGAAATTGTTTTGAGGGTAAAGCTTGTATTAGTGTTATTTGTGTTGGGGGGATAGTGAGGTAGAACCTGTCCTGTGATACTAAGGATAGAATTGAGTTCACAAAGTGGGAGTTGAATTGTGTTTCAATGGGAACTTTAGTGTCAGGGGTGGTCGGTTTGGGGGTAGCCTTTTGGGTGGGTTTTAGTAGCTGGTTTACATTTTTCCAAACTTTTGGGGGGTTGTATAGGTATTTAGTTTGTAATATCATGTAGTAGGATTTTTTGTCCAGCCTAATGCATTTTTGCATGGTTGTGCAGTTCTTGGTACTTAGTTAGGCTTTGTGTTTCTTTGGTTTTTTGATAGTAAAGCCAGGCAGTGTCTCTGGACTTGAGGATTTGTTTGGTTTCTTTACTGAGTCAGGGGTTTGTAGAGGTTCTAACCCTGATTTTGTGCAATGGAGCAACAGTGCTTAGATGTTGTAGAAATGTTTTGTTGAAATATACTACAGCCTGGTCAAGTGGGAGGGTTTTTAGGGGGTCCAGTTACAGTCAAAGAGTAAAGTATTGAGGACCTCAGGAGAGGCTTTTTTGTGTTTCTAGTGGATCTATAGTTAGTGGTTTTGCATATGGTTGTTCTACTACATATAAGGTATATTATGTTGTGGTCACTTAAGGTGTCTGGGAGACTACCTGTGTGGGGGTACAATGCAGGGTTGTTAGGTCCCAGTCAAGGATGGATTCTCTTTTATTTTTTTTATCACATCTAGTTTGGAATTTGGACTAGCTGCTGCTAGCCATGGAGATTTATTAGATTACTTGGTGGTTCTGATATACAGGTGAGCCAATCTAGGTTGAATTCCCCCAGAATAAGGGTTTTTTGTGAGTATGTGAAAGAACACCAGGATAAGAAGTATTCAAGGCTAGCAGGTGTATTACCAGGTGGAATATAGATCACAATTGTGGTGATGACCTTTTTAGAGTGAAGTTGAAGTTGTGAGATAAGTATGTCCCAATTATTGGGGCAGGGGTAGGAGTTTGGTAATTGACATACAGTTAAGTTTGACTTATACAGTAAGGCAGTTCCACCCCCTTTAAGAAGTGGTCTGTCTTGTCTAATGATATTGTAGCCAGTAGAGAGAACCATTATGCCATTAACTAACAAACATTCTCTAATGTTTTAGCTTGTTAGAGTTCTTGGAAGTACTCTGCAGTTCCATTTTTTTTATATTTGCTAGACAAATCATTTAAAACCTATCTACTGCTAAAATCTCAACATTTTTGCTTTGTTGATGCTATCAGGTTCAAGACAGACTTTTAAATATGTTTTAAGTCTTGCACCTGTGCCCTTACTGGTTTGTACACATTAATATTATTGCTTGTACCTCAAGGTTATACCAGTCCTGACTAAAAGTTTTTTCTAAAGTTTATTGTACTTTATATATCCAGTTACGTCTTTGTCCATGCATGTTTTCAGTGCCTCTCAAGCCAGCTGGGATGACAGCATTTTTGTCCAGTCTGATTGATTCTAATTCTTTGTGGTGTAATAGAACTTAAATGTCACCAAAAAGGACTGCAGCTCAAAAAAAACTTAAGACTGTTTATTAAATAAAAACTACCAAAAAGCTCTCGCAAAAGTGCTTCATCAGGTTGAATGCAAAATGAATCTCATGTGCTTCACATTAAACACATTCAGATAAAAATCCCATAATTGCAATTAATAAATCCTATTGATTATGCTATATCTTGTACTATCTTGTTTTCACCACAGGTTTTATCATTACACTGTCATTTAATCCTGGATACTCATCGTGCAGAAGATTTATCCAGCTGTATTGACAATTTTCTGTCTTGGTTATTATATCACCACTCCTTATGTGTTCATATGTAACTTGTAATGCTGAAAAATTGAAATAATGTGTTTCATGCATCTTTAAAGGATTTGTATTAACTTGTTTTCTTATATCAGAAAAGTGATCACTAATATGCTGTTTTAATTTTCTATCAGACTTTCTATAAGACTTCTCTATATAATACACAGAGCATAACATAGACACTACAGTATGTATAACAGAATTACAATTTGGAAATACAGATTATTTTATATACAACTGGGTACAGAAATATTTCACTTTTACATAAATATATGCAGATGTGACATACTGTACAGTACTATATATTGTATTTACAACTTTTTTCTGTTCCTCTGTGTCCTATAACACAACTTTCATTTTAAGTTCTGTGCTTTCTTGTAACTAAATAGTGGCTGTTGTGGTATAACCTGCTTCAAACCATCTATGTTACTTAAAATATATCAATGTTTCCTTATAATATTTTGCACCATCTTTGTAGGTCTATTATTGGTTAATGCCAAATAATTTGCATCAATTAGTGAAATCCCTCACCCTATAATTACCCTCCAAAACTATGGGTCCATTTCTAGTACCACTTATATCTTGTGCTCATGTAATAATTGTTTTCTATATCCTCTGATACTAAGTTCATCAAATAGATCACCTATGTCTTCATCTAATTTATCACCATTCATATAAAGTTTAGAAAGATATAACATATGCACAGTTGTTAAAGTATTGGAAGGTAACATAGGCAAATTATAATTAATCACAAAGATCTCATTAATCAGCACATCAGACACTAATAACAATAGGGTCTATATTAGATGAACACTTAAAATGTCATGTACGACATGCTCGACAGCATTTAAGTGAACGTTCATCTAAGCTAAACCCCACAATATTGAAACAAGGAGTTTCGAAAAGTTATAGTTGGCCAGCCGTCAGGAAGTCAACGGCTGATTGCTACAATGTGCTGTACACCATTACAACCTCCCAAAAAAACAAAACAAACAAAAAAAAAACAAAAACAAAAACAAATCAACAAACAAAATAAAGTGGGGGGTTTTGTCCCCCACACCCCCAACTTGGGGGGGCTATGCTCCCCTCACTCTCCCTACTTAAATATACCAACTCCGAGATTGCACCACAGTGGAGGACTGTAATAACAGTACACAGGGTGAACGTCGAGACCACACCGCAGTGGAGGACTGTAAGAATGGCGAGACAGGGTGAACGTTCTGACGTCAGCCATTGGCTTCCTCATGCCTGGCCAACTGTGACTTTTCGAAACTCCTTGTTTCGACAGTCACACATACACATATATATATATATATATATATATATATATATATATATATATATATATATATATACACATATAAATATATATATATATATATATATATAGAGAGAGAGAGAGGGGGGGGGAACAGAGCTATGCAAAAGTGAACACAGGGTTTCTGTGATTACAGGGAATTCTAGACTGGGGCAATGTTAAAAGCACTGAGAACTAACTGAGAGCACAATAACAGACTTGAACATACAGTATCAGACATAGGTGTTACCAAGATATGTAACTATTTATGAGTGGGGAAAATAATTATATTATTGAAAACTCTTTTCCTAATAGTACCGCAAGTCAGACAATACTAGATCTGAGTTTTGTAGCTGGGGTTTACTGATACTGGAAGAGAAGTTGTCAATGTTTTGTGAAGGTCATTTTGTATGTCAAATATTTGTGCATCAGCAACTTTTTTGTTCTCTCTCATTTGTGTGTCCCTCAGTTATGTTGCCAGACAACCATGATATAATCATTATAACCATGTATGTAAGTATGTATGTATGTATATTTGTGTGTGTGTGTGTGTGTGTGTGTGTGTGTGTGTGTGTGTGTGTGTGTGTGTGTGTGTGTGTGTGTGTGTGTGTGTGTGGTTAGCCATTAGCTTAAGTGCTTTTATCTAAATGAAATTTTGGATCAAAGTGACAAAAGTTGAGATCCAGTTTTATCAAATGTGGCTTTATGTTGAGATTTTTAAGTGGACGTTTTGTGATGGGGGTTAGTATTTGAGAGTAGAATTATGTGTTTGAGGGAATTGTACTTTTGTGGGTAGTGGTGGATGCTTTTTAGATTTTTTTTTCAGGAATTTGTGATTACAGAATAGATACAGACATATATATAGCTATAGCTATAGCTATAGATATAGATATAGATATAAATATAGATATAGCTATAGCTATAGATATAAATATAGATATAGATATAGATATAGATATAGATATAGATATAGATATAGATAAGTACTTCCCAACAATATTACAATAGACTGTAATATATCAGACACTGCTACTACAAGGACACAAAATAAATATAGTTTATCTGTAAGTGAGACAAAGAGTTCTTGTTGATATAGGAAAGTCCAAACAATCCTCAAAAGTTTAAGTGTTGCCTGAGAACACCCTGACAAATTGCAACACATTAATTGCTGCTGTAACTCACTGGGAGATTATTGATATAATAAATCCCATAAAAGAACTATGACAGTATTAGACACTGTCTGTGAATGGTATTTCGTATGAACCCATATGACATTACTATTACCTAGAAAAGAATATAGATATAGATATATATACTGAGAGAATTACTTTTAATATATTTCCTTGATCAAGGTATGTCTGTCTGAGCAATAAAGATAAGACAAAACCAGACAGCACAGTAGAATGCTGTACCAGCCATCTCAGCATGGACAACCTTCTTTTAGGTTAACCCAAGTCTCTGAGTGTGGCTGTCAGTTTGGGAAATTGTTCCTATTAGGAAGGTAAAACTTCAATATTTGAAGATGTACACAGTTTTGTGTGTTAATAATAAATTAATAGGTTTTTGGGTTTATTGGGGTGTATTTGTTCTTTAGTTTCAGGTCTTTCAATAAAACAAAAAGTTATGTAAGATGTGACATACGCTCAAATAGGCATGACAGGAAACAACTGTATAAAGGTTCAACCTGCCAAATATTACTGTGTACATGTAACACAAAAGCTGGAACTAGATACTTAACAAAAAAGCTGTTACAAATAAAAGGTTGGAATAATATACTGACAAAAAGGAAAGCGTATGAACTACATTAAAATGTAGAGTACAAATAGTTATGATGCAGGTGACACATTTGCAAAGAACTGAACATGTGAATTTGATAAAGAAAGGATTTCGGGACAGTTATTCAGTGGAATTCCTGGGACAAAGGAAAAGAGAAATACTTATTAATTGCAAGAGGAGCTCCAATAGTGATAGAAGAGGATAAAGAAAGATAAAGGTAGATATGTAGTAGTAAGGGGCTACTGGCAAGGGAGGAGGATTACGCTGGCATGTATTTATATTCCACCTAAAACTGCTACAATGGAGCTTAAGAAAATTCTGAGAGAAATAATCAGTTTTCAGCAAGGAATATTACTTATAGGTGGGGACTGGAATTTGATTTGCAGCAGGGAAAATGTGTCTGGGGGCCCCAGAAGGGAAATTATAACAAAGGAGGGTATATTTTTGAAGAAATTTATGAAAATATTTGCCATGACAGATAGGAATTCAGTAGTAGAAGTTCGGAGTGAATTTATGTATTATTCCCCAAGATACAAAAACTGGGCTAAGCTAGGCAGAACTTACATTTCACAGGAGCATGTGCATTTTATTGAAAGTTTTGTTTTAAACACCTTTATTGAAAAGTTGATACACATCCAACAATTGTATTAGATCATGCGCCAATAATAACTAAAATAAAAACACAGGGTAATGAAATAAAAATGAGACACTGGCACTTTCCCACCTATCTGTTGAAAAGAGAGAAATCTAAGGAATGGGTAGTGGAAATTATTTGAGAGCTATTAGAGAAGACACAAATTTCTTCTGAAAATAAAGCTAGGGAGTGGGATAAAATGAAAGTGGAGTTCAAAAGTTGGGTGGAAATAAAACGAAGAGAGATGTGGTTAAGAAGCAACAAGAATTATTTAGAGGGACTGACAAATGTTAAAGTATTGTAGAATAGGGGGAATCTCAAAGAACAAGAAGAGGAACAATTGCAGAGTGCTAAGCAGAAAATAAAGGATTGCTTCAATAATATGCACAAGTTTAGAAAGATTGCTGTTAAGCAACTTTTTTTTGTTAATAATACCAGAGAATAAAAAAAATTCAGCACAACTCAGGCAACAGAAAGTAAAAAGGGTTGCCAAGCTCAGGGAGCCTATAACAAGAGATCCTGTAGAGGTACTAGAAATATTTTGTAAGTTTTATGAAAGTCTGTATAAAGCAGAGAAATATGAAGATCAAGAAAAGGTACAAATTAAAAAGTTTATGGAATAATTAAATATGCCAAGGTTAGAGGTAGATAAGGCTCAATTACTAACAATTAAGATAGAAGGAAATTAGATAAAATAGGTGATATATAGCCAATCAACAGGAAAGTCCCCAGGAATAGATGGTATTCCTGTGGACGTCTAGAAGCTATGAGGGAAAAAAACTGATAAAGATCTGGAAGGTTTTGTTTAACAGTATTTTAAGAGAAGGAAAAACACCAATTTCCTGGAAGAAACAGTGGTGGCTGTAATACCTATAGAGGGTAAAGATCCATCAGACCCAGCTTCATGCAGGCTTATTTCAATCCTAAACCATGATTATAAAGTGTTTATGTCTATAATGACTAAAAGAATGGCAAAGGTTATGCCAAAACTGATAGACATGGATCAATGTGGTTTTGTGGCGGGGAGGCAAACATTTGACAACAATAACAGAACGTTGATGATACAGAGGGAAGATGAATGTAAGAAAATACCACTGTTGGTGGGTCCTGATGCTGAGAAAGCATTTCACAGAGTAAGTTGGGAGTTTGTGAAGAGGGCAATGGAAGCATTTGTATTCTCTGATAAAATTATAAGGTTGATTAGGAGGATATATGAGGGATCAAAGGTAAAAATTAAAGTGGGTGGGTTCCTCTCTGATAATTTCTGCTTGAGCAGAGGAACCAGGCAGGGGTGTCATCTTTGCCCTTTTTTATTTGCACAATATTTAGAACCATTGGCAAAGAAAATAAGGGACTAAGAAATTCAAGTATATAATCAATATGGTAGTCAAGAAAAGCTGGGTCTATTTGCAGATGATATTATTTTATACCTGATAAAATCAGAAAAGGACATTTCAGTGTTGTGAAACATTTTGGGGCAGTTTCAAATCTTTTTGGGATATAAAGTTAATGAAGCTAAAACAAAGGCAATAGCTGTAAATTATGTACCCAAATGCAAATTGTTTCAGCAATATCCATATTTATGGGGACATAATAAACTAAAGTACTAAGGAGTATGGATTAAAAAGGATTCTGGTGTGGCAGCTAAGGATATGTGGGAAGAGACTAAACACGAGATAACACAAAACCTTAGAAAGTGGAAGGTCTGTTATATGGCTATGGACAGCAAGATACAAGCAGTTAAAATGTTTTTAGTTCCTTTAGCTTTATACACAGGTCAGGCTTATTTTTATTATCCAGAGGAGAAGTTGCAAATAGCAATTAATAAAACGCTGAAGGATTTTATCTAGGAGGGGAAGACAGCAAGAGTCAAGTGAGATAAGCCAATTCTTCCAAATGAACAAGACAGTTTGGGATTTTTTAATTTGAAGAGGTATTTCACACACAGTTAAGACTCCTATAATTAGCACAAGCATAAACCTATAATTCAAAATGGAAAGGGATGATGATGAAATGGGGGGGAGCTCAAGAAACAATGAGAGACTGGGGTTTTGAATGCAGATCCTTAAGGAGAATAACAATAATCATGCAGAATATAATATTAATAAAGTAGCTGAATGTATTCTAAGAAGTAAGTCAACAGGGGAATTGAGAAAGGAGATTCTGCTGATAGGGATAACTGCAATCAGGGTTACAGACAAAAGGCAAGAGGGGCTGGAATTTATTGGATAAAACTGGTAAAAGAATTAAGGTATTGGAGCAAACAGAGAGGAAAAGGGACTAGAATGAGAAGAAGACAAGAATTTATTTGGACTGCAGGATAGAGATTGTCTTCCCTATCAAGGAATGATATCAGAGTATATGCAAAGAGAAAGAAATAGGGGGATCCGAAGAGAAAGACCAGCACTGTTAGAGTTTTTAGTAGAGTCTAGCATAGAAGCTACTGTTAAAAAAGGAATAATTAGTAGAGCATGCAAAATATTGCATAATAACTATAAGAATCAATCAGAGAAGGTAAGAAAGGACTGGGAACAGAGATTGGATAAGCAATTCACAAAGAAACAATGGGGGGATATATGTATGTCTCCCAAATATGCAACAAAGTCTAATTGGAGTTAGGATCTTTGCTTGGAAGTGTTTGCATAGGTATTTTTATACTTCAAGAAGACTCAGGTAGACAGCAAATGGTGGAGGCTGATGGGGAAGAAAGAAGTAAATGGGAACATATTTTCTGGGATTGTAATGAGTTGGCATACTTTAAAGATTCCCTGCAGACTGCTCTGTCAGAGATACTGGGTGAGCAAATTGGCGTAACTAAGGAAATGATTTTTTTGAACTATGATACAGAATCGGAGTTGCCAAGACATAATAAGGCCTTGCTGCCTCTAATTATGGTGGCTGCCAAAAAAGCAATTACTAGAAAATGGAAATCAAAGTTTAAACCAACTTTATTAGAAGCAGCAAAGATAGTAACAGAGATAAAACAACTAGAACTGGGATAATTAGAAAAGGGTAGGAGCAAATTACATAGGAATAAATGGGAACTGTGGGAGCAATGAATGCAGAGGAGGAATGAGGTTTAAAAGAAGGCAGGATTTGAATGAGCTATGTAATTTTGAACTGACAATGACTGGATAGATTATAAGTGATGCATAATGTTTGCAACTACAATTATGTCAATATGGTTTGTGATGTATAATTTTTGCAACTAAAATTATGTCAATATGGTTTGTATTTATTTATATAAATGTATGATTGTCTATGTTACACTTGTCTGCTACCAGTACAGAAAACTTTGAAAAAGACAGCGTACCTGCAGAGTCTTAGTACTGAGGTGAATAGATTTCTTCCTCTTCAAATACCAGCCAGGAAATCATTCTCCTTGAGTAGCCAGGCTTCCCACTTCAAGAAGATTGCCCACCTGCCATACTTTAGTTAGGATGATTTTTTTCTTCAGCTGATGGGATTTAAACACCACCAAAATGGGACTAGGTAGTTCCCTCAATTGCATATTTCCCAGTATGTACTTCCAATGAGCACTCTGCAATAATATATCTTGAAGGGAAGGACCCATATATTTCTGGAGGAGAGCTGAGGTGCTACTACCCTAAGACAGGAATATATAATGGGTCAAAGCCCCCCACCCACACACACACACACACACAAGCACATACTCACATACATGATACACACACAGGGAAAGGATTTCATAATATATTGATATTGTTGCGTATGTATGTGTGTGTATATATATATATATATATATATATATATATATATATATATATATATATATATATATATATAGTGGATATAAAAAGTGTACACACCTCTGTTAAAATGCCACGTTTTTGTGATATAAAAAAATGAGACCGCAATAAATCATTTCAAAACTTTTCCCACCTTTAATGTGACCTATAGCCTATACAATACAATTGAAAAACAAGCAAATCTGTTAGGGGAAACGTAAAAAATAAAAAAAGTACAATAAGCCGGTTGCATAAGTGTGCACACCCTTAAACTAATACGTTGTTGAAGCGCCTTTTGATTTAATTATAGCATTCGGTCATCTTGGGTAGGAGTCTGTCAACATGGCACATCTTGACTTGACAATATTTGCCCACTCTTCCTTGCAAAAACACTCTAGATCTGTCAGATTGTATGGGGCATCTCTTGTGCACAGCCCTCTTCAGGTCACCTCACAGATTTTCTATTGGATTTAGGTCTGGGCTCTGGCTGAGCCATTCCAAAACTTTAATTTTCTTCTGGTGAAGCCATTTTTTTGTTGATTTGGATGTATGCTTGGGGTCATTGTCATATTTGAAGGGAGAAATTCCTCTTCATCTTCAGCTTTCTAGCAGACGCCTGAAGGTTTTGGGCCAAAAGTGACTGGTATTTGGAACTGTTCATAATTCCCTCCACCTTGACTAAAGTCCCAGTTCCAGCTGAAGAAAACCAACCCCAAAGCATAATACTGGCACCACCATGCTTCACCGTGGGGATGGTGTACTTTTGGTGATGCGAAGTGTTGTTTTTGCGCCAAAAGTACCTTTTGGAATTGTGGCTAAAAAGTTCAACCTTGGTCTCATCAGACCATAACACATTTTCCCACATGCTTCTGGGAAACTATGTAGTTTTTTTGCAAATTTTAGCCGGGCCTGGATGTTTTTCTGTGTAAGAAAAGGCTTCTGTCTTGCAACCCTAGCCCATAGCCCAGACATATGGAGAATACGCAAGATTGTTGTCACATGTAGTACACAACCAGTATATGCCAGAAATTCCTGCAGCTCCTTCAGTGTTGCTGTGGGTCTCTTGGCAGCCTCCCTGACCAGTTTTCATCTTGCCCTTTAAACAATTTTAGAGGGACTTCCACTATTGTCCCATATTTTCTCCACTTTTTGATGACTGTCTTCACTGTGTTTCATGGTATATCCAATGCTGTGGAAACGTTTTTGTACCCTCCTCCTGACTGATACCTTTCAACAATGAGATCACTTTGATGCTTTGTAAGCTCTCTGCAAACTATGGCTTTTGCTGTAGTAGGCAACTGAGTAAATGTCAGGAAAAACTTACTAGGGCAGCTGTATCTGGGGTTAATCAGAGTCTCTATAATTGATGGCAGGTGTGTACCAAGAAGATTGAATTCTATAATTAAATCAAAGCGTGCTTCAACAAAGTATTAGTTTAAGGGTGTGCACACTTATGCAACCATTTGTACGTTTTTTATTTTTTATATTTTTTCCCCTAACAGATTTGTTTTTCAATTGAATTGTACAGGTTATAGGTCACATTAAAGGTGGGAAAGTGTTTGAAATGATTTATTGTGGTCTCATTTTTTTTATATCACAAAAACCTGGCATTTTAACAAGGGTGTGCACACTTTTTATATCCACTGTATTTACGTGTGCATGACACTTTCAAAGATCAACATGTTTAGCTAGGATTGTATAAAAACTGTCACTTAATACATTTTGTAAATGTCTTAATACAATGTACATTGTAACCTCCATAAGAAAGCATTTGTATCTATTCATGCCTCTGCACATACACACACGTGCGGGTGCATATATACACACACACACACACACACACACACACACACACACACACACACACACACACACACACACACGCGCACGCAAACACACACACACACATATACAAAGGATTCTTTGTTAAAGTAAACTAAAAAATAAAAACTTTAAAATCTGCCCTGTTTCAAAGTATTTGATTGGATACAGATAGCACTTTCATCAGGGTCTATATTATATGCTCGAACAGTTAAAATGTCGAGTGCTAACAGATCGACACATAAATGTCGATCTATCTCTTTACCCAAATGTTTAAACATCGAAACACATAATAGCGAACTGTCATAGTTGGCCAACACCGCCTCCCTGGCTCTGCAGTGAATACATAAAGTTAAACACGTTATTTAAGGAGGCAGTGTTGGCCAACTATGACAGCTTGCTATTATGTGTTTCAATGTTTAAACATTTCGGTAAAGAGGTAGATCGACGTATATGTGTCAGTCTATTAGCACTCGACATTTTAACTGTTCGAGCTTATAATATAGACCCCTTTCATCATCATTCCATTAAATCACACAAAGGTGTTTAGATACTTTACTTCTGCGTCTCCTTCTGGTTTTGCCTACATAAAAGTATGCGCAACTGCAGGATGATAAGTAAATCAAACTGCATGTGCTGCATGAGGCTCATCCATTGAATATGAAATGTGTCCAAGCAACCAGATCAGTAAACAGCTCTGTCATTCTGATGTTTGCAGACGATATAATGATCACTTTTAAACGTCCCCTATTTTAACATGATAATTTCAGACTGGCCCTAGTAGGAATGTATACAACAAAATCTTTGCATCCTTATTCTTTGAATCTTGCACATTCCATGATTATGCAGGCAACTTGTGTTATGTTTGCATAATAGAATACAAGTCACAGAAATTAAGTGTTGCCAACATGAGTAATCTAACAGCATCTTTTCTGCATTGCTGGATCTAGAAGGAAAAACACAGGAACCTGTAAGACAATCATTCAAATTAGTTTTCCTAAGTCACTTTCCTTTGCCAGTACACATACCTTTCCATTCTCCCTATCTAAAATTATAAAGCAAAGTAAAATACTAATGTTATGTTTGAAATACACGCTACCTATATTCTATAGCTACATTTGAATGTTGCTCGTAAAGAAAAAGCAAATAAAGTACTGTATGGGAACTCATAGTAAAGCATTATACAGTACGGATATCAAACTCAAGGCCCACAGGCTTAATGTGGCTGTCTAACTTATATAAGCCAGCCTGCGATGACTTTCAAAAAGTTAGAAACTAAAGAAAAGTTAAGTTTCACTTCTAAAAGGTTTGTAAAGTAAAACACGTAATTTTCTACATGAACAGTTAATTTCACAACATATTTAGCAGATAGTTTGCCCACTAAATGTACAAATAATTTTAATATTTAATTGAATGTGTGTGTATGTGTTGGTCATACAACTCAACCACTTAACTCAAGAAATCTGTACAGAGCCAAAAATAATAGAAGGACAAAGGCCCAAAAATAGGGACAGGTTTTAAATATTGCTTTTACAAACTTAAAAAAGTTGCTAGAATAACAGGTATTGCATTAACATGCATTTTCTGAATAATGTGAATCATGCAACTTAACTGTATGTCATTATTAAAATAATTTAATCCTCGGTGATTTGCCAGAAAATCACATTTTATGCAGAATGGAGCATAAAGTTGAAGCAAAAATATGAACAGTTAAGAGGTATGGTATGGGTCATTGTCAACTTTGTTCAATAACAGACCTGTCTTCATTCTGCATACCTAACTTTCCCTAATATGATATAATATGTTTCTATATCTTTTGTTTAACACATACACATACATACACAAGTACACAAACAGAGCTTTTACTCACAACTTATACAGTAGACTAATGTTCACTATCACTTTTCTCATTTAAGTAACAACAGGTTTTGTCCTGGATATTAGATGAATACAATGGCTCTGAAGTTATCACAAGACTGATATCAAAGTATGGGCAAAGAGGAATTAGTAGAGGGGACCCTAAGTGAAAGACCAGCACTGGTGGAGTTTTAAGTTGAGTGTAGAACAGAAGTTGCTGCTGAAATAAGGCCTAATTAGTAGGTCATATGAAATATTGCATGATAACCATAGGAATCAATCAGAGAAGATTAGAAAGGATTGAAAAGAGATACTGGATAAGCAACTCACAAATAAATAATTGGAGGATATATGTATAACTCCCAAATATGTAACAAAGTCTAGAAGATTTAGGATTTTTGCTTGGAAGTGCTTATATCTATATTTTTATACCACAAGCAGACTCCAAAGAATTTTTCCTCAGGTAGATTACAAATGTTGGAGGTGTGAGGGAGAAGAAAGAGATAATTGGAAACATATTTTTGAGAGTGAAATATGTTGGCAGACTGTAAACATTCCCAGCAGACTATTCTGTCAGAAATATTAAGTGAGCAAACTGGTGTAACTAAGGAAATGATTTTTTGAGCTGTAATACAGGATCTGAATTGCCTAGACATAGTAAGACCTTGCTGAGTTTAATTCTGGTGACTGCCGAAATAGTGGTTACTAGAAAAATAAATCAAAGTGTAAACCAACCCTATTAGAATAAATGAATATAGTAATAGACATAAAACAACTGTAAGTGGGATCTTTAGAAAAGGGTAGGAGCAAATTACATAGAAAAAATGGGAATTGTGGGAATAATACGTGCAGAATAATATTTTGGAGGAGGAAAAATGTTTAAGGGACAGTAGGAATTGAATGAGCTATGTAATGTTCGAATGACAATGACTGTATAAAAAATATATGTGATGTATAATGTTTGCAAATGAAAATACATCAATATGGTTTGTTTTCATTTATATAAATGTATAATTGCCTGTATCATAAGTGATAATTCAATAAAGTGTTTTTGTTTTAAAAAAATGTCTAGTCTTGTTTTTTCTTGCCCCCTAGGCCTTTAATGTTCCAAATTAGTAAGTCAAATTATAACATGGAAAAGTTATCTATTTTTCTACTTACATGTATTCTAAGTCTTTCTGTTACAAACTGATCTTTTATAGTCTGTTTCTAGAATTTCTGTGTCAGACTATATGTTTTTCTGCAATACTGTTGCATCTGAACCTGATCTCTTATTTTCATTAAAATAGCACACAATTCCTTCTCTACCTAAAATAAACAACATAGCAACTACATACATATTATCTCAGGGCAGTAGAGCTAACACTGTGTACAAACAACAGTATAAAGCTTCTTCCAGTCATTTCTAATTATACTCCTGATTTCTGTCTTCAGGCTGAAAAACACCAATTGTAAATCATTAATATATTTTTTTTTCACTTGTCTGCAGCTAGAAAGTTAAATATCTTATTTTTGAGTCTGTCCCTCTGTCCTTTTCCTACTAGATAGCCAAACACTGCTAACTAAATTCTTTCATTGAGTATATTTGTCCCTTTAAAGTTGAATTCCTTTCTACAACATATTCGTTCCTCCAGCTAGTGCACATTATTTATTTGTTGCTTTTGTTTACTAGGATTGTTTGGCTGGGTGCATAAGTGATCACTTTTCAGTGGAGGTCCAAAGAGAAATGCTCCATACACTTTAGACAAAACAAAACAATTAATTGGGTGTTGAGATTTACAATTTTTGACATGGATTCGAACAGGCTTTTTCAGAGGCAGTACATTTCAGGAGCACTACATGTCGAAAAAACATGATGCAAATCTCATATCACTGCAACAGCTATTGGACAGAAAAATATACCCACTAACAATAAATGTTTAACAGATCTTACAGATGATTATTAGTAGGGGTTGTTGAAAAAACAGGAAAAGCAAAAACTTGTTTGAGATTATAAGAGGTGGGGGAAAGAAAGGGAAAAAGCAGTACTGTGTTGGAAAAGAGTGAAAAGAAAGGAATCGTGGAGAGAAAACAGAAAAAAAGCAAAGTCTATAGAGAAAAGAGTAAAAGGAAAGTAAACAAACAAAACAAAAAAAAAAATATATATATATATATATATATATATATATATATATATATATATATATATATATCACAGAACCAATCCAGTAGACTTCCAGAACTAAACACCGTTAGAGCAACAACTTTTTTATTACACAAAATAATTCTGATGAAGTCTGTATTATGCTCGGATGAAAGCGTTTAATCTCTTTTATTTTGTGTAATAAAAAAGTTGTTACTCTAACGGTGTTTAGTTCTGGAAGTCTACTGGATTGGTTCTGTGTTGTATTGGTTCCTAGTCTGTAATTTTGATATATCGAATATGGTTTAATGGGATGGTGAATTAATTTATAATGATAATTATCAGCACTTTATAATTATGTGCTAGTCAGGAGAGGAACATTAACATTTGTTTTTGTTAGATAAGATTTTAACTTTGACTTCAAGGACAGTCTGGAAAGTTCTTGACTAAGGGAGAGTTGAATCTCATTCCATGTTTTGTAGATGTAGAATGAGGAGACAGTCGCCTGCTGTATTGTTTGATTTAGTGACTTGTAGAGGAAGTTTATCAGTAGATCGATGGGGCCTAGATGGTGTGTATAGCTGAAGGAGATTTACAAGGGTCAGACATTTTTCTGGTTTATATATGACACCATGAGTTATGAGTAGTTGAGAGTATGTGAAATGGTGGGGGACCTTGAGCCAGTGTAATTCTTTGAGTACCGCACAATAATTAGACCTATTGGGGGTGAGTCATATAGGTGTAGTCTGTGGCAAATCTTGCAATTTTGTTATAGCATTGGGCTAACTTGTTTTGTGGGGTGGTTTGAATGTTGGTAAATACAGGTGGTAGAGAAGTGTAGGCAGGAGGAGAGAAAAGTCAATATATATTTCCTTGCAGAGCTGGACAGGAAAGGTTTGGCTCTGTAGAGAGAGCCGACCTTTTGATTTTTTTTTTGACTGAGTGCTGTATATGGTAGTCAGATTTTAGATTTTCATCAGTCGATACACCTAGCAATTTGGTATGTGGGACAAGTTATATAAGTGATTGAAAAGTTAATCTTCTGTAGATTTAGCAGTTTAGGAGTGAACAAGATAAGTTTTGATTTTGGGGGGTTGATAAATAGTTCAGATTTTGTTAGTCATTTTTCTAGTGAAAAGAAGGAACCATGTGTTACTTGTTGTAAGCTGTTTTGACTTCCTGCTGAGCAGATGATAGTGGACTCATCTGTGTATTGCATTAACGAGGCATTTTTGGATGTATTAGCAATGTCGTTGATGAAGGTGTGAAAGGGTAAGGGGCCAAGAATGGAGCTTTTGGGACTCTTACTGTTATGGGAAGGAAAGAGGTTATTCTGTAACTTAACTGCTTGGGATCTGTCAGTGAGATAACTTAGGTTCATAGGTTGGTACTGGGCTATCGGCCCTAGGTCCTATACAAGCTATAACAATTCCCTGGATATTTCTTCCCACAATATTTACTTCTCTGGATCCCTGTCTAGCAGGGTGACTAACATGATCCCCGGGGTGAATTTCCTATCTCTCATCCAATCGTCAAGGTTCCTTTTGAAGAGGGCCAAGGAGGCGCTCTGCTTGACATGTATGGGCAGTCTATTCCAGAGTATAGGGAATCTCTGGGTCAGGAACCTATCCCTCAAGCATGTTTTGTTCATTGTGATGACAAAGTTTAGATCCCCGGAGCATGTGGCTCTGAGGGATTGGGATTTCTTTAAGTGGAGCATGTCCAAAAGCTCAGGGTTTGACATGGCCTTGTATGTTAAGCAGAGATCACCTTGAGTAGACGATATGCCACAGAGTATAGCTGGAGTTTTTTTCAGATGGTCAGCATAGGGCATCTGCTTTAGGCCTGTGATTCTTTTAGTGAGGTATTTCTGCGGCCTTTCCAGCTGTTGAAGATGTCTTGTGAGGTACATACCAAATGAGGCGTTGTACTCTATAATGGGTCTAATGAGGGATGAGTACAGTGGGACAATGATCTCCTTTTTTCTGGATGAAAAGCCCTTAGTGATGAGGTGTGCCACATAGAAGGATTTCCTGACTGTTGTGGCGATGTGGTTATCGAAGGTGAGACCACTCTCCACCTGTGTCCTTAAGTATTTCATCACACTTTCAGTATTTAGTATACTGCCACCTATGTGGTAATTCATGGGTACATGTTTTTTCCCAAAGGGGATAACTATACATTTCTTGGCATTAAGCTTGAACCCATGGCTCTAGCACTAAGAATCTGTTTCTGTAAGGCCCTTTTGTAGAATATCCACATCATTTGGTGATTCAATAATGACTCCCAGTTTGCAGTCATCTGCAAATTTTGTTAGCCAGAGTCCCTTAGTGTAGGCCTATACATCAGAGAAGTAGATGCCAAACAAGAGCAGTCCCAGGATTGAACCCTGAGGTACTCCACTTGTCACTTGTCTCGAGCTGGATTTGGAGTCGGCTACTTTTACAGTCTGGGTTCTGTCAGTAAGCCAGTTGGCAACCCATCAAGTGATGTAGGAATTTATGCCCAGCTTACTAAGTTTATCTATGATTCCAGAGTGGGAGATGGTGTCGAAGGCCTTGGCGAGGTCCAGATAGGCTGTGTGGACTGCCTTACCCTCGTCCACAGCTCTGGAGACTGATTCGAAGAAGTCAATCAGGTTCAGGAGACAAGCTCGGCCCTTCACAAACCCAAACTGGGTGGGGTCCAGTGTTTGAAGGTTGCCAATGTCTTTGTTTATAAGTTCCATGCCCTTGCAGATCAGACTCATCAGACTGATGGAATGGTAGTTCCCAGGATCCAAGGTGGATCCCCCTTGTGGAGTGGGATAACTGTAGCTGTGTGCCACTCAGTGGGCACGAAGCCTGAGGTGAGGCTATGAATAAACATGACACTTAGGTGAGGTGCCTGTTCATTTTGTAGTTCATGTAGTACACAGCCCGGGATGTCATCTGGTCCCATGGATGCTGTATTCTTAGCTTTGGAGAGTGCGGTTTCTACCTGTGTGGCCATGATTACTGGAATTTGGCAATCTTTTGGTATTGAGATGGGCCCTTTAGGGGGTGAGAGGGGGGTGAAGTTGGCACTAAATCGATCTGCCAGGATATTGGCAATATCCTTGGGATCAGTATATTTAATGCCATTCTGCTGTAGCTCATAGCAGATCTGAGCATTGCTATTTAGATTGTTGACATAACTATAGAATGCCTTGTGGTTGTCTTTGGAATCTTTGGCAATTTTATTTTCGCAACTAGCTTTGGAGGATTTTATGAGGGATCTCAGCTTCTTACTGAGGCTTGTAAGAGAATTTTTTGCATCCTGGGATTTTCTTCTTTTCTGCAACAGTTTCTTCCTTCTGTTGTATAGTTTGTTTATGGCAGGGGACCACCAGATTGGCTTCTTTTTTTTGGAGGAGAGCATCTTGGTTCTATTGAATGTGCTTGTACAGTGCCTTAGTGTAGGATTCAGCAGTCGAACTTTCAGATCCCATCTGCATGGGTGTCATGAAGTTTGTCACTTCTGACTTGAGTAGCATGAAGTTCGCTTTGGAGAAGTTTTTTTACGGAGGTTTCCTTACTGGGGGGGGGGGTTGGGATGTGGATGTCAAGGGTGATTTGCTTGTGGTCAGACCTGACCAATGAGGGGGTGACCACTGGTGTGGAACATCTATTTCCCATGTTGGTAATGACCAGGTCTAGGATATTTGAGCCCCTGGCGGGACAATAGATTAGTTGATCCAGGGCACTGGAATTTATGAATTCCAAGAACCGTTGGGAAAAGGTGTTGGTACCCGAGTAGTTTTCCCAGTTAATGGCAGGATAGTTGAAATCACCCAGTATTAGGGTGTTTGGTTGTATCTTAATATTTTCCAGTATGTTTAGAAAGGTGCAGTGAGAATCTTGGGGCATGGTGAGGGAGCTGTAGCAAGTTACAATTTGGATTACAGTCTTACATAGTTTTATTTGCACCTGGAGAATTTCAGATGCATTGTGTTGGGCAACTAGCCTGGAGGTGTGAATATCCTTGGTGAATATGGACACTCCTCCACCTTTAGTGTTTCGGTCTTGGTTTGGTGGCCAAAAAGTGTGGTAAGATTTGTAGCCTGGTATTGCAGGGGTGCTCTCTGGAGCCTTGAACCAGGTCTCAGTTACTGCACAGATATCGATGTTCTCCATTTTTAAGAGTGCCTCGAGAGAGTGCATTTTGAGGTTTAGACTTCTAGCATTGAGTAGCATTGCCTTCAGATTTTGCATGCTTGTATCTGTTATGGTGGTGGTTTTGTCCTTTGAACCTTGCCTAAAAAGGGCACTATAGGGGTGGCAAGAGCTTTAGCCAGTAACCTAAATCCCAGGGGTGACAGGTGCAGACCATCTCTAGAAAAGCATTGTGGTTTGTCGATCATGTCTTCCCGGGCAGATAGATATTGGATACCCTTTGAATGACACCAGAAGCTTAGCCAATTGTTGAAATCAATAATTTTGTCCTTATACTGTGGTATCATTCTGGGCGAAGGCAGGATGCTACTCAGGGCTAGGGTCATACCTGCCTGGGCCACATGATCTGTGAGCTCTTCCATGTCTCTTTTCATGTAGTCCAGTACTTTGGAATCAGTTCGGGGCATAGATGTGTGATGAGAGAGTTTTTGAGACAGAACAGGATGGGGGACAGTGTCAAAAGTCTTTGATAGGTCTAGAAAAAGGACTGTTACAAGGATGCATTCATTTCTGATTATATTGACAGTACTGATGAAATTGAGTACGGCAGTGGTGGTGCTCTGGTGAGGCTGGAAACCATGTTGGGTCAAGGATAGTAGGAAGGATTTTATGGTATGACTGAGTATCTGAATTTGTATGCACTTTTATAGAATTTTGGATAGAGGGGGGTAATATGGCAATAGATCTATAATTGGCAAAGTCAGCAGAGTTTCCACCTTTGTAGAGAGGTAGTATATAGCATTTTTCTAAAGTAAGGGGAAAATACTAATAGAAAAGTTTATTAAGATGGATACAGGGAGGGATATTGCTTCTGTTGTTATTTTAAGATATTCAGATGGTAAATTATCTGGTGCTAGAGAGGTGGGCTTTAGTTTTAATAGAAGGTTTATTTATTTATTTGACATTTGCTAACTGGGTTAGTCTGACTGGGCAGCAGCCCTTTTTCAGCAGAGGCCCAGGGAAAAGCTCCAGTATTAACAGTAAAAAGAGTTACATACATGCATGAAATATGTCAAAAAATAACAGAGTAGAAGAGTTACACTGAGTAAAATGACAAATAGAGTGAAGGAGTTACATACATGAAGTACAATAACCAAGTTAAAGAGGATAAAAAAATTACAAGCATGTAATAAAAGGTGAACAAATACTGTGTGATAATGCAGAATATATAGAAGAAATTTCCAAAAAACAAACTCAGGATACATTATCCAAAGATACAGTGCCGAAAGCTGTATGTAGTACTGCCTGTTAGTAGTATTCAAAAGCAGTTAACAGAAAAGGAGGGAGAAGTTTGGAGTTAGTAGCAGTAGCATTAAAGGAGGGGAGGGGAGTTTAGGTTGGGTGATTGCATAAGGATGACTATGATTTTAGGAGGCTGTTTTTTAGGGATATTTTAAAGCAGTTGGTGTTAGGGATAGATCTTACATCTAGTGGCAGTTTATTCCAAGTACTTGCCACAGAGTGGTTATAGAGGAGTTTGTCAATATTTTTATTGGGCACAAAAACTTCAAGTAGATGTTGTTGAGAGCTTCAGAGTGAATGGTTGGGGATGTAAAATTGAATGAGTGCACAAAAGGAAGGACAGGCTGAGGGTTTGTATAGGATGGAAAGAGCCACGTGAAACTGAGGTAAGAGGAGTTGTTGTCGGAGTTCCAGCCACTTTAGGCTTTTTAAGGATAGACAATGGTGAGAGCAATAGGGTTGATTAGTGGCAAATCTTGCAATTTTTTTTATAAGTGAGTTCCAGTTTAGACATAAGATTGGATTAGAGGTTAATGAGAATAGGGGCAGCATAGAGTAGAGCAGGGAGTAGGAAAGCTTGTGCAAAAGAGAGTTTAGAATAATTTGTGAGATTTGTTTTGTACCTGTAGAGCAAGCCGAATTACTGATGAGTCTTTCTGGTGCAGTGTTGAATGTGGAGATCGAACTTCAGTTGATCACCTACAATAACTACCTAGAAGTTTTGCGTGAGGTTCAACAGATATGGTTTTGTTGTTAAGGGAATAGAAAGTAAAGGCAATTTTGTGATAGAGTGATTTGGGGAGAAATAGGAGAAGTTTGGTTTTCTTAGGGTATAGCAGAAGTTGGTTGGAAGTTAGCCATTTTTCAACCGAGTGGAGAGTTTCTTGGGTAAGGGTGTAAAGGTGGGTGATTTTGTCAGAACAGGTGATGATTGCAGACTCATCATATTGTATTAAAGAAGAGTGGAGACAGGATGAGCAGAGATCATTAGTAAAGATATTAAACAGGAAGGGTCCAATGATGGAGCCTTGGGGAAATCCCTGTTTGTAAGGAGATATTTTACCATTTAACCGACTGGTATCTATTGGAGAGGTAGCTAGAGAACCAAGAAAGTGCAGAGATGAGGAGATTAAGGGTAGTTAGTTTTGACCAAAGTATTTTGTGGAAAACAGTGTCAAAGGCCTTAGAGAGGTCCAGAAATAGACAAGAGACTAACTTATTGTTGTCAATAGATTTAGCAATAGAATTTGTGAAGAATATCAGTGCAGTTGATGTGCTGTGGTTAGGGCAAAAGCCATGCTGGGTAGCAGTTAGGAGATTCTCTAGTAGAAGATGATCAAGGAGCTGTTTAAGAATGTACTTTTTGAGAAATTTTGATAAGGGTGAAAGGATGGCGATTCGTCTGAAATTGGAGGAGTCTGTCGAATTGCCACCTTTATGTAAGGGTATGACATAGAATTGTTTCATATTTCAGGGACAATGTTTTCTTGGATTGATCTACTGATTAATATGGAGATGGGATAAGGAATAGAACTGGCAGCAAGTTTAAGGAATAGCGGAGGTAGGTTATCAACAGACAGCCAGCGTGTTTTAAGTTTGTTAAGAAGTGATCTAATATAAACTGTAGGGTCAGGCTTAAGAGAGAAGGAGGTTGTGTGGGTCGATGGAGGGTTTGTGGGGTAGGTAATGTTATAATTTTTAGTTAGATTGTGAATTGGGGTCTATGAAGAAGGAGTTAAGAAAAGTGGCAGATTGTATTGGAAAGCTGTTATGGCAGGGGTTTGGTAAAGAAGGGCTACCAGGATGTAGTTTTTTTTAACAGAATGCCAGAATGTTTGGGGTTGTAGTGGTGGGTATTTAGTGGTTCTTGGTAAAAAAATATTTCTTTTCGAGGTTGACCTTTTTTTTTGGTTTGATTACGGAGAGTTCTCCATAGCTTTGAAGATCAGAAAGGGATTTTTTTTCCATTTTTTTCCAGACACTATCTTATTCATAAGAGTTTGAGTTGATTATGTTAACCAAGGAGAAAAATGGCATTCAAGTCTTATTTTCATGATGGGAGCCAGGGAGTTTAAAGTGTTTATGAAGATGCTGTTAAATTTTAGGACAGCTTCTTCCAAGGGGAAATTTGTTGAGGACGGCAAGTGATTAAAGGTATCAGGGTTGAAATTAGTGAGTTTGTGACAGTCTATGTATTGCTGAAATTTGTGCAGTTGGGTAGAGTGTCTTTGTATGAAGGTGGAAAGGCGATCACTTAGGGTATCTGGCAGTGTGGTGGGGTTGTGACAGAGATTAGGATTGGAGGTGAGGATGCAGTCAAGTGTAGTGGCAGAATTGGTGCGTTAACTTAGATGAGTAGTGGCAGTGATTAGCTGGGAGAAGCCATAGAGATTAATGCTGGTATTAGGGGACTCAGTGTCTAGTGTATTCTAGTCTATGTTGACGTCACCCAAGATAACAGTTTTCGAAGAAATAGTCTGAGAGATCCAGGAGAGAAATAGTTCAAGAGTAGGGTTGTTGTTACCTGGGGGAATGTAAATTGTAGCAATTGCTAACTTCTTGTAGTTGTTCAGTTTACAGCTGACAATGACAACTTCAGCTGGGTGGAAGTTAGGAGGAGAGATTGATAGAGGGTGGAGGGAGAGCTGAATACAGAACAGCTACACCGCCCCCTTTTTTCAAGTTTATCTTGGTGGAAGATATTATAATGGGGGGAAGGATTTCAGTGTCAGATATGTGTGGTGTTAGCCAAGTTTCAGAGAGGGTGAGGATGTCAGGTGTGTGCAGGGAGATCCAGAAATGAAGTAAGGAGATTTTATTCATGATACTTTGAATGTTCATAGATAGTATGGATAGGTTTTTGGTAGACACGGAGGAATGAGTCTGTGTAGAGGTACTAGGGGTGGAGGTGAGAGGGAGTGAAGGGTGGGTAGAGAAAGGAATTGCAGACAGGTCCTGGGTTGGGATGTATTTCACCTGAGAGTAGCAGGTTTATCATATGAATTGTAAGTGGAGTGCAGTTGTAAAGAAATTGATATTTTGTTTTTATCTTAATAAGGAGTGTGGGGAGTGGGAATATCTTTATTTTGAGTAGGGTAGTATTATAATGATTGAAGATAGATGGGGCTATAGGGAAAGTACAAGTGGTAGAGCAATTAATTTGGGGGTAGGTTAGAGTAGACGCTGGGTCTATGTTTGAGAAAGTGCAATGGTAAGAGTTAGCGATGGAGAGTAGAAGGAGAATGTGAGTGGTACAGATAATAATTAGCATGTTGTAAGGTAAGGTATAGCTTGGAAGAGACAGTTTGCAAGGTTAGGAAAACCAGTATATGATAGAATGAATGCTAGTATCTAGTGGAAAGGACAGAAGGAAAATGTTAAGTGTGTGAAAGATGAGAAAATGTCTCTTTTAGTGAGGAGTGTTAAGTAAAGAGAAAATTAGTGTTGACAGGAGGGTTTGGGAAGAAGCAGGGAGGGGAAAGGGGTGTGCTTAGAGGGGATAGGGTATAAGTGTAGTGTATCTGGGGATGGGTGGAAATGGGAGTAGGGTAGGGGAGTAAAATGAGCCCAAGCGAAGTGAGGGCAAATGGAGCGGGGCTAATCCACTTAATTGAGAAGAAAAAAAAACTCAGTTGTGTTTAGAGATAATGGCAAGAGAGTGTAGCAGACTCTGTAGAGTGCTTTGTACAAAGTATGTTAGCTGGTTCAGTTCCTAGATGCATGCAGTCAGGTAGTAGCAGAGAGACTCCTAAAGAAAGTACAGGAGAAGGGTTTGGGGGAGGGGTACCAGTGAGGGCAACATTGAGAGCATGCTCACCCCTAGACAACATTGCTACAACTAATATTCTTGATGTTAAAAAGACTGGCAAGTAATTATTTAAAATTACACAGGCAAAAGTACTGAAGAAAACCCCAAAGGAGCTTTAATTCAGTAGCCAGGTATTTCATGGTATTAAGGGGAACTGCTCTGAAGGAGAAAATATGAGGGATGATGGCAAGCTGGCTTGGGTTATAGGAAGGAGTGTTAGAGTACTGAGTAGAGTGGAGGCTGAGTTTATAAAATGAGTGATAAATAGACTAGGGATTTGATTTTGGTCATTAGCATTTGTTATAGTGGGGATAGGTTGTGTAGAGCATCCAAGGTTTACTATCAAATTTATGGAGGACCAGAAAGCTTTTCGGCTAGAGTGAGCTGATGATTGAAAGTTTGAGTAGTAGTTTCTCTTGTCAGTTTCTATACAGTATTTGGCAAGGTTTCTAAGCTATGTATAAGTGTTTTAGTTATTTTAGTTTTATGTATGGCCCATTCTTTCTAGGCTTTGTCTTTTTGCTTCATTTTTGTTTATTGTTGTTGGATAACCAGGAGTCAAGATTTGCTATAACAAATATTTCTTAGGGGGACATGCTCATTTGAAATATCTGAGAAAGTGGTATTGAACTTGACTATGGCACCATCTAAGGAAAGATATATAAGGTTATCTCATTTCACATACTTTAGGTTTGAGACTAAGGTTTCTATGTTAAAGTGGGCCAGATTCTGGGTTAGTCTTGTATATTGTTGTCTTTGT